>NW_015094509.1:10174672-10333779 GCF_001431845.1 Calidris pugnax
CCCCCCCCACCCCCCCCCCACCCCCAAAAAGGAGGCCTAAGACGCACTCCTTTAAAATATATGCTTTTATTAAAAATTTGTTTTCTATTGTCTTTGGAAATGTCTCTAGTAATATCCTAGTAATAAAATTAAAAGAGCTACTTCAAGAAAAAAAAAAAGGTGATTAGAACGACCTTGATACCATGATGTGATGACATCTGATGGATTTTTTGGCTGCAGAGTGCAAATAATGATTAGTTGAGTTGTCATTGTTATTCTTGGGTCCTGTGGAACAAGTAGCTATTTCTGTACCTAGTGAAAGTTTGAACACTTCAAACTGTTATACTGCAATAACATTCTAAAACCATTTTAATTTAAGTCAAGACAGCTCAGAACCTGAGTAACGGTTACGATTCTGATTTTCTATGTGACAGCTTACGTTTATTTAATTTAGCTAGTTTTGCACTTTCTGCATGTACAGTAAATCCCATTATATTTGCAATCAAGCATAAAGTAATTATGCCTTCTCCCTTTTATCACAGATTCCTTGCAGCTTGGAGTACTGGGATGAGCTTCAAAAATCATTTGTTGCATTCCGGGAATTCAGTCTCTCAGAAAGCAAAGTGTGTGAACTGCAGCTGCCCAGTGTCAGCCTTGTGAACGACCAGAAGGAGCTCATAGCCTCCGACCTGTGGAGGATTGTCCTCAACAGCAATCAGAACGTGGCTGATGACCAAAGGTAATTTTAAAGGAGGAGGGAAAAACAGACATCTAATGCTACACTCTTGAGAGGTCTTTTCCAAGAGACTTAGGAAATAAGTAACTGGTTTCATATGCAGTAAGAGTCGCAGGTCTTACGTGTGCTTTACACTGTAGTTCACCTTCATGCAAGGGCATGGAGTGTGCACTAAAACAGCTCTCCTTTAGATTTACAGGCAGCCTGGCAACATCATATTCATCAATTTTCTGAACACAAGGATTACTGAAAAGTGAAGACAAACAGGCCATATCCTCAAACCTTTTAGCTGCACAAGGCAGTAAAATTAGCTAATTAACGAAAGGAGGCTGAGACGCAGTCCATTGTATAACATAGTAGTAAATAGTAAACATTCTTCTTCCATTCACCCGCCATACATTCCCTTTATTCTGTCCTCAGTGCAAGTCAATGACTAAAATAAGCCAAGTGTCTATTTTAAATATATTAAACAAAACTTTAGTACTTCAAGAGCATTACACTATTATTCACACAGCTTGCTTACTATGCTAACAGTAAAAAAAAATTAATCGGCATTTTCAAACACTGGGGATACATTTTTCATTATGTTTACAGCTGGAAACAATGTACAATGACAGATATTCACTCTACTTGCACTCGCTCCATTTTGGTTAATATGTAGAGTAAGAAGAAATGAGTACAAATTCTTTCCACAAACAGCAGTGGAGTTGCTTTTGAAGACCTTCTTAATGTTTTATAGTTAGAATAGAAAACCCAGAACGACCCTGTGGGATCATTGGTATTTGCTTATTGTTGCTGCCTCTGACACATGCTTGAATGAGTCTGTAGCATCCACATATATGTTACATGAAGCTACAGAATTCAGAGAAATCAGGAAATACTAACATGGCTAACAAAATCGATGAAGAAAATTAAACATCTGGTTTCCATTAATAGTATCAGGTTGGAAATGATTTCTTGATGTTAATTGTGAAAGAATGCATTTTCATCATTGAGAAGTTAAGTGTTTTAGACAAGGTTAATTCCTTTGAATGTGGGACCTTGGCAAAATTGCCTTCCTGGTCAGCTTAACACCGCAGAAATGTGAACTCGGTGGGAACTGAAAATGAAGTAGTGAAATTTAGTAGATTTTTTTCATCAAGCCATTTGGCACTGTAATCATGTTTATTGTTTTCTGCTCGAATAGGGTTCATCACCATATGCAGTGTTTCATTCAGGGAGCTCCAGTAAGCTAATAAGTAGTAATCACTCAGAAAGAGGCTAGGGTTAAAATGAAATCCAAATAATTAAAAAAAAAAAAATATAAAACCAGTTTGGACTGTGATTAACACTAGAAACATTTTACAGCATAACATGAATTCACTTGCCTAGAAGATCTGAACTTGTGAGTTTCCACCTGGGAGGCTGCAGACCTGCTCTGTGATAGTGACCATCCTCAGTGGTATCAGTGTGTCTACTTATAAAGGGGTAGAGATATCCTAATGGCCTTGAGGTACCAGAAGCCTCCAAGGAAGACAATTGCTCTGTGCACAGCAATGATATTAGAAGCGCTGTGTGTGTACACATGAAGCTAAGACAGAAGCTAGAGCTGAAAGGACAGGAATTAAACTGAAGCATTAGTAGTTCACTGGATAGGGGTAACAGGAAAGGAAAGCAGGGAGCAAAAAACACGCACCATACTACTGAGATATTTGAAGGTCAACAAACAGAAGAGAAAGAGGGAAGTCAAGGGGAGGTATTACTAACTGCCAGCTCCTTAGGCATGTGTATGGAGACTGCAGAGTCACTAGTCCCGACACATTTGGTGGCCTACATGAACAGTAGACTGGAAAGCTAAAGATTCACATAGGTCAGGGTGAACTACATCCAGAAGCCAGAAACCTGAGGGGATACGTGAGGAAAACCTTTGATATCAATCAGAGAAGATAAAAGATTATATTCCCTGCCTCAGCCACGGTTTCAGATAGAAATTCAAACTGATCTCTCTTTATACTAACTTCAAAGAAGGCTACACTGCAAGCTTTCTTAAGGATAATTTCAGGAAGGACTGGTGTGGAAATATTAGTCCTCACCATCCTGGAGTGATCCTTCAGAGGGAAACAACAGGTCAGAAAAAGAGCAGCTCTTCCTCAGGTTGGAGGCACACTATCTTTCTTGGAGACAGAGCAAAGCCTGCCAGTCACGTGCTACTGACCTGGAGGCTTTGAAACCGTTCACGAGCATTGAAATACATATAGTTACAGCTGCAGAACAGGTTTGAGGTGACGGTTAATCCCTAAAGGATCATATTCTGTTAAAGGGAAGCCTGGTTTAGGAGATGGTGACTAATGCAGTGGACCTGCAGAGGCCAACCTTTCTAGGCTCCTACTAGCACAGGAAGTCCATTTTGGCAGTAGGTCTGGGTCTAAGACAGAACTTTCTGAAGGGAAAAACAAAGGTAGTTTGTTCCTTTCTAAAACTTGCCTTTAAAGTTTGGCTTTTGTCTTCTAAAAACAGTATTTGAATTTACAGCACTGCCTTTCTGACACTTTGTACAGATCTTGCTATGGTACTGATGATTTTATCAACACTGACTATTGCTGCACTGCCTGAGAAGCAGACATAAACCTAAACAAACAGGCTTCCTTATCACCCTAAGTTGTTCAATTTTGATTATGCCATTTTTTTTTATGGCATCTGTTCCTGGCTGATGGCAGAATGCTGCATCTCTGCTCTTTCCAATATGGATACTTTTTTATGACCAAGCACCCTAAAATGTAGTCTGGATTCTACTTGACCAAAAAAATACCAAACTTTCTTGGTTTTGAGAGAGAGACTGCCCCATGTCATGGTAAATTTCAATGTTAGGCTTGTTCCTAAAGCAAGTATTTAACATGAGATTTTAGGCTTGTGAGAAGAGCCACAAGGAGCTGTGCTTAAAGCTAGGACCGAGTGTTAGACGGGGGACTTCAAGGCCGAGGGTATCTTTGAATGAGAGCGAGAAGTGAACACAGTATAAAAGTTGAATCTCAGTTTTCCTGGAGACTTATGGTGATTTGACATTACACCACTGACATGCCATAACCGTATGATTGATTAGCAAATTTAACTCACTATAAATTTTAAAGTATAAAAATGCTTACTCTTGTTGAAGTTTATTTTCTTAATTTGATCTTGTATTTTGGGTCAGACTAACAGCTGCCATATGCATGCAGCTGTTGATCAATGATAATATTTTTTCCTTCAAATTTTGCAGAGGTTTTTTTTGTGGTAACCTTTATGATAGGTTATTATTAATACCAGAGAGCTGATCCCTTAAGTACTTTATTACTGATTCTTAATATCATTTATAAAGTATAAAACGTATGTGGCTTGTGACAGGCAAACAGAAACGTTTGTGAGTCGATGTGTAATGAGCTGAGCAGTAGCTGGCAGGCTGAAGAGTATCAACCACTAATGAATATGGGAATATGCAGAGATGTCATGGTCCAAATCCTGCAATATGCAAGCTCTTTCTGACGTTGATCAGGAAGAAATTAGAAATATTAAAATCAAGGGGTTATCTGGTTAAGGACATAGTATATATACTATTGTAGTATATTTGTTGTTTGGTTTATATAGTATATTTTTTATATATATAGTATCTATATTTTTATATATATTGTATATATTTGTTGTTTGTTTTTAAGAGTTTTATAGGCCATTCATTATTCAATGAATGAATAAGGTTTGAGTGAACATTTATGAATGTTTACTCAATGAATGAACAAATCTGAAGTCCTAAGGGAAATAATTTAGGATCCCCTTGGGTGTTTATGGAATGAATCATATATGGCATAAATGACTGTTTATGGAAAAACTTAAAATGGAGGATTAAAAGGAAATTATCATAGAATAAATTATTTTTATAGGTTGCATTTTCATGTTGCAGAACTAGCAAATTATAATCAAAATTACTTTTATTTAAAGCTCTCTTTGGGTGGTGAGACACTAAACCCCCTCCCTGGTCTGCTTAAGAGGGTTTATCATTCTCTGTTTAAACGGTTTACGTTGCAAGATGTTTTATATATTTGTGCATCTCCTGTGTAATGTAAACAGTATTTTTATAATTACTGACATACTAATGTGAAATAGGAATCGAAAATGCCTTAAGATACAAACCATGAAACAAGTACAAAAACTTTTAAATAAGCCTTAAATTGCTACTTTTTAAAAATTTAAGTGAGGAATCATGATCATGTTTCTTGCTAATTGTTTTAGCTTTTATTCAAAGTAGATGATGTACTGGATTTTGACCTCTAACAATTTGGGTTCAGACCAGCATTTGAGTCATAAATTAAATGAGTTAAGTGGTCTCTTTCTTCTTCCCAGTGGATATTTTCCCATGTTGCGGTTTCATCACAAATGGCAGTTTTGGTTTAAATATTCCACTCTTAAAATAACAAGAATAATGCAGGTCACTGTTAAGTCATTGTTCCCAGTTGCCATATATTTAACTTGAACTGCTTTGCATGATGTGAAACTATCGTGCTTTATAATATATAATGACTTAGAATGTAGGTATTTTCCATTTTAAAAATTCTCATATTTCACAGAATTAAAAAAGAAAAAAGAAATTTCTGGCATTAAAGTCAGGTCAGTTTTATTTAGAATTTCCTCTGGTTTTGCTGTACCCAAGCCTCAGCATCTTGTGCCAAACACAAAGCAGTAGAAGCTAGTTATTCCTTCTTTCCCCACGTGAAGAGTTGTGGCACTCCATGCTGCATTTTGTAGCTCCAAAGCAACCAAGAGACTGTGAAATTTTTTTGATATTGTATTCATTTGATGCACAAGTTTTGATTTCACAATCAAATCTACCTCTATGATATTAATGCTTCTACTATTGTTCACCAAGACTTAATAGAAAGTATTTCCTGTTTGTGCACAGTACGTGATGGAGGACTGTGCCTTTTATTTCTGTGCTTTATGTAAGGTAAAAGGGGGAAGTGGCAGTGCTAAAGGTCTGACAGAAGTCTGCCTAGGCAAAAAGTTTTAATGGGATTTAGTTTAAAATCGAAGGGTCACGGTAGTGATTGTAAAGACTACAGTCCCCCTTTAAAACTGTCCAGCTCAGTATTATGATCTCTTATTACAGTTTTTTTTTTAAGGCAATAATATAGTAATTTGCATGCTGCTCAGTATATTTTGTACTGTAACTGGCTTATGCTGGTTTTTAACTGTATTTAATTTTCATAACAACATGGGGGCTATAATTCTGGATAGGGTTTCTTGCTGACTAAAAGTCAAATGGACCCCTTTGTAGATAAAATAAGAGCACTTGAACAAAGTGTGATCAGACAGGAAAACGGCGATGAAAAAGTCCTTGCTGCATCTCTTTACAGATAATTTCTAGACGGTGATCTTCTCTCTGTAGAGTGATTTTCCCTTTAAAATGTCGTTTAGCCCACATTGTCCTGCTCCTCTCAGTCCTCCACTGCCAGCGCTTGTCCCTCCCTACCACAGGAGAGGATGTAAGGCCAGTTCTGTCCCAGGGAGCAATGTTGTCCCATCCGCATTTGCTGTTTCCCTCTGGCTAGATTTTTAAGCATGTCGATGGGCAGTGAAGTTTGCTAGGGAATCCTTTCAGTAGTGGACCTTCCTGGTTTTTCAGGTGACTCTCTATGAGGAAACAAAAAGCAGGTTTCAATCTTTTTGTTCCCAAGATCTTGAATTCCACAATATTACCTGTGCTTGATATGCTGCTTGTGGGGCAAAAAAATCAAAGTACAGCTAAATGCTTTAAAGTATTTCCCTGGTGTGAAGCTTTTGCTATACTTCCTCAAGCATGTCATGTTGCCCTGTAACCACTGTAGTTATGAAAGAGAAATGAAGCTCCCATCAGGCTAAAATGCTTAATGAGTAAGAAGCAGGTATATAAAATTTGACTAAGTAAGAATTTGGAGACTTTTGTTAGGTTTTTATTCTATGAAAATATCCATCTCCAAAAAAACATATCTAAGGACATAAAAATGCTGATTCACTGATAGTGAATCTGACTGACTGACTGACTCAAGGAATACTTTTCCAAGGAAAATAAATTTATAATTTCAGAAGAAACCTCAAATTTCAGAAATAAATGTCCTTCCTTTTTACTGCAACTAGTTATACCTGTTTGTACAAAGTCTTAATTCAGAATATAAAGTGTAATTATTTATTTTAAAGTTCCTCATAGTTTGGTTAACATTTTTTTGCACCTTTTTACCCTTTTTCTGTTTTCATTCCATATGTCCCTGAAATTCTTTTTCTAACCAAAATGTAGTGAGCAAAAAAATCTTAAAATATTGACAATTATACTGAAAGAACTGACCAGTTTCGCAAATTCCAAAGTATTTGATGGTCTAAATCAGTATATGAATTTTGGTGGCTTTTGGATTTGCTTCCATGCCTTGTTCCAACAGTGTAAGGAATGTCCATGGCAGAACAAAGAAAAGCCTCCTATTTCTCTGACTCTGGTCCACTCCCAGAGATGTTTTATCTTGTGAACACAAAGAATAATTTTATTTCCAAAGATACCACTTCTCAAAAGACCTACAACACCATTTTTGAAATGTGAACAGGCAATTTGAAGAAGTAAAGCACAAGAAAGCAGCTAAAAACCTGATTGTTTTACCTTTCATTCTTCAACAACCTAATTCAGTCTTGATTCTTTGATAGTTAGCTAATTTTAGTTGGGTTTTACTGCTACACGAGTATTTTGATTTATGTCCACAAATCTAAAGTTGGATTTAAGCTCCAGAAATAAATAACCATACTAGCTAGTTACCCTAACTCAAAATAATACTGATAAATTTACCTATCCATGAAACTCCATGCATTTGCAGCTGAATATTTGGAGTACCTATTCTATTCGTGCACAATTTTGGAGTAACACATGAGAAGTGATGAAAAATTTGGTCCTAAAAGCATAAGACATGTTGCTTTGACAGGCACTGTTGAAATTTAAACTTGTGTTTGAATTTAAAATATCTCTAAAATGTCCATGGAAATCTATTCATGGTGCTTTATAAAAGCTAATTATTTTATGTCAAAAATAGTAAGTTGGCATTACTTAATCCTTCATTAAATTTTATTTTAAAAATAAAAGCAGTTTTGGACTGAGGATGTGGACTTAGTTTTCTTGAATCAAATCTATGTTTTGAAATTGAAACTCTTTAGTGCCAAACTGCAAAGGGAGTGAGAATAAGGAACATTAAGGGTAGATTTGGATTAAATTAGAAAGTTTATTTGTACTAAAGTGGTGTCTTAGCAACCTATAGAATTGTGATGTAGTGTTAGTTTCTCTCAAGAGACTGAAAGATAATGCTTGGAAATTCATGGCGTCAGGAGTACAGCTAGCGAAAAATAAGAATCAGTGGGGTGGCATCTTAAATGTATAGTTAATGTGTTGTAATAGGTGCTAGTAAAAGGCTCCAGGCTGAGCTTATAACACTCGGAGATTCTTTCTAAATTATGACTGTAGAATAAGAGTGAAGGAAAGAAACCTTAAAGGGGCAGGGTTTATGCGTAGAAGTACTTTGATGGTTGTGTGTTGGTTTCCTTAAAATAAAATGAAAAAAAAAGTCATTCTCTTCACCGGATTAACTTTCAGCTTATTCTTACAATTTTAGTAATGGTAATATACTCTGTTTAGCTATTTCAACAATTAGAGCTAACTGGTATGGTTTGGTTTTATTTCTGTTAATATGGATCACATTCAGGTGTTTCAGTTTGTAAATTGAAAATGCAGTGTGATAAAGGCGTTGTTGGATTGCAATCTTGTCTGGTGTGTTCTGCTTGGGAAAAAGTACAGACAGTAACATTAGCAGTTAAAAGAAAATGATGGGGCTGGCTGTGTTGGAAAACCAACACGGCACATGATCATGTCTTACTGTAAAGTGCTAAAATCCTGGAACTGTGAACTACCGCTTTGTTATCTCCCTTCTGCAGCTCGGAAAGCGAATCTGGCTCACAAAGTGCGTGTGATCAGCTTGTAACCCCCACGGCATTAGCAGCCTGTACCCGGGTTGACTCCTGTTTTACTCCTTGGTTTGTGCCCTCACTAAGTGTGTTGATCCAATTTACTTATTTGGAAGTCCACCTCTGCCATCATCTTGATCAACTAGGCACAGGTATGTACTCCTTTATGTAGAATAATACAAGCATACGTAGATCATACCCGCTGTTTAATTGCTGTTTTGCTGTCTGTCGTCCCCATTTCCTCATTCGAACAGCCATTCTTGAAATATATTATCACTGGTGGTACAGACTTCAGGGTAAAACTGATGACTTCTGTGTGTTGAGAAAGTACATACGGTAGGGAGCGGGGCTGGCTGATCTCCCCCTTCCTCCCACCGGAATGGGTAACTGTAGAAGCCATCCGGTTTTCGAAGTCTGATTAGTGACAGCAGGTGCCACTTCAGTTTGGAGCCATCTTAGTGAATGAATTTGATCTTTTAAATTTTCCAGCATATTAACAGCACTATTAAAATATTTGAAGATTTTGCAACCCCCTTAGTAAGAATTCCTTGGAAGAGCTCTGAGAACTGCAGATTTAACTGCTATTTCAATTATGATCACTTTTGGAGCTACATCTGTTTTTGTTCAGTGCTCTCTGTCATTGCATTAATGGCAAATACATTCCAAGAGATCTTTACATTATTGTCTGATTTTCAAATGCCAGGAATGCTTTCCGTGGAAGATGAGCAAATATCTTAGATAATTTTGACAGGGAGAGCTCTCTCCATGAGTAATTTTTGTGTTTCTGCAAGTATTATAATATATTCAATATCAAATCATACCAAGACTGACACTCAGTGTCTAGCAAATAATTTCTTGTCTATCAGCTACCTCTATCAGTACATAATCTTCCTAACTATTACACTCCGATTCCAGATGCTCGATCTTTAAAATTACACGTACTGGAAAAAGCAAAAAACGGATTAAAATCAAACCCAGCTGTTTCATTTTTCAACAGCGACCGAGTTTATGCTGATGCTGCTGTTGTTCCTGTTATAGCACCTAAAGGCCTTAAGTTTGGGGGCTTCATTGTGCGACGTCATATGCGAAGGGAGCACAAAGCTTATTGTATCCATGATACATTTGTAGAATAGGGCTTGATCCTGGAAAGCGATGAGTGCTTCGGTTCCAAAGCTGTAGAGCACTTGAGCATATGATAATTTTAAGCATGTGAGTAGTTCCAGCAACATAAATAATAGCATCAATGGAAATATTCGCATGCTTAATGTTAAACAAGTGGTGTACGTGCCTTGCAGTGAGCCACAGGGCTCAGCACTTTGCAGGACTGAGACTTCAGTGAACGCGATAAAATCTTTTTTATGATATATATCTCATGCTTTAGTCTCAGGATACTGTTTTGTTTAATTTCTAGTGGAGTAATATGTTGCTTCTCAGTGGGTTTGGGGTCTTGAACCCTGTAATTGCAGCAAAGCTAATTTTCATTGTGGAGCCTGTTAGCCTGCACAGTCACATGTCAGCAAATATTATATTGCTAATTTTTATTGTATTTGTAATGTGCCATGTGTGGAATATCATATACATATATTATAGCAAAAGTTCTCACAGAAGAATGGTTTCTGCTTCAAATAGGTGACGATCTGAAGTGTTGTGCAGTGTGTAGGTAAAGCAGTTTGGCTGACTGCTCTGTTTACCATGAAAAGATTTTGGTTTGCAGATACTTTTTGTTTGCAGCTGCTACTAATTACAGTTCTATTTTACATCTAATAAACGGTGTGAACAGGATTAATTTCAGAAATGTCAACTCTTTTATAAATTTTACTTGTTTTCATCATATGTACAAGCGGTTAAAACACAATTTGCAAAAACATACAGAATGTGGCAATGGTGATGTTCTCCTCTTGTTCTTTCCCTTTTCAGCACCACCAAAGTTTCTTCAGCCATTTTTATCTGATAAGAACATGCCATCTGAGCTAGAATACATGATAATTTCCTTTGATGAGCCTCATGTTTATCTTCGTCAGTGGAGTGATGAGTCGATGTTCCAGGAGATCCAGTTTTCAACTCAAGCTGACTGTAAACTTTTGGAATGCCGAAATGTGACTATGCAGAGCGTTGTGAAACCTTTCAAAATCTGGGGTCAGATTGCTATTTCCAGCGGCACATTAGGAAGGCTATTGGACTGCACGGTGATGGTGGACCCCATTTTCATCAACTTTGGCCAGTATGCTCTTCATTCTCTAAATACAGCAATTCAAGCTTGGCAGCAGGTATGCAAATATAATGGGGAGAAAAAATGTAGCTATTGTGATTCATTTAATAGCAAACTAGAGTACCAACTGCATTCATTAAAAGTATTCCAAGATATATAAGCTAATTTACACTAGAAGTGTTTTTTGCTAATAAACTTTAATTCCCTGATAGCAATGAAAATTAGGAGAAAATAAATGCTATATATAAAGGTAAATGTAGTCACAACTGCTTGAGTTGCAGTGAAACTACAAGGATTTATACCAGAATAATCAGAATCTTGGTCTTGAAATGCATAATATTCCGCTAATTTATGAAAAGGTGAGTGATGCATGATATGTAAGCACAGCTCAGTTTGAGCGGTACAGCATATTGTTTCCAGCTACTACTTCTATCCTTATTGAAGTTCAACACTAGTTTCACATTACATTCTGTGCAAGCAGCATTAATGGCTGAAGCCAGGCCCAGCGTAAGGATCCTTGCTTCTGCAATGACCCCTTGAAGGCCTGTAATTCCCTTACTCCACTATAGCCTTGAAATCAAATCATTCTCTTCATCTGCCTGAAGACCTATGTGGAGCCTGGGAATTAATTACCTATCATGGCACTACAATAACAAAGCCCCGAAAAAAGGATAAAACATCTGTTTTATATCAAAAAATTCTTTTTTAAGGGCATTCCATGGTTTTCTTGTTGCAAAAGGACATTCATAAAACAAGATCTAGTGTGATTTAAATCTTTACAGCTGGCTCAAATATCAATGTGAACAAAAATCTTTGTAGCTCCAATTTCTGTTTTTTGTCATATTTTGAACAATGCTTTTAATAAAAAACAAACATAGAAAGTATAAGAGAGTCCTTGGTAGGCTGTTTAAACCCAAAATATTTCTGACTTAGTACTAGTCCCTCATCTAAGACATGTGTGGCAACTACTGCAAAATGGCCTTCAGAAAGGTCAGTTTCCTCTTAGGATGGAAGAAAAAAAAGCTCTCTCAGACATAGCTATACATATAAATAAAATATGGTGCATAAATATTTAAATGTTTTAAACCACATCACAGTGTGAATGACTGACTGACTACTCTGTGCCTTGAAGGAATATTCTGAGTTGAAAAAAAGGAATTGTATATTTGATTAAGTAGAGCCATATGTCGCATAGTATATTGCTGACAGGTACATTCTATGAATAGTTGGTACTGATTTATACATGGATTTGGCAATGTTAACATGAGCCACAGGAGGATATACTTCTGTAATTGTTGCTGTAATTTTCTCGTTTCCTCTCATGTCAAGGGTACTTGCCACCATGTTCTGATGTGGTGGGTATCTAGCCCTGAGTATTCAAGATTAAAAACTAGCACTGCTTTGAAATTAGGGAACAGTTAACACGCAAGTGGGTTCAAAACAGCTTATTAAATTAATTGCTACCAAGATGTTTTGTATGTGGCTCTACCTTCAGGTTTTTTGGGGGGTAGGGGTGGCACACACTGCATGGGGAGGGAATGAGTTGCCCAGTGATAAGCCGATGTTTGCTGTTCACATAAAATATAAAATAAATGCTGCCAACGAGAAGCATGAATTTAATAAGCAGGAAAGGTTATTTGAATTCTCCGCATATTTTTTACTGGATTAATATCTGAAACAAGTGATGTTGTAGTCAGTGGACAGACAGATGAAGCATGAAACAATTTGGCCCTGCACCTTTAGGTCAAGAGTTCAGGATTAACAGAAGCCTCTGTCGGTGTCTTTGTTTCCTAGATTTGGACTGATATTTTTTTTTTGTTTTAAGTAATGATGAACATTTTGAAAGTAGATTAAGCCTAAAAAACATTAGGCATACAACTTGCTTTATACTTCTAAGTCACATGCTGAAAATCTGAGAGGATTAGCACTTTTTAAAAACCGTTTCCCCATTTGACATATTTCACTGTCTAGTCTGAAATCCCTGTTAAAATACAAACAGTAATGGCCTAATGGACATCTAAATGCAAAGCTAAAGTAATGGTTTTGATAATCAAATAACTGGGCAGGGAACTTCAAGATTGTTATTATTTAGTTTTATTATTTAGTAATAACACATAGAGTATCAAGTGAGATAGAAAATGCATGTCTCCTGTGAATATAGCGGGGGCCTTGGGGGGGTGCCCCTTTTTTGGGCATTTAAGCCTTCACAAATTGTTTTATAGCATTAGTGCTTAGAGACATAGGGTCAGCTGGGAAAACAGCTCCCCAGGTATAGTACTAAGTGAGTATTCCTGGGGAAGAAAATACTCCTTTGTGGTCTCACACTGCAAATGTTTTCCTGAACCCCTCAGAAGTTATAAAAGCTCCTGGTTTAAACCTGTTTAAAACCATTAGACCTTCTTGTCCTCGAGGTCTGTGTGGTGCTTAACCTTTCTGTTGGCAGTTGCATAAGTTTTGTTAATGAGCTGGGATCAGTCAAAATGACATCTGTGATCACAGTGCTTTCCCCATGTTTCTACCACAAGCACAGAGAACAAAGGAAAAGGGTACAGAAGATTTCCATGTAGCTTCAGTTTAACTTTCTAGCTGATCATGTCAGGATACTGCCATGAGAATGAAGTTTAAACAAGCAGAAGGAAGATGTTCTTTTCTCTTAGAGGGACTTTGAATGAAATAAGAAAATGCTAAAGACTTTCTATCCGAAAAGCGTTGCACGGTAGTAGAGAGAGAGAGTGTGTATACATTTGTGCGTGTGAGAGAGAGAAGGTTTGCACAGGTCTTCAGTAGCTTGTGAGGCACACAGAAAATAACTTTGTGCATATAAAGAGGCCTAGGCTTTTATGGGTTTTTTTTCCAGATCTTTGCTTTGAAATAGCTGTGAGCTGAGATGTGAGCAGAAAGTCCTGAAACAGGGAAAGCCTGGTGACTAGTATTATGTGGGATGTTTTTCCCCTCACTGAATAGAATTCACAAAATATTTGAAAGCCCAATAAAGGAGAAACACTTTCCAGGCCTCTCTGAGAGAAAGGAACAGCTGAAAAATGATCTAAAGAGGGGCAGGAAATTGTCCCCCAGGAACTGACCCTAATCTGTATCTGATTCAGGCTGTTGATCTTTGGCTGGTTCTTTTGATTTGCTGTTTTAATTCAGAGAGGGAATTTTTTCCTAATCCACACTTAGGTGTTTTCAGCTTCTAGACTCATCATTCTGCCCTTCAGCATCACTGCCACACAAATGGCCGAGTTCTGTTTGGTTTTATGATGTCTGGTTTCTCTACACTCTCTTTTATCAGTCAAGATTTCGTCACACTATCCTTTTGCTGATTTGTTGGTGGTTTTTTGGTCCCTTTCTGCTTACCCTAGAACCTTCTATTTTCAGACTTCAGCGGCACTTTGGGATCCAGTTCCCTGTGAAGGGTGCAGGGAGCTGCTGCGGCTCCCCAGGGACTGAGAAGCATGGGTGGTACTCTGGGAAAAATCTCCTGCCTTTACTGCAAGGAGCATAAGAGTTTACCTAGACCGTTGGCTGTACAGTGCATAGTTGCCATACTGAGCTAAAGCATCCCCAAGCTTCCTTGATGATCCTTTAGTCAGTTGTTGTTATCAAGACTTGAGGCATCAGTAGCTCTCTCTTAAGCCTGGCAGCATGGAGCAATTCCTTATTATGCAAATCTTGGTGTTTCCTTGCTTTAAAACTTTGGAACTGTTATGAAAACGAGCTTAAAAATACCTCTTTTGCCTAGCTGAAGCTTGCTGTTAAAAGCAGTGTATTCTAGTAGCAAATCTACCATTTAAGACTAATGACTGATGGCAGTCATTCATCAGTACCAAAATGTGCGCAAGACTATTAAAAATCCCTAATGGGATAATATTGCCCCAGTACAATTTCGAAGTTCTATGATTGCCAAAAACTCAAGATAAAAAAAATCAAAGCTTGCTAGATTCCTTTTTCCCTTCAGAAAATGCAAAAACCTCCATTTTGAAAGTAATAGTTAGGTAAAAAGAAGGAAGTTTGTCATCTCCTGCTGTTGTGCTTCCAGTCTGTGCGTAATCAGCAAGAAAATGAATTGGAGTAAAAAATTTACTTAAAGTCCCCTGGGATTATATCTAGGTTTGACTATAACAACATGCTGAGCTCTATGGATAGTAAATCCTCCCTTAAAAAAAAAAAAAAAAAAAAAAAAATTTTGAAAAGTGTAACAAGAAAATATATATATTTGTGGTAGTGGGTATGTGGGTATGGCAGCTTGACAGTAAAAAGTCATAGATACACCACTAGAAAATGCCAAAATAAACTCCGCACTCTGAAGTGGCACTGTAAATGTCAGCCTTCAGCATATCCAGATCTGCTACTGCATGTGATACAGACATATTCTGTAGTAAGTTTTGTATATATTCTGTATTCTGTAGTAAGTTTTACTGCTTTGAAAAAGTGAGATTTTGGTTATGCTCACCTGACTCTTGTTTCACAGAAGATACCTCATCTTATGCAGAGGAATTCTTGAGATTTGGAGGGAAGCTTTAATCTAAATATTCTCGTGCTTAGGTATAATTTGAATAATTTTTTGCATGAAGACTCCCAGTCAACTATTCTGACAGTGAGTCACAAAAGGAATTGCAACCTGCACCTTGCGTTCTTCTTAAGCTAATGAACATGGTGGTGACCAAAAAAAAAAAAAAAAAAAAAAACATTTTGCAAAGCTGTAACAAGAAAATATATATATTTGTGGTAGTGGGTATGTGGGTATGGCAGCTTGACAGTAAAAAGTCATAGATACACCACTAGAAAATGCCAAAATAAACTCCGCACTCTGAAGTGGCACTGTAAATGTCAGCCTTCAGCATATCCAGATCTGCTACTGCATGTGATACAGACATATTCTGTAGTAAGTTTTGTATATATTCTGTATTCTGTAGTAAGTTTTACTGCTTTGAAAAAGTGAGATTTTGGTTATGCTCACCTGACTCTTGTTTCACAGAAGATACCTCATCTTATGCAGAGGAATTCTTGAGATTTGGAGGGAAGCTTTAATCTAAATATTCTCGTGCTTAGGTATAATTTGAATAATTTTTTGCATGAAGACTCCCAGTCAACTATTCTGACAGTGAGTCACAAAAGGAATTGCAACCTGCACCTTGCGTTCTTCTTAAGCTAATGAACATGGTGGTGACCATGCATTCAAGGATGCTAAATTGGACATACCTTGCACACTTCACGTTTCGGAAAATCTGTTCCAGGTGTATCACCCAGCAATGTGCTACAGGCAATGTACCAAATGGTTTTTCATGTGTAACTGAGGATCCATAGGGATCTATGAGGAAATATTTTTCTCTCTCTCTTGTTTGATCTCTGAATTTCTGCAGACTTCCAGGTACATTGTTATCAAAGAACTAGAGACCTGTATGATCACAGACAGAGGAGGTGCTAGCTTCATTATAGCCATTTAAAAGGTCCACTGAGAAAGCAAGGAAGGGAAACAGAATCAGCTCCAAAGACCATGGAGGTCCCATAAGTTTGAGAAAACGTCATGGGAAGAAAGGATGAGAAAAGAGCAGCTGGGCTATATTGTAGAGAAAAGGGAACCAACCAACAATAAAGCATTGTCAAAAGTGTGTGCTAGGAAAGATGGGTCAAAAAGAGGTAACAAAAAGCACAAGAAGATGAATTCTTTGTGTTAGACCCGTTAAATTGCGTGAAGACGATCCAAATGTTTCTTTCTTGGAGTAATTGTTATGGTTGCTAGATAGTTGCTTGTAAGTGGAAGGTGCCAGCCTGGTAGTGACTAGGACAGAAATATATGAGAGATGATCTCCAAATCAAATTGTCAGTCACACTTTGACCTCTCCCGTACAGGGGATTATAGTTCGTGCCTTCAGGGGCGGAAGACCTGTAGCTCTGGTAATTTTTATGACTATCATATAGTCTCATTGTGTCAACAGAGTGACAAGCAGCCAGATGAAAAGCAGAAAGAAAGGGATAGAAGGATGCTGCAGGCAGAAGAAAAAGTACTGTAAAATCTAAAATACTTCTAAAACCTGTGATAGTTTTTGATTTTTCCTATTTCCCTGTCAAATTGCATGATGCGTTTTCAAACTATCCTGGTGGAGCTGTGAAAATACTCTCCCCGTGTCTCCTGCTTTTTCTTTAGTTATTTTTTTAAGTGTTGTGGTATCAGGAGAGAGAGAGTCTTCTGCTGCTGACCCACAGCAACATTTCAAAGTAGAAGCAGCAGCTGGGGAAGGGGAAGTGCAGCCTGTTGTCCTGAGAGATCAGTTGTCAACCATGGAGAAGCCTCTCCATGCCTCTGCTCAGCCTGCCCTATCTGACATGTCATTTCTAACTGAATTTAACATCGTTGAAGTCTTTAACTTAAGTTAGGAAATCTAGTTTTTTATTGTAGTTTTAAATCTTTAAGATTTGCATTACAGAAACATAAAGCAAACTATGCTACGTGTTAGGGTATTTTTGTCAACCCAAACACTAGTTTTTCCAGAGAGTAGAGTACTATGAGACCAGAGCTGATGGCAGGAGATCTTGAAGCATTTTCTGCCTTGTAACAGTCGCCACTAGGCAGACAGCTGCCAAATGTCTTGCAATTAATCTGATGCTTACTGGCTTTCATATCCCTTTCCTTTCAGAACCAATGCCCCGAGGCAGAGGAGTTGGTCTTCAGCCATTTTGTGATCTGTAATGACACACAGGAGACACTGCGGTTTGGCCAGGTGGATACCGATGAAAACATTTTGCTGGCGAGTCTCCACAGTCACCAGTACAGCTGGCGCTCGCACAAGTCCCCTCAGGTACGTCAGAAACAGCCCTTCAATGCAGCAATCGCTCCAGCAGACTGGTGGCTTCGTGCATTGATTCCTGGAGTTTCTCTCTGGGCTCAGCTATCTCTAATGCTCTGGTTCCTTCAGGAGCCACACGCTGGGGCTACATCAGAGAGAAAAGGTAAACAAAGAGTGAGGAAAGCCAGAAGTGTTTAGAAGCTCCTCGAGGGTAGAACTGGATGTGCGCGACCGCTTTCTGTAAAGCTGAGTGGTTGTGGAAACGGAAGCTTCTGAAAAAAAACAAAAGAAGATCGCTTGCCAGGTTTTTATAACTAAGTGATCAGTGTCTGTTTTCTGTGATGTACATTAGAGGTTTGGGGAATTTTTTTAATGAATTGTTTTTACCAGAAGCATCTGTTCACTGAAATTGTTTGCAGAACAGGGTCAAACTGGACAAATCTCTCAACTCAGCATGTTCTTGCATTAGAAAAGATTTTAAATTGTGAGGAACACCCCACTTATATAGTTTAAATAATGCAGTTTCTGTTTCTTGGGTGGTTTTTTTTTTAAGGATAAACACTGAAACTGAAATAAAATATTTTAAAATTATCAACAGGAAATATTTCAATGAAACCATGTTGTTGGTTTTCTTGACTGGTGGTGAAAAATGGACTTTTCATCTTGATTCAAGATAGGACAAGAATTCAGATCTAAAAATAGTGTTTATGAGACATCAAAGCCGTTTCTTCTCTCTTTTTAATATGTACCCAGCTCCTGCTGAGTGGGAGACTAGAGACCTGTGTCACCCCATTTGCTGAGCAGCAGTCCTGTGCTGAAGAGTTACTAAAATTTTTGCAGGCCCTAGAAGAAATATAGCAAATAGCGTTTCCTAACTTGGAATATACCATCCTTAGCATGTCAGAAAGAAGGTGAAGTTTGGATAGGATCTCTAAACAGAAGCTGTGCCCACTTTCACTGCTGACAAGTTTCAAGTTTTACTGGGAAGCAGAGATGGCAAATTAACTGTTTTTTTCATTCATATGTCAGTTGGAGCATATGCAAAATGACTGAATTTTACATGAATGCTGTAATATATGCAGACCAAATTAAACCAGAGTAAACAGTTGCAGTTGACACTGAAGTCAAGGCATAAGTTCAGAGGAAGGCAGGCTAATAAAGGACTGTCTCATCCCAGCAACAGAGGAGTTGTTATAAGTGGTGTTCACTGGTGTAATAGTGCACAGAGGGGGGACCTTTGGAGATTTAGAGACATTGGAGTACTGTACTTCCCTTGTCACATTTTCAAAAAGCACATATGTTTTCTCATACAAGCAAAACGCCTGAGATGCCCCAGCCCGTGGGCCAGCAACCCAAATGGGTGACAACCAGGCTTGTAGAAAGTGAAATGTGATGCATATTTCATAACCAATTATCATGTAGCAACCACCAAAAAAATCATTTAAACCTTTTCAAAAAAACACATGGAAAAAGAAGGAAATGCTTAAAGCAAATATAAATAAAACCAGAACTAGCTTTCCTCTTAACAGTCTGTCTTATCCATTTTCTGCTTACTTATATAAAATTACTAAGTTGAGAGAATCCTTTTTTTCAACCATCATTCTAGATAGTTCTGATAATGGTGTACTTCTGATAATGGTGCAAACTGGAAAGAGTTTTGAAAATGAGGATTGTTTCAAGCAAAGTGAAAAGTAGAAGAGTTAAAATTGCAGCTTGTTAATGATACTTTCTGTCAGTTGCAGCCGAGCTGCTGAAGACCACCAGCATAATATATGGCATTAGCCAGGCAACACCTGGAGAACTTAAACATTAAAACTCATCAGTAGCTTGTGCTTTCAGTCACAGACCTGGGCTGTGCAAAACATTCCAGTTTTGTGGCCACTATTTCTTATAGTATATTTCTTATTAAATGAAAATAAAAGTACAGGATGAAAGACGGAAAAGTCCAGCAGAAAAACAAATCACACATTAGGAAGTAGACGGGGTGACAGTAGGAACTTCAGATTCATTTTTCAGATATTCATTCTTCAGCTGAGAGATGGTGATGTCAAAGGGTTTCCCTGTTCTGTTTTGCTCTGATCAGATTCAAATTCACTGAATTGGGCTGATAAATAGTCAGGAGTGTCGTGTTGGATTCCCATGTCCCAGGAGACGGCGAAGCTAACAGCTCACTTCTCCTGACTCAACCACATTGCTGGCCAGCAGACTCTTCTAGTAGGGGGGTTATACCTCCCTTGTCCCAGCCCTTGGAAAAACTTCAAGACCATTTCTGCTCTTTTATGTTTTTCAACAGCCATCTCTTCCTGGGAAATTTAGAGATGAAAAAATAGCAGTGAGGTAATTTCACTGAAAACATATGGAAGCACAGGCTTTCCACACACTGTTGAGATAGAAGCAAATTTTCTTTACAAAGGTCAGAGAATCTTGGCATCCATCTATAAACCTTGTTCATTTGGTTAATGTTAAATACAAATCACTACGTTTAGCATGCTCCAGAAAGGCAGTTCATCTAAACGGTCTAAACAGCACAATCCTTTGTCGTTTTAGATCATACAAAATAAGTTTGTTTAAATACTATTACAAATGTAGCCGTTTAAATTTTTTCAGTGATTAATACAAATCCTTGAAATTAAAACGACGATTCAATTAAGACATCAGGTTGTCCCTATTATGCTATGGCACTTTTCTAATTGTTTCCATGAAAAGCTATCTAACAGCTTATTATCCAAAGGTCAGAATAATGCCCAAGCATGGACAAACCCTCCAAGTGTCATATTCATGGAATGCTAGATGACTTCATAGTTATGAAATTATTTCATTTCTCATGATAATTCCCAACTTGCCAAGTTAGTGAATTTTAAGAACTCTGAGAGCAGATTGTAAGATAAATGTGAAATAATCCATACTTCTGGAGTCAGGGACTTCCCTCCAGGCATTAGTTCATACTTGACTTACTTGACTTACTCTTGGGGATAAAATGAGTTAGGACAAGGTCTTAGATACCACATTCTCTTACTGGGAAAGAAAACCAACTTGCACAACTTCGGCTGGCTCATGTTTCTTGTTACACAGGCACTAAGAAGCAGCGGTTGCCATGAAATACTTTATTTAACCTCTGCAAAATGTTTTTTTAGTATGGCAAGGCAGTTCAGTTAAATGAAAATAAATAGCTTTAAAAGGATTGTATTTCTTTCACATTCACATCAATAAAATTCTCCATTTTTCTTTTGCTAATTAGGCATAGTGAGAGATGCAGTAATTGCTCATTTGAATTATTTAACAGTTAAATATATATACCTATAAGTTATTTTTGTAATAGCAGATAGTTATATAATGCTTATTTACATTTAGAGTTAATTTGAATATTAATTAAGCTACTGTAGACTATCATTAAAAATTGTTCAACTTTTTCATGTTATGAAAACAGCTATAGCACACTAAGGATTTGGATTTATCAGCTATTGATGGTGTCCCTCCAACTGTTTGGCTTAACTTAAAGCTCCTTCCTTCCTTCGTTTTTTCCCAGCCCGGATCTTCTACGTTTCAGGGAACCTAGCCTTTCCCTTTTAACTTTCACACTGATTCCTCCAAGTCTTGCTAGTTTGGCTAATATTTCAGTAATAAGTCTGAGGTCCAATGCTCACTTTTCTACTCCGCTCCATCCCCCATGTTTTCCTCAGATTTCATGAGGTTTTGACCTTCCTTAGGGATAAGACACCCCCAACTATAGAGTCCCTTTCAGAGCTGGAGGAAGTCCAAAACTGATGATATTTGAGGCTTTAAGCAATTCTAGCAAAAGTTGCCAGACATCGTGAGTTCCTTTTGCAGATTTTAATGAAAGTTAGAGGTCTGCTAGATATCATTAAAAGGGAAGAGAAGCTACATCACTCCTGTGCTCTGCAGACAACACTGGCTCCTACATTATTATTGGATCCAGTCTGTGCTCCTTATCTTGATCTTCAAGTTGCTTTGTGGGATGGGCCCCAGTTATGTCAAAAGTCATGTTTGTCTCCAAGACAGCTGTGTTTTTTAGGAGGAGAACTGGAGCATATGATACATAGGGTGAAACTCTGAAGTTAGAAGAGATCAGATCTTCCTAGCAATTCACTCAGAGATAAGGAATTCTGTCTTGCAGGACAGTAGGCAGTTGGAGGGTCCCACTAGGGATCCCCAGCAAATGTAAAAACCAGCTATGTGAGAACTATGTGAGAATCTCCTCTGTAGAGATTGTTTGGTTGTGAATAAACAGCAAAAATCTTCTCTAACATGCTAGTTATTACTAGTTATTTTCCCCACGCTCAAACTTCAGCAGAGTCCTCTGAAGAAGCAAGGAATAGTGGATCAAAAATCATTATTTTGCTTTATGTGCAAAACATAATGTTGCATAGGGGAAGTCTGCATTAAGAGTAGCAACTCCCAAACCTTTCTCCAGAGTCTTCTCCCAGAGTTACAATTATAGCCCATTTTCACTTCACACTGTCCTTATTTGAAGCAGCAGGTGCAGTGGGTGAAAACCAGTTCCTATGTTGATTTTGTCAATGACTTCAATGAGAATGTGGCCAAGTTACTGGTTATAAACAAAATACATTTATTTCTTATCAAAGTTGGTATATATGCCTGAAACAGCTGTGTGTCACTTTATTGCTACTTAAATATTATATATGTTTTTATATATACATAATATATATTTATATATAATATTAAATATATTATTGCTCCACTCAAAAATGAGGAAGAACTTCTTTACGGTGAGGGTGACAGAGCCCTGGAACAGGCTGCCCGGGGAGGTCATGGAGTCTCCTTCTCTGGAGATTTTTAGGCCCTGCCTGGATGCCGTCCTGAGTGATGTGCTCTGGGCAACCCTGCTTTGGCAGGGGAGTTGGACTGGATGATCTCTAGAGGTTCCTTCCAACTCTGTCGAATCTGTGTGAATCCGAATAGAATTTAAGAGAAAATATCTCTGTCATTTGCTTTTCTGTTCTTCTGAATGTATATTTACAAATTCTTGAATAGATATTAGTAGTGGTTAGTATATTAGTAATACCTTCACTGGAACCCATTTGAAGTTTTTCTTCTCTTATTTTAAATAGTGGTGCAAAGGACAACTTCTGCTAGAATTTTATAACCATAATTTTTAAAGGCAGTTGTAGATTTGGAAATAGCTTTAAGAACCTCCTCCTCATTCTCCTACAAAAAAGGACTGAAGCCAAGTTTTAATTTATGTTGCATCTCCAGCAGGATCATATTTAATTGTTATTTATTTCCAAGTTGCCATTCTTTCAGGTATTAGATTATATAAAGTATAAGATGATATACAGTACTCTGTGGATTCAAATTTAGAAACTATTACTTATATATCAGTTATTATTGGGATATTTTCCTGTTTTATTGTTTAGGGATATTACAGATTCTCTGCACAACCTTTTGTACTTTACATAATCTTCCCCAGGTCATTTCAGAACAACATCAGCTAAAAAAACGCTGTTCAAGGAGTGAGAAATATATTGTTGCTTTCCTTTGGGGTCCTGCATTCAAAATCAATGGTATATATATTACATTGTATTATATGTAATTGACTTTCTAGGTAATACTTGGGGCAGATAAGGATTGACGTTACCCATGAATCACATGAAACCTCATAATTTGCTTACTGTTCCTTAACCAAAAGACTCTTCTTTTCCACACTGCGTAGAGCTAGTTTGTACCTGCCAGGGTCAGGCCTGCTTTGCGGGTTGTGTTGAGGCTCGCAATACCTCTGTGATCTTACCTGCTGAGTGTGACCTTCTGCTTACTATTACCAGGATGGGGGTGATGGAAGTTGCTTTCTCCCGTGCTTCATACTGGCCTTCTGTCTTACAAGGGACAGTGGCACAAAACTGGTCAGATTTTCCAGATCCCATGAGCAAATGAAGCCAAACCTAAAATTTGGCTTCCAAATTTCAATTCCAAATTCCAAAATTCCATATTTTTTTTTGTGGCTGTTGCAGCTGAAATGTGCAGAATGAACATTTCATTAACTGTTTTCCCAAATATTAAGAGGTCTTATTGTTGTGAGTCCTAATCCTGGTCAAGGGCTGCCCTTGTATCCTGAAAACACAACCAAAAAATACCCATCATCCTTCTTTAATTTCTGAATTAAAATTGCTTTAGCTTCAAGTCTTAGAATTCAGCTCTCATTTCCAGGTCTCCATTTCCTCTGGGCTGCTGCACCATCACATCTTTTACTTTACTATCTCATATCTTTTAAAATTATCAACTGCTTCCACACCATTAACCAGGTCCTCACTTGATTCCTCTCAGTCTCTCAGAGCTGAGAGCAGTAACCCTTATTCTTCCCAAAAAGCATTTTCTGGTTTCACCTAGAAGACAGATATAATCCAACTACAGTAAAATCAAGTTAACTTTGGTGAATCTGCAAGCAAAGTAGAAATCGAATTTGTATTAGTAAGCATTTTGGGGGCACAAGCTTTAAATTACTTATACAGCTGGGAAATGCTGCCTTTTCTGGACAGGCTCCATTCTTAGTCTCATTTTTAATCCCTCATTTTAGTCTTCATGCCTTGTCATATGACACTTAACTTTATTTACTCAGATCGTATCCTTCACTCACACATCTAGCTGAAAACCTAAGTAAATTTTGAGGAGCACATAGAAACATTCTGTGAAGAGACTTGATAAAGAACACAGCTTTTCTAGTCATTTGCTCCAGTAGGAGCAGCTTCATCCTCAGTTTCTTTCCTTCTCAAAACAGAAATCCATAATGGCTCAGAATTACAAATCCAAACCTCAGCAAAGTCTAGTCAAAATAAAAACCTGTGTGTTATCTGTTGATATGTTTCCCTAACAGAAAATGCAGAAATCAAATTGTTACACAAATGGGTGCCTATTTTCACATATACAATAGATAGTCTGTTTTAAATTCTCTCTAAGCTATAAATTGCCACTTATCACTGGATTACATTTGTTAGAATGCTTTTGAAGTCTGGTGAATATTCTTTGTAGCTTTTTGCACTGACTTCTCTTTTCTCCTAATATATGTACCATACTTAGCTGTACTTGCTGAACTTTTTTTAAGCAGATGGTCTAATAAATACTTAGCATTTGCTTAAAGCTTGATAAATGAAAGGGACTTACGTAGCAATTACCATGAATCTGTAGTATTAGGTCAATTTTATAACATTAGAGCTCTGTCTTGTTGAATATCTAACACCATCTATTATGACGTCTTTTGCTAAAATAATGTTAACACCTGATTACTTAATTTTCTAAAATTACTTCAATTTTTATTTCCTGCCATATATCTCTATATCGCTTAGTGTCATTTGCTAATTACTTCTAGCCACGTTTTCCAGAAATCTCACATTTAAATAACCCAGAGATCCCTTTGCGTTTTCATAGAATGCAGTTTCTTGGCTCTGAAGTAAACTTACACAGTACCCAATTCCTATATTGTTATGTCATTAATACACATATATTAGACATCTTTAAAATAACTTACAAAGGCTGTTCCCTTTTGTATGTAGCATTTACCAGTATACAAATAGTATGTTTATAAAATAAGAAATTACCAATATCTGATAATAGCTCCTTCTTATTTTTCTTTCTAAAATAGGAAGTTAAATGCAGACTAATCATTGTGCTACACAGAAAATTAGTAAGGCAGCGTTTGGGAGCTAATGACTGCTCAGGGAAAGCTGACAGCGTGTTCCTTGGGAACATTCAACTCGTGAGCAAAGCTGTTTACACAGGGTAGAAGATATCCTGATTTTGGAGCTCCATGCAATTACTAATCATCAGTTATGGCATTTATATGACATCTATCTTTGGAGCACACTGTATTTTGTGTGCTTTCTAGCTAAGACTGACCACTTAGTACCTTTTCTCATTATTTGGCTGTCATTCCCAGCTACCAGTCTCTCCAAAGTAAACAGTTTTCTTGTTCTCTTAGTTTTCATATGTGATGAGATTTATTCCCAGCTGCCTCTGTAAGAAACTGAACTGATTCCAGCCACTGCAGTCAGATTTTTTGGTTTGGTTTTGTTTTTCCTTTTCTGTAACGAATACTTGAGAATCAAAGCGACGTGTTTGTTTATGAGTTTGAGTGTCCTAGTACACAGCTTCCATCAGTGTATTCTTGAATATAGAGCTGTGCCCACGCATGTGCTCATCCAGATGCATGCCCATGTGCACACTGGCACATATTAGCCTTTGTGCTTCCAGCATAAAACTAATTTGAATCTGAATGCAACAGTCATCACTCTTGCAAATTCAAAAGCCACCCACTGAATGGATGTTATTGTTCTGTGTGTAACTTGTGCTGAGGATACCACAAATTGCAAACAGGCTACTGAGTTGTAATATCTTTGAAAGTTGTTGCTGCGGTTGTTTCTTAAAACAATAGAAAAACCCCAACATCCAGCCATTCACCAAGTCCAACTGGCCAGATCTATGGTCAGTGCTATCTCTTTTTGGAAGCAAATAATGGGAGAACATAATATTTACAAGTTTCAATTTTTGCTCGTGTAAATAATCAAACTTTGGGCCTGATCCTGTTCTCAATTACTTAAATTAATTAATGACAGATGTCCAAAATCAGAGTGAAATTCAACCCTCAAGAGAGAATTCCCACAAGGCCTTTATATAACTGTTTTAAAGGACTTAAGTGATGCTTAGGCTCTGTGCTGGCCCTCTGCAAAGAATAAATTTTACCCAGAATGCTTACTGCTTTGATCCCTTATATATAACTCACATTCTTAAGTTTGCACAGCCACAAAAGATCTATACAGAGCTAAATAGCCAGATCTTCAGCTGGCGTAAATTTATGTAACTTCATTGACCTACATGGAACAGTACCAATTTTCACTACTCTGGCTTAAAGAATCTCCATGGGATAGAGGTAAGTGCGTATGGTGGGTAAATGGATGAAAGGCTCTTCAAATGATGAAAGACTATATTGCTCTGGAAGTGATTTAAGTTAAACTGGAAAAAAGCCACTCCTTTTCCGGAATAAATCACACAGGGAGTATAATTATGCAGTTAAATTTCTTCTCATGCAGTCAAGCTTGAACTTGCCACCACATTTGTGTAAGAAATGAAATGTTTCCCATCTCTCAGCAATATGCAAAGTTCTACATTTAACACACATATATATGTGAGCTGTACAAGTATACATCCAAATAGACTTGCATCCTTCTTTATTTTGAAGGGAAGGGTATTTGTAATTTTCTGTCTTATTCTGAAGGCCAAAAATCTGGTCTGGACCTACGTTCCGTATCACCTTGCTGGTAGTAAAAAGGATGGATTTCTAGAACAATTTCAAGGTCACTAAAAAAAAAAATTCTCTTATTTCCTGTTTTGTACTTTCCTGTTTTGTACTCTCTAGTTTATATACTCTTTTTTTCAGAGGAGTTGTATGCTGGATTTTTAACCTTCCCAGTGTTAAATCAGGTAATTTATAGAAATGCATGATGCAGAGCCATCTTACAGTATTGTTGATTTTTGCATCTGAAATCACAGAATAAGTGGATCATTCAGAGAACCGGGGTGTGCTTAGCATTTCTGAGTTTTAAAACTGAGAATATTTCCTCTGTCGTGGGAATTCCTATCCTACTGCAGGGCTTTTTTTTTTCCCAGCTATGTATTGAAGTAGTAATTACTTTCTTTCCAGCTGTTACACATCTGTATTGAAGGCTGGGGAAACTGGCGGTGGTCTGAACCATTTAGTGTGGACAATGCAGGGACCTTTATTCGTACCATTCAGTACAAAGGCCGGACAGCATCACTTATTATCAAGGTTCAGCAGCTCAGTGGAGTGCAAAAGCAAGTAAGTTTGTCATCCAGTTTGGGAAAAATAACATGAGTAATTTAAACTCTTATCTATTCACAAATTAGTCACCTTATTATTTATTCTCTCCTACTGGGATCTGCAAAAAACCAAGTATAACAATCTTCCGAGGGCATTTTTATGGGTTTTTACAACTCTTCTTCATTTTCATATGGATCTTAGCTCTATTTAAAAAGCTGTATTACCTCTACATATTTCACATGTTCAAGTAAACTTCCCTTTGCATGGTTGGTAAGTTCTGACAGTGCTAAGTTACACAGTCTCTTGCATGTTTTAAGCTCTTGAGAAGCAGAATTTATACTTCTTTTTTTTTTAAGAAACTGTTCATATCTTATTCTGGGAGAAGTAATGACCAAATTAACATTTGAAAATGGGCTGCTGTGCAGTAACTTTTCACACACTATCTTTGTAAAGAGATCTGTAATAATACTGCCTGCCTTGGCAGAAGCCAGAGCATGTGGTGGACATGTTCAGCTCATGGATATGGCAGAGCGCCGTATGTTGCGCAACAGAAATACAGCTGATCAGACAAGAACAGTGCCTGGCGTCACTGAAAGCCCTGCTGAGATTTTGCTTGGTAGGTTGTAGCTATCATGTGCACCCTCATTAATGAAAAGCAAATGAAGGTGGCTGTAGCAGGGATACACGTGGAATGCTGTTCCGTGGTAAAGCTTAGAAAAAGTCAGATATATGTTCAACGATAAAGAATTCATCTATGATGGACAGCAACAACTCTTGGGTGCAATTAAATACAGAAATATGGTACAGCCATTTAATGTCATTATAAACTTTAAAACAGCAAGCACGCTGAAAGGTCTGGATGGCTGGGTTGTGAAGGGAATGTGAGGTGTCAGTAGAAACCTTTCTTCTGAAGTCTGCTTCGAAAGGGCTCAGCATTCAAGGACCATCACAGTAGTCAAAATCCAACCCAGAGCTATGTCAGCCGTGGGCAGTGCTGCTGAGTTCAGTGGGAACAAAAGTGGATGTGTTACATGTTTCTTTCAAGCCCAGATATTGCCTTAGCAATATTTCAGGCGTTTTAATGCCTAGGTTTCTATGAAATTGCACATACGTTTGGCCAACAAAAATAATGTTTTACCATTTACTGCCTTCAGCAGTGCATGGGAAAACCTAAAATAGGGAGATTATTCTTGTACAGCTTTTCACTCTATAATTCAATTTTGACCTTTCTGTTTCACAATTGTTTATATATGAGCTGCATATTTTTGTGTGTTTTAGATCCTAATCTGCGGAAGACAGACAGTCTGTAGTTACCTTTCCGAAAGTATTGAACTGAAAGTGGTTCAGCATTACATTAGTCAGGATGGACAGGCTGTTGTTAAAGAACACATCAACTGCCTTGCAGCCAAGCAGAAGTTACCTTCATATGTCCTAGAAAACAGCGAGCTCACCGAGCTGAGTGTGAAAGCGACAGGAGATGAAGACTGGTCCCAAGACGTATGTCTAAGTTCTAAACATACAGAACACAGCGCTGTCATTCAGGTATGACTAGAAATAGTTATATGGAATATAGCCAAAGAATGCCTGAGAAAACTGGGGACTTTGTGTTTAGACTTCTGTTTGATATGATAAAATGTTGAACATTATCATCCTGAAATAAGTTTAGTGTAATGCTGCTGATCTCTCTGCATACAGGTGCCATCTTCAAAGAGTTCAATTACATATGTGTGGTGCACAATTTTGACTTTAGAGCCCAACTCTCATGTGCAGCAACGATTAGTAAGTACATTTAATGTCTCTGAAATCTAAATGTTTATGCCTTACATGTCATATAATAAATTATGGGCGGAATGACCCACTTTAAAGATTTATTAATATCTTGTTTCAACAGTTGTAATACTTGAGTAAAATTAGCTTTAAATTGGTATATTCATTTCTTTTTATAGATTGTTTTCAGCCCTCTTTTCATTGTAAGGAGCCATCTTCCAGACCCAATTATCATACATTTAGAGAAAAGGAGTCTGGGACTGAATGAAACACAAATGATTCCAGGGAAAGGACAGGAGAAAGAACTGCAAAATATAGAACCTGATCTTACGCACCACTTGACATTTCAAGCCAGGTAAAGTACTCACTTTCCTTGAAAATGGTTCATTTGTATGGAAAAGAAGGAATAGTTTACACTTTAACTTCTGGTGGATTTTTCCAGGAGTATGGGATATGCAGAGGAGATACAACAGACCAAGCATATGTGGCCTGAAATTATATAATAGGAAATACTAAATTCGGTATAACTATCCTAAGCAAATTGGCATTTGTTTGCATAAAAAGTCCACGTTTTTGTGTTTTGAAAAATGAAATCCTAAATGAGCTTTTTTGAGAATAGTGAAGAGTTTCTAAGGTCTCAGACACAAAGGTCATTACGGTGTCATAATGCATGTCAGATAATGCTCAGGAACTTGTTAGACATCATAAATTGATTCATCCATGATTACCTTGAGAGTGCTCCTCTGCAGAGTATGCTTGGAAAGCTTAATTAAAGAAAACGTTAGTGCTTCATAAAGAAAATGATCTTGTTGTGTAAGTGACTGAATCTGTTTTCAATGACAGGGAGGAAGATGATCCATCAGAGTGTGCAGTCCCTATCTCAACCGCGCTAATTAAACAGATAGCGACTAAGTCCCATCCAGGTGGCAATGTCAACCAAGTACTGTCCGAGTTCTATGGCACCGCTAATCCTCCCCAGCCTGCATGGCCATATAATAGGAAGGATTCAGACAGGTAATTCTTTGTTAAACCTTCTTCATGGTTGTTGCTTTGCCTTTTCAAGTGAACTGAAATCACGTTCAGGAAGGCTATATGTGATCAACATGGAATATTTTTCTGTAATTACATGATTCCTGTATGTAAGCTGCAGAATCTGTTGCAGGTGGGAAAAAAATTGAGGTCAGCCTAGGGGCTGCCCTTGATTACACTGAGAAGATTGCATCAGCAAGGATTAAAAAAAATGGAACTTTTTTTTTTGTGAATGTACTGTCTTTACTGCAGCTCTAGAGGCTGTTGTTTATCCAGTAACTGTTTCAGTGCAGAGACAGGGAGTTGCTGTAGGAGGAGTTACTGGGGAAAAAAAAAGGAAATGTGATTTTACAACTACAAAAGTCACAGGCTTAGTTCTGAAGGTTAGTGGTAATTTTGTTAAGGTGTTTCTTTAATTGGCTACATTTAGGTTGAGCTTATGCATATGTCTTTATATGTAGCTAGATCTGTCTGACTGCATCTCTGGGTGTTCCAGAATGATAAGAGGAGATTGTTTTTCTATTTCAAAACCGGAAAATCCTTGCAAATTTCTGAAAGTGACACCTTATAATTTGTAATCTTAAAATTCATTATTCCTTTGATTTTATCTTTTTGTTTATTTGTTGTTGAACAGCAACGAACAACTCTCCCAATGGGACAGCCCAATGCGGGTAAAGCTGTCGGTGTGGAAACCGTGTGTTAAAACTCTGCTGATAGAGCTCCTGCCCTGGGCTTTGCTTATCAATCAGTCCAAGTGGGATCTGTGGCTGTTTGAAGGAGAGAAGATCGTTCTTCAAGTACCTACCGGGAAAGTAATTATACCCCCCAATTTCGAGGTAACTTTGCCATTCACGTTAACAGGCACAGTTCTGCTAAACATTCTGATTCTGAAGAAAGCTTATTAATCCAGATGATTCTCGCTTTCCAGTCACTGTGTCTGTCAGTCACATGGTGAGGAGTAGAAATAACAATAGAAATTTGCCAGGCTGACTGAGCCACCGAGTGGGTAGAACATATTTGATAGCAATGTTTGAAGAACAACAAATGTCTTAAAGATGCATAGTTAAAAATTGTCTGTAAGACACTGTAGGAAGAGGACCTGCGTGCCGTCTGATTCGCCAAACTTCTCTCCTTCCTCCCAATTCAGTTAATGAATCTGCAACACCGGCATAACGTAGCAGCCCAAGTAAATTGCTATAAAGGCCACGTATAGACTTTGGCCCCTGCTGTGCCAGCCTGTCACTTGGGAAGTGTGACCACAGCAGCAAAGCTGACAGCCTGGAAGGAATGTTTGGCTTGAGAGTGTTTTAGGTTGAGTTATTGCATAGCTGGTGTGTTGTCAAGAAAGGTTTGACAGTGACATAGGGTGAATTACAAACAAGGAAGATTCGTTAGGATGCCTGCCTTCCTCAATTCAGTTTTCTGTAGTGGATCTTCTCACATATCTTAGCTTGGCCATGTGTGTGCTTTTAAATTATTATGACCCAAGAATTCCTTATTTTTAAAAGAATTAAAATAATTTGGCACAGCATCTTGTCAATTCTGATTGGGCAATCTGATGCTTTCTGGTTTTTTTGCCATCTGTTTTTCCCTTGTGAATGCCTGTTAATAAACAAAAGGTCTGCCTCTTAACACATCTCTGTGTAGACTATGGTCTTGATTCCACTGTGAAGGATTAGTCCCATAACTGCATTGTGGTTTAATCTGTCCTTGTACTGCATAGAAAGAAACAGAGGGAGAAAGGGAGGAAATTAGATAAATTTCATACTGGAAACTACATTTAACTCTAGTAGAAGTGTATCAAATAGCCAACAAGTGATAATTGGTCATTTTTCACTTGCAGGAAGCTTTTCAGCTTGGAATATACTGGGCAAACACTAATACTGTGCACAAATCAGTGGCAATTAAACTGGTTCATAATGTAACCTCCCCAAAATGGAAGGATGCCGATAATGGAGAAGTAGTAACGTTGGACGAAGAAGGTTTTGTTGAAGCTGAAATAAAACTTGGTGCTTTTCCAGGTCATCAAAAGGTTAGAAGAAAAATATCATGATTTATAACTTCATTGTTTAAAAACAAAGTCATATAGCAGATGAAAACAATCAAATGTATATAGTGTGAAAGCTCCCTAATTATATTAATACATGTAAAACATAATGAGACTGTAAACATTGTATGAAGCATAATTTTAAAGAGTTAGATCACCAAAGATGTTCTACGCTACTCATCAAGATAATACAGTATCTCCTGGAAAAAGAATTAATGAGTTCTCAATCTTGTTTGGAAAATGTTGACAGGTGGAACTTCAAAGATACATGATGTGGCTCCAGTTACGAAGTGCATGAATGTAGACAGGATTTCCACAGTTAAAAAGAAAATGGCAGTTCTGTCACTGTACCTTATGTGGTTGTGTGTGTGACATCATTGTTTTTATCATCTTACAGTTGTGTCAATTCTGCGTTTCTTCAATGGTTCGACAAGGTATACAAATTCTACAGATAGAAGATAAGACAACAATAATCAATGATACGTCATACCAAATCTATTATAGGCCACAGCTTTCTATTTCCAAACCCCACTCAGGAGAAGAGGTGAGGCACTGTGCATACTGGTTTTGTTTGTCGTCTGCGGTATATGGGTGTTTAGATTTGTATAGTCTCAACTGCACATAGCAGAGCTTGAACAGAAACCTTTAGACATAATAATGATAAAGGATTTTATATCATTTTGATTTAAAATACAGAATCCTGGGTAAATTCAACTACAGTAATTAACTGTGATCAGAAGTCTGTGCAAAGCAGGAGATTCTTGCACATTGCAGAATTAGTTCTGCCTGTTCTCCATCTGTTCAGGCACTAATGGCCATTTCTGTAAAATAGGCAGCGTAATCCGTAGTAGCTGTTGAAATTGTTCTCAGAATTTTTACGGAGTTCGCGTGTAAAAGAGGTATATTGGCCTGGCAGGCTGAAAACTTTTTGTTATCCTTTTGGGAAGATTCCAGTTATCTGAACAAAGCTGCAGAGCTAGAGACGTGCCCAGAGTTTATGTATTTCAGTGAACTGCATCAAATCGTGAATATCAGTTTTCTAATAATTGCACAGTATATTTAGGGACTAGCTTACAGGAACCCAAATGTATGCATGGTCAATATATTTTAATCAACCATTTATACATATTTATTGAAGATTACATTTATAGTAAAATATGTGGAAAGAATTCTCAGGGTTAAACTTGCTAGAGGAGTTGGCAAATAAACAAATTTTTTAAGTTCTCTATTTCTGTATTGTTTTCCTACTGCATTAGTTTTCTTCACGTCAGTAGCTACATTTGTGCATCGCGCTTCTTGTGGCAGTCTTTGGGATGGGAAATTGGAAGAATGTTGAGGCTAAAATCTATTCTTAGTTTTATATCTATAAATGGATTTTCTTCTCACAGTTGTGTTATAATACTGTAACTGTTGCTTTTGGTAGTTGTGTTGTTCAACTGAGCATGGACTGTAGATAACTGTGCTCAGTTAGCTGCCTAAATACACCTTGGGACAGAATTTGACCAAATGGCTTTCAATGCAATGGTCTTAGTGCATCTCTTAGTTGAGTTCAATTTGCTACTTGAGACTGTTCTGTGCAAGACTGACATGAATAAACCCCCCGTTGGGAGCCAGCATGTGCCACCACCATCTTTTTTCTTTCCAGGACTTCCACTCACCGGACAGTACGGTGTTCAGCGTCAGCCCAGCTGGGACACCACCCAGCGAGACGCTGAGCACTGTGCCCTGCTGGGACCTGATGTGGGACACGGGTCCCTTGGCTGAAGGGGTGCCTCTCACTGAAAAACGTGTGCTGCTGAGCTTCAGCCCAGGCGGCTGCACCGGCGGTGGCGAGCTGTGGAGCCTACCAGCTGTCATTAAACAGGAGTTTCCTAGACAGAGCGTGGCGGTGCCCACGGGGGTTTGTGGTGAAAGTGGATTTTGTACCAGGTACCGTATACTGTACTATCATGAATTGTTACCATAAAGTCTCAGTCAGTAACAAAACATAAGAGATTAATACAAAAGTCAAAGTAACACATGCCCCCCATATGTAAAGGCACGTCTTACTTTAATTTAAGAATTGTTATCTTTTGATGGTTTTGATGCTTTTATTATAAATGGTTTAAAGTTATGACCGTGTACAAGTTGTACAATTTTTATAATGTATGGGCTGCTATTTTTTTACATGCATACAAAATAAGAGCGTGAAAAATTCATATTTGAGATTATGGTCTTTTTTAAATTTGCAGGTAACAGTTCAAGGACAGTGTGAAATAATACCATACAAAAATTCAGGTTTCGTTTATAAAAGTCAAAATATTTTTTAGTAATAATAATAAGAGGATAAATAGGAGAAGCAAAAAAGGGAATGAAACTATTTTGAGAGTACAACAAGGAAAGATTTCCAAGTTTTAAAGCTTGAAATGTCCAAATGTGCACCCCACTTAAAAATTCTATTCATGCTTATGCTGATATAAACAAGCATCAATCTGCTGAAATTAGAGAGGCTACATCAGTATATATTACCAGCTATATGATCTGTCCCTTGCTTGAAGTGCTTGATACCATCCAAACCCTCATATAGTTCCTCTGCAGAGTCTAAGAGGTGTCATTGTGGATACTAGAGATTCTCACACAGACTTCAGATTTTAAAAAAGATTAAAATGTGAAGAACAAGGAAAGAATTCCGTATAATACAGAGACAGGCATAGAGGATCTCATGTTCTTAATCAATTTTTCAAACTGTTTGGATTTTTAAAATCACTGTGAAGTTTTTTAGAGTTAGCAAATAAATTTGCACAAGGAAAAAGAAAGAATTTGTGTTAATGTGTGAAGGCACTTTATGTAGCTAATGAGTAGAACTAGATTAATGTATTTTCATTTTGGAAATTTATGTAGTGATGATCCATAACATTAACATTTGAAAGGGCGATGGCATCGTAGATCGTTCCAGGGGAGCAGTCAGTTACAATTTTATGCATTTGTTAAAAATACCTTTCATATGTATCAGAGAAGTATGCGTGCAAATTCTTCTGGAAAATTTTGAAGATTTATGTTGAAAATTTGGGCCTACAATCTCATGTTTTTAATTTAATATAAATCTCTGCTGGCTAGGGCTCTCATCTTGCAAACACACGTGCTCAATTTAACTCATGAGTAGTCTCTATGAAGTGATTTCTTCTCTAATGTTGTTTTTCATGCTATTTCCACGTGTTCCTCTGTCTAAATATAATACTCAGTGGAGATATGTGTTTGCCTACACGTATAGAAATATCTATGGAATTGGAACTTGATCATAAAGAAACTTACAGATGGTAGTTTTGAATGTTTTTAATGGTCCAGAGTAATAATACGTAAAGATTTAATCCAAAACGTGCATAATCAAACATATCTGCTTCTGTTTTAGAGCTATAGCACTGACTTATCAAGAGCATCTTGGCGTGACATACCTAACACTTACAGAAGATCCTAGTCCTCGTATAATTATCCACAATAGGTGCTCCGTTCCATTGCTTGTAAAAGAGAACTTCAAAGGTAGGTGGTATGCAGTAATGAAAAACAGTGCACTGTTGCAGTATACATTATTTTACTGTATCTCTAATACATAGTTGAGTTCAGTATGTCTTTTGGTTACAAGACCTTGATGCCCTCATAAAGGTCTGTCTCAAAGTGAGAGATTGTGGAAGATACTGAAGCCTGGAAGCTATTGGAGCTCGTCGTGATGAGGTCAGGAGTATGAACTTACATGGCTCCAGGCTTTTGGGTCTCCCTGGTTCCAGCAGTCAAGGTGACTTGGCTCTAGGAGACTAGTGGGCAGTGGAGCTTGTGGACATCAGCTCATTCCCATGGAACATTTAAATCTCAGACTTGCAAATGTGACACAAAACATACTGCCAAAATTCCAGTTACAGTATGTTAATGTAATGATCAGTGGAACATTATGTAAATCATAATGACATAAGAAAGAACAAAAGCCTGAACACATAAAAGTTCCACCAATAGAAATGTTTCTATTTATTAGTAACATTTCAGACAGAAACTCCCTCGTTTGTGTAAGCATAGTTGAATTTTGCTTTAATACGGTTTTTAGAAACCCCTAATCTTGTATATTTTACATAATTTCAGATACACCAAAGTTTGAAGTTTATTGTAGAAAGATTCCAGCTCAATGTTCAGTTCATCATGAACTTTACCATCAAGTCTCCAGCTATCCAGATTGCAAAACAAGAGATTTGTTGCCCAGCATTCTTCTGAAAGTGATGTCATCCGATGAATTAGTAAATGAATGGAGTGATTTTGTGGACATCAACAATCAAGGAACACAAGTAAATCATTATTAACTATATCCTAGTTCACAGCATAAATGATTGTCTTTGTGACCTGCATGGTATATCATTCCTCTGCAATAAGCATATCCTTTCTGTTGGTTTGTTTTGTTTTTTTATTTAAGTCTTGGGAGTTCTGCTTCCTAAGCCCCTTCCTGTGGAAGCTGTAGTATGCAGATTACTGTCTTTGCTGGCTGTTTTTAAAAATAGCTACATCGAAATACAGGCTTTCTAGCACTGAGAGTTTTTTACTTCTTTTTAATCAACCTGGTGTTCCCTGGAAAAATCAATCCTGAAAATTTCTGGCCCCTGTAAGCAAAGAATCCCAGAGGAGCCAGGAAAATCCTGCAGTTTGGTAACTTAATTATCACAGGTTTTTTATCTTTACATCTTGTAGGAATCATCACTGTCATTCTCCCTCTATGTCTTCACAGAAGCTACGCGTGTCTTTCTAAAACAAAACAAAACAAAACCCCCTTTTCTTTCCTTCTGTTATTTTTCTCCTGTTTTGGGGTAAATGAAAACTTCCTTCACTGGAGTAATTCTTTTTGATGGGAATTTTTTCCATCTTTGAAGTCATTAATTTACATGGAATCAACATAAACTGCTTGGCTCTTTGAAAGAAATACTAGTTTCAGATGTTTTCCCTGGGGACCAATCACAAAATGCTCTTGATTATTGAGTGTTATGTTATATAGCAAGTAGTTCAGTTTCATTCAGCAAGCCAGTCAAGCAACCCAAGGTTTCAGATTTCAGTCATTAATGTTATGCCAGACCAGGGTTCTTTATAAGTATCTGGCTCCTAGAAGGAATTAGATGCTAAGACAACATTTGGGGATCGTTGTCTACTTGAAGAACTCCCCAAATAAAAAGTGTAGCCTTCTGTTATTGAAGTTTTAGGGTTTACACCTAGAGAATTTCCCCAGGATTTCTCCATCAGTCTTTCTCTTAAAAAACTATAAATATGTATAAATAAGGATTATGCTAATAGCTTTGCATACAACTCAATTCAGATTGTGAAATAACTGGGATTTAAAGGATCTTGAGTAATTTGTACTCTTTCTACGTAGTCACAGATAAGTACTTCTTATTCTATTAGAAAGAAAATGGTGTTTATTTTCTGAAATTAAGGTATTTATCATCAAAATCATCTGAAATTGGAATTAAAATTACCAATCTTTAAGATCTGTTAGGGATTTTTTAGAATAATGAGGGTTTACTGAAAATTCAGTAAATGTCCTTTTTCCTCCAGTTTTGTCATGCAGGATTGCAAATCTCTTTCAGATAAGCAAAGGATTAAATCCCACTTATCAAAATTAGACATTCTCTTATATGTAATTCTCAGAAGAATAAGACATAATTTGATGAACAAAATTTAATTATCTGTACAAGTATACACTCTGTACAATATAAGTAGTTTAAGTGTTGATCTTAATAAACTGCCAAGTGCTTTTCCTTCTGGTGACTTGTTAACAGCAGTAAAGATTCTTCAAGACAAACAACTGTTAATTTTACCTGTGCTAGCCCATTATCTTTGTGTTATTCCTTGAGTTTGCATTCCTTTGAATTATAGCTTCTGTCATTACAATCTAGTAAACAATTGTGTTGATAGTAGCCCTACAAGAAAAGAAAAGCCAGCTTGCTCTAACAAGGACTGCTGTGAGTTTTCCAAACCTGAAAAGACCTTAGTATTTTATAGTCTCATAAAAGATTATTTATATTTATATTCTTCTTATATTTAAGTATTATTAAATAATAATATATCATATTATTAAATAATAATATATATTAAATGAATTTATTAATATTTATATTTAAATATTTATGTTATTTCCTTGCAACACAAAACTTGCACAGAAATACTGCAGAATTAAGCTCCAAAAACAATACATCATTCCTTTAAGTTGAATATTAAGGATAGCATGTTCAGAATGAAAGTTTGCATATCTGTGAGCAAGACACAAACCTGTTGTCAAGTTCCCATTTTCTTGCCTTGTTAGACACTTTACGCATTCTAATAGACTTTTGCAATTTCATTGTGGGAGCACCTTGCTTGTGAAGGTGTTCTCACCAAACCAGATTAGATGGCTTTAAAATGTGTTCAGTGTTGTTGTTAAGCAGGTCTTCATGTTACTTATCTTTTCTAGTCTTCATGTGTTTTGGATCATGTTGTCAGCCATTCATTGAACCAGCTCTGAGCTGGGGCATAGCAACATAATGTTAATTTAGAGGGTTTTTTTCCAGAGGAGAAGGTGGGATTTTGCAGAGCTCCAGAAATACGCCTTTGTCCTTAATCCAAAATCACAAATTAAAAGTTCCTTTTTATTCTTTTCTCATATAACTTTCCCCCCTTCCCAGCACATGCTGCTTATTTCTGGAGAAAAAGTTTCTTATTAAATTGTATTCACTTATACAGTTTAAGGATGAGGTGCAAATTTCGTCTTGCTGTACAATTGAAATACTTTGAGTATCAGAACTGTTATTTTCTGATGTATTGAAATCTGTTTCTATTTTTCCTGAACAGTATCATGATTTGAGTAAAAATCTCAACTAGAAGGCATTAATAGGATTGATTTGAATTATGGCACATTAAAAATAGTAATTTCAGTAGTATCCCATATGTTTCTAACTCTCTTTTTACTAGATTGTGTTCTTAACTGGCTTTGGCTATGTTTATGTGGACATTGCCCATCAGTGTGGAACAATAGTCATAACCTTGGCCCCAGAAGGAAGAGCAGGACCCGTCGAGATCAACCTCAACAGGTACATAACACACATAAAAGATGATAAAAAGCATTGCAAAGCGGTGCTGAGAGGTCAGTCAGCTTTCTGAGTGTTAACTGACTTATGAACCTTGGCTTAACTGTTTGGTTTGTTTAATACTGCTGCATGCTCTATGGCATATGTTTAGACCATATGTTATGCTTTGTGTATCAGAGCTAAAAAAGAACAATCTAACATCAAAAGTCATGTCACTTTAGGGTAAACACTAGATTTCTGATATAAAAAGAAGTCTTGAGTTGTTCATTAAAAAACCCCCACATTTTCCATTGTAATTAATTTTGATTATGTTCATCAATTTAAAATTGATGAAATAGCTAGGTCCTGCCATCTGTTTTCATATAATTTACTACTAAAATTAATAGGCAGTTTGATATGCAGGGACTGTAGAAATAGTCTTACAGTCAGTAATTAATTGTACTTTATTATAATGCTCTTCTTTGGAAGACTTGTCCACTTCCATAACACACCACAACTTGTTCCTCAGTTCCATGCAAGTGCAATTATAATACTACCTGTTTCCAAGATGCAGGATGCCTGGCCTCCAGCAATGCTGTTACAATTAGAATGGAATTTGTTGTACTGGTTTTGTTTGCACTGTAATTAAGTATTAATCCCCAAGGTACTGATCATCAGCAGTACATAACAGCCTGCTTGCTAGTTAAACTTGGCAATGGGCAGTTAACACTGGAGTCGGGGAGGCCCTCAATGCCATCGGTATGAAAATGCTGTGGTGGTGTCGTTGGAGGGTACTCACTGCGTGTGAGGTGAAATGAATTATCCATAATAGTAATCATCAGTAGTGGCTCCCAGAAGGTGTTGTAACAGCTGAGGTTGTACGGCAGTTATCAGAGAATTGTATTTGTCTGCTTTAATACCTGACTCCTGTTGCAAATCCAGTAGGGAGTAAACCTGTATATAGAGACATTCCTGTCTAAACTGTCCTGTTGATGGATAAGAAAGCATGAGAAACCTGGCATAGATGTGTAATATCCCATTTCTTAGAAGACCCCCTGGGTGGTACCCACTGTGGTGATTAAGGCTGCTAGATCTCATTAATATTAATTAATCTTAGGTATTATAGAGAATGTCTCTCCTGATAGTTTTTGGAGAAAGCAAGATGCCAGGTGAACTCAAAATACATGAAGTGATAAAATGTTTTTTCCTTCCTGTCTAGAAGTCAAGAGCAGACCCTGTCACTGAAAATGTTCATCAGTCAGTTGAGTCTTGCTGCATTTGATGATATTACAAACCATAAAGTGTCATCTGAACTTCTGCGTCTCACAGCAGACAACGTTTTCCTCCACATGGCCCCAGCTGCCAGCTACCTGAGACCCCTGTCCCAGGAGTACCAGCGGGATGCCATGGAAGCCCTCCCACAATTTCATAGTCTCCAAGTGTATTGTGAAGACTTGCAACTGGACAATCAGTTGTACAGCAAATCCAATTTCCATTTTGCAGTCCTGCTGTGCCAAGGAGAGAAAAATGAGACCGTGCAGTGGTCCAGAGTGAACAATCTCATTGTTTGCAACAAAGATTTGGAAAGCTATAAGGAAAACTGCTTTATAAAACTCTGCATTGCTTTTTCTGAGGAAGAGAATTTCATGTTTCACGTGAATGACCTCAGCTTTGAGCTCAAACCAGCTAGGCTGTATGTGGAAGACACCTTTGTTTACTACATTAAGACTTTGTTTGATACATATCTTCCAGAAAACAAAACAGCTTGTCAATCCATGAATACTTCAGATACTACCCTGATACTGCCTGAACAAGTCAGAGAGCATGCAAGAGCTTTAGTCAAGCCAGTGAAGTTAAGAAAATTAACAATACAACCTGTTAATCTCCTCGTCAGTATTCACGCTTCGTTGAAACTGTATATAGCCTCAGATCATACCCCTCTCTCCTTCTCTGTATTTGAGCGAGGACCCATCTTCACCACTGCCAGGCAACTTGTCCATGCCTTGGCCATGCATTATGCTGCTGGAGCACTTTTCAGGGCAGGTCAGTACTTTTCCATACTATGTAGCATTTTTATTAGGTACCAGAATTCTCCGATTGTCTCTCAAGCTGACTAACCTAGATGTGAGCCATACAATTACTGTTTTCCTCAAACACCATTTGATAATGATATTTTCAGACACCTTTCATGTCCTGCCATACGACAGACGGGAAATAAAATGGCTGAGCAGACACCAGTGAAGATTCATAAAGTTGTGCTAAACATTAGCCAGCCGCCTGAAGGCTTTACAAAACTCTGAACGCAGCATAAAAATGTATTGTAGCTGGCTTAAGTTTTGTCGTTTTATATTATAGCACTAGTCAGAATCAACCCACATTCCTCACATAAACTCCCCAAAACTACATTTAATCAAATTATTCAGCATGTTGCTCTGCATTCAGAAGTAAATTATAGCCCTGAATGTTGTTTTGTTGTTAAAACTCCTTTTGGCTGCAGTTTATGATTAGGAATCTGTCTTTCTTCATGCAGCCTTCATGCTAAACTGGCACACAGATGTTTGTTGTCCTTTGATCCAAGAACTATGAAGTTTGCTGTTACTAACTTTTTTCCATATAGGATCAGTAGCGAGCAATTAATCTATTAGGTTAGCAGGTACATTCTCTTTCCCATGAATATTAATTTAGATAAAACAAAATTTGGTCTCAGCTTTATCTTATTGTGGAATGGAATTTGTACCTGAGACAGCAGGAAGGTCCTCCATGATCATACAGAAGTAATATACTTCACACTAAAACGTGGGATTTATTTTCCTACAATACTAATGGTCAGATTTTCTGAAATCCTGATGCTTCCATTTGTGCTGCAAGTGTGCCTGCGACCTGATTTCTATGCACAGTTTCCAAAACTGTACACGTGCATTTCAGGTGTTTATAAATAGATGCTGATCAGGTCTTTCCCTGTGGCATACCTGACTTGCGTAGCTGATTTTGCCAGCTGTGTACAGAATTGCGCATCAGAACATTGCGTACTGATTCATTATTTTCTTGCATTATTTTGCTTGCAAAATTAGCAGGTTTTTCTTTTTACTACTTGTTTGGATTTGGTTAAAGTCAAATCCCACAGTGCAAAAGGGGAGATCTAGTTTCTTCCTAGTTAAGAGTGAAACTGTGGCCAAATATGGTCTACAGTGTGAATGTTTCTCCCCACAAGTGGCTAGGAGTGGTGATACAAGTGGTGATAGACTGCAGCAGGAAATTGGGGTTATACTGGCTTTTCATCTGCAACATCCCAGGTGAGGCACATATGCTAGTGAGGGATTCCTGAGCCTGCTCTTGGTCTTTCCTCCTGTGCTACCCTTGCAGCATGCAGCAGTGCACAGCCCACTCGATGCTCTTCCTGGGCTTATGATGTAGCTGAAATCAAGCAGGTTTAAATATTAAGAAATAAGATTTGCTTCAGCGGAACTGCTCTTCAGGAAAACACATAAGCATATATTTAGTTGCTACTTAGATCCTGCTCAAAGCACTGAAACTAAAATGTATTTTTGGAAAGGGGTTACCGTGATTAAAATGGTGAATTGTGTTGATTAATGTTTGCTTGGGCAAAGAAGGTGCTTTATTTTGAAGAGTTTGTGACACTTGTCAAAAGGCTGACTGTGTCAACAAAGTTAAAAAGGAGGAACAAAATCAAGCAAAAAGCTTTATATGGTCTGCAAACCCTGAGTCCTTTCCTCATCCTCAGGTGAGTTACACTTCTTGGATTGGTCTCTTATGGAAGAGAACCTCCCTCTCCTGCCTTTTAACCACATTAATCTGCAAAACAAGGGGTTGTTTGACACACACCCCCTCCCCTTCTGCTCACTGCAGCCCCATGCATAAATCGTTGTAGCATCTGCACAAACAGTGTTCCCACACAGCTGTGCTTTATGCTTCAAACGGGATATAGTCTCGTTCTGCCCTTAGCTTTGTGCAAGACCATTGCTGCCCTCTGGGAGGGGGCAGGGTTTGCCCCAAAGCCTGCTAAAGGTAGTCTATGAGGCTGCCCCATATGTTGCAAAGGGGCGGCCAGAATCCATGTCATGGAAGCAGTGAATGGGGTTGGAGACCTCTGTTCAAATATGCTGATGAGCATTGCTTGTCTCAAATTAACAAAGCTTACAAAGGAAATCTCCCATTCTTTTCTAATTAAGTTGGCTCCTATTTAAAATTATTACTGCTATTAGCCAGATCTAACCTATGGTTACCTAAAAAGAAAATGCAGTGACTCTCTGCTAATATAGTCATAATTATTTCGTATTAGTGGATATAATTATTAAGCATACTTTGGGAGATGGTAACCTGACATAATACTGTATTTCTGCAAAGTAAAATGCAGCACAGAGTTTGTGAATCGAGGGATTATTCCTGATTCATCATATTCCTGTTCCTGACTTACTCCCACGCCATCCTCCTTGGGTTGGGTGGTCCATGCTGGCAGTGAGGAGCCATCACTTTCGCTCTGGGCACTGGCCAGGGAGAGTCACCATTGCTGCAGGTTGCACGTTCCTCCCGAGTGCTCTCCAAGGGTGAGCACGCTCCATCCAGAGGTTCCAAAACTGAGCCCACAGGCCAGGGCCAGACTGCAACAGCCTGTCCCCAGGGTACTGGGCAACCCCTCAGCTTTGTGTTTAACCAGTTTCATTCCTGGTTTTACTCTGGTTTTCATTCTTGAGCCCACTGGCTGGCCAAACAGGTGAGTGGAGTTGGAGTCTCCCCTGGCCTGTCCTGGCAGTGCCTGCCTGGGGTGTCACAGGGCAGCAAGGCACTAACCCTCAGTGTCATGCAGCCCCTTTCCGTCACATCACCACCTCAGGACAAGGAATGCCAAGAACATTTAGTTAAAAAAAAAATTTAAAAAAAAGGCTGCTTGTAAGGAATTATAGCAACATTATCGATCAGAAAAAGCAGAAAGAGCATCTCTTCCATCTGTAGAGGCCTCCCCGCCCCTCCAGCTTTTCATCACTTCACACAGTGGCAAGGATAATTTGTTAAAAATACTACAGCGAGGGAGCCGCAGGCCCAGCCTGGAGTGCTGGCTTCCCCGTCCCCGGCAGGGAAGGACTGCCAGGGGGACACTCCTCCCCAGGGCAGGCACCGCGGGGCCGCAGTGCTCGTTGCCTCTCTGCTTGTCGCGCTGCCAGTAGTACTTGTTTTTTGTTTTCATAGTGCATCCCACCCTCTCCCTTATGTCCACTGCGGTTCCCGCTTTTTATACTACGTATACTGGAGTTCTCAACCTGCCAGGGCTGAAATGTGGGACAGATTCAACAAGAATAATAGATTTTCCGGGAGCTTAGAATGATAGTATGAGATTAATTCATTTCATATGAGTAACATTTTCTCTTCTGTTCAGTTTCATGATTCAGCCTTCCACAGGAGTGACTGGGAGGGGTTACTAGAAAACAAGAAAAGCATCTGGATAGCAGGAGTTCGCGGTGATGAGATGGGAATGAGGAGGGCAAGGCAGATCAAGGGCCCTCGGTGGGAGAGCAGGAGGCCAATCTGTCCATCGTTCAGTCCCCTGGCCCTGTCACGCCTCGTGTCGCTCTGACAGTGCCAGTTGAAATTCATGGTACGGGGGCTCAAAGACCAGGCAGTTCCCATTTAACGTTTATTGCCTTTTCTGAATAGCTCTCTCCGGGCTGCCGAAAAAAAAGAGTTCTGCAGCACTATTTCCCTAATAAATCTGCTGCCAACCAGCCTGAGAAAGACAAGACCTGCAAACAGCTTTCCAGCAACAGATTGCTGCGCGCTCAGCCATCCAGCAAGCTGCTGGCAACCCTGCGTTTATATAGGAAACCAGATCCGCAGATACCTCTCCTGGGATATGCATAAGGAATACTCCCCTATGAGTAACCTAATCAGCATGTAGATGTCATTGCTGTTTACACAACTGTACTGAGCAAAAGACATTTGTCTGGCTTTCACTGCACTCTAACAGAAAATGATCAGCTTAGAAGGGTTGGGGTGGATTTAAAATAACTTCTTAAGCAGTTGTCAAAAATCTGCATCCCCTTTCCTAACACTCCATCAAGCAATTGACCTCCACACTCCGGTAAAGCAGTACATTGTATCAGTGTAAACTCCCTGTCACAATTCTATCACATAGGGATGTGAAATCACAACGCTGCCTTATAGTGTCTAAAACCGACCCAGGCATCTGAACTTGCAGTCCCCTTCCTCTGAAGCTGTGAGGCTCTAGCATCCGCCTCGCTAGGACACTTTTAGCAGAAATACGGGAAGCTCCTGGAAGGAAGTCATTCTAAAGCTATTTGTGAGTTTGCCAAAAGGATTTCTTTGATTTACGAAGTATGAAAGATTGCCATTTCTGAATTCATAGTGCATGAGTTATTTCCCGTGTTGTGCTCAAAGGAAGTTCATAATGCGATGAATTCTAGTGTGAAAAAGAGAATTAAGGAATAACCTTTTCACAACTGCTGCTTCTGCAGTTTTTGCAGCCGTAACATGTGTCTTGTTTCTTCACACAGGCTGGGTTGTCGGATCCTTGGAAATTCTGGGAAGCCCGGCAAGTCTGGTGAGAAGCATAGGGAATGGCATAGCCGATTTCTTCAGGCTCCCCTATGAAGGGCTGACCAGAGGCCCAGGAGCGTTTGTCAGTGGAGTTTCCAGAGGAACAACATCATTTGTAAAACACATTTCCAAAGGTAGAGCTTTCACTTTGTTGCTCCAACTACTGCTTTGTTGTCGTGCGCTGTTAAAGGATGTGTTAAAGTTTTAAACAATATTGCTTGCAGCTTTGTTTGGCTTGCTAGGCTGCAGAGAAATGCTGGGAGGGGAACAAAGCTCATATATAACATTTTATGTATTAAACAGATCACCGCTTAACTACAGTGTGTAAGAATGTTTCAGAAACTTCAGAATTTTAAACCTCCCAGTGGGAAACAGAGATTGGCTCAGCCAGTATTTCATGTGATAACTGCAGAAATATTAAAGGTGTTCTGTACTTCTGCTAACCATCAGAAATTCTACACTGTGTCGCCTCATCATATTTATTATTTCTTTTTTTTCAAGGAAAAAAAAAAAAAAGAAGTAGATACAGTTGTCATAACTGTGTAAGTCCGTGGATAGGTTTTGACAGCGGGGCTGGTCTGGCCTGAGAACAGGAGCAGCTTTTGTTGTGCGAAGCCTGTACACACAGTGCCATCGCGTGGCTCCAGCCGCCGCAGAGACGGCAGCGCGACTGCCTGCGCCGCTCGCTGCTCTCCAGGCTCCCCCAGGACACGTCCTGCCGGGCTCCTTCTCTAAATATTTGTTTACCTTTCCAGCGCTCCCCCCCTCCCCTTAGATTGGCCTTAGAGGAGTTTGTGAGCTGGAGAGGGGTGTTGGGATGAGCTGCTGTTCCCACCGGCCGGGGAGACCTGGTGCAGGGTCACGTCACAGGCGTGACACGGGACCGTAGGAGCAGCGTGGCGATGCTTAACTAATAGTAAAGCATGTTACACATGGGCAACTTTTCAATTGACTTGCTGTTCTGCTCGTAAGCTCAGTATTTCAGTGAGGCATAGAATGTCTCCATGTTTTAAATTAAAGCATTTTGATCCAGACCCAAATGTATATCTCCATGTATTTAGGTACACTGACGTCAATTACCAATCTGGCAACAAGTCTTGCTCGGAATATGGATAGGCTGTCACTGGATGAGGAGCATTACAACAGACAAGAAGAATGGAGAAGGCAGCTTCCAGAGAGCCTGGGAGAAGGACTGAGACAGGGGCTCTCTCGTTTAGGCATTAGCCTTCTAGGTAACGTACTATTAAATATCAAATCGAGTGATAATTCTGTTTTATGATCTTCTCACCAGCCTTTTCTCCATGTGAGTTATAATAGCAAAATCTGTTTGTTTTGGTGTTTTCTTTTGAAATAGCCTCACAGTATGTATATGAGATAGTTTCTTTTCATTAAGGTTTAGTAACTTTTGTATATGTTTTTTGCTGATAAAAATCATCGCAGTTACAGAACAAGTTTGTACTCTGTTTGTATTTTCATTGGTACAGGATGTATATCTGAGAAGAAAAGAATAATTCTGCTTTGGGCAGGGTGACTTATAACTAAGTCAGCACACGGACGTCATCACACTGATGTTTACTTTCCAGTGAGTTATAGGAATGCCTTCTGAACCTGCTTGGTTTTGCTGCACTGTAGATATCGGGGGATTCTTGGTTTTGTTTGAAAACCACTTGAACTTAGTGCAGATGTTAAGTAAGCTTTGATGAGGAATTCTGCTTTAACAAAGAAACCCAGATCATCCTGATTCAGTGTAGTTGTATTCGTTAGGTAGCCAAGTGGTTTCGTTAGAAGTGAAGATTACTCTAGCAATTTCAAAATAGTACCTAAAAATTTGAAAACTAACCCATACTGGAAAAAAAAAAATCTCTGCAAGAAGTTCTGCAGTGAGGAGCTGGATTTTCTAGGTTACTTCTACTTGTCATACAGCAAAGGAATGCAGAACTGTATTGTTTGGCAGAGTTCCTCAGTACATATTAAAGAGTATGAATCCCTTAGAGATCAAAGTGACCAAAAGCAGTCCAGTGCAAAAGGTTAGAAGAGCTGAAGCTTGAAAGGATTTGTCCTCTTTCCTAATCTTCAGTAGTGTACACAACTCCTAAATGTGCAACCGCAACCCTGAAAGCCCCAAAGAGGAAGTGGTAAAAATGTTACAAGTTTGGGTTAAGTTACTGGAAATTATTTTAAGCAATAACATTAGATGATGTGAAGCACTGTCATTTGATAATGCCTGTAAAGCGGCAAGCAAGTGTCCTGGGAGAAATGTGTATAAAGGAGAAATTTCATATATTAGTAGCTACTCTCCCAATAGTAAGCTGTTACTGGTGTTGCAAATCAAAGGCAGTTCAGAGAAGGTTTTATTTTTCCTTCTTGTTTTATTGGGCTAAGGGCAGTCAGGTTGAGTAGCTGGATGAAAGATTATACTTTTAGAAGCACCGTGTCAGCCTGGTGTATGTGTGCTGGTGAAGTGGTTTGGTGATCTTGGCTCAGTTATTAATAAGAGACAAATAAGGTGGTGGCTGTCCCCTTCACCGACACACCGGAGCCCTCAGAGCTAAAAGCATCAGCTGTACAGCCTGAACTAAAGAGCTAAATGTTGTCGCTTTGGCTGTAGCAAGGCAAAGTTCCTGCTGTTCAGGAGAGCTGGGAACTCACACCCTACGTGCACAAATAGGCCATGGCTGTGCCTCCCTGCACACAGGGCTGCGGCCGGGCATGGGATTACACCTGAGTTAAAAACAAAACCAAGGAAAAGAGTTAGAATTTCAGTGTCGCTGATTTCCTAAGAAATCAGACTTCATGTTAGAAACCTAGAGCTCCGTACTAGCATTTAAACAGTGCTCCTCCACAGCCTAGGATCTTGTTCTTACTCCCGCTGTAATTATTTAGAGATTCCTCCCTGCTAAATACCTCTGTTCTTAGCAGTGGAGGCAACAAAGCACTCAGATAAATTGCTGTGGTTACTGTGTAACTGGACTTAACAAGTATAGGACCTCTCACACTGAGGAATCAGAAATATTCCAGTGAATTTGTATCAGGCATAATTTTTTTTAGTTCAACCTGATTTTTTAAAAGCATGTTTTCTCTGTATACACAGCAGCATGGGTGTAAATTGTGCCAAGACCTAAATTATGAATTCACTTTTTACAAATGCATCAGAAAGCTGTTTCTGTTCTGAACGTTCAGTTCAGAGAATATCGTGGCTTCCCCAGAAAAACAGTTGTGGTTGAAGGGAGGTACCACTGTGCTGCTTGCTTTCACCGGAACGTTCAGCACGAACGTGCTTACCCTAAAAATAACTGCAGGTTCTTCGTACATAACGAAACAAAGCAGAGCTGCGGTGTTACTTTCCTTCACAAGGATGAAGAGTTCAGATGAGCACAGGAATGCAGAGAGCGAGATCCTTTGAAGCCATAATTTCTATGACTTTCTAATTGTAAAATTGAGACGTGTGAAAAAGATTTCTAGGATAGTCAAAGTACTGTCACGTTTGTAAAAGCTGACAACTCGTGCAAGCAGCTTAAATAAGTGCAGATGCAGATTTAGTGCCTAGGCACTGGTGTGTAAGAGCCCTCAGTTCACCGATACGTTGTGGTATCTACGCAGAAAGAAGAGTTGCGTTTTCTGATTTTTCTGAAAATCTGGCTCATGGTGGCCCTGATTCAGCAAAGCACTTAAGCATGTGCTTAAGAGCTTTGCTGAATCGGGGCCAAAATCATGTACTCTTGTCTCCTCCTCAGTGCAAGTTGTTCCCTGTGGTACATTCTTAAGTGCTTTGTCCTGTCTCATTTTAAATGACTCAAGCACTGTCAGGGTGTTGTTTGATTTGATTGTTATCTTTGGCTGGATGTCATCTTCTTTTCTCGTTTGGGAGAGACTTCTGGGTCATTTTAGTAACATTTGTGCGTGAAAAGAAGCAAAAACTTATGATAGGTGTGTTTTTTCTTTTATATGATTAGACAAAAATCCAGTGAAATTGCATTGAAAATATTTAGATGATCGGCACTCCCCACCAAGGAACCGCCTTCTGCATTTTGCATGACGGAGTCAAGCTTAAAATAGTAATTTAGAACTGTGTAAAAGAGGATACTGAAACTATAGGATTTATTTTCAACTACTGGTCCTAGTGAAAAATACTGTGTTGAAGTAGCTCCCTTTAGGAAGCTGAACTTTTCTGAATAACAGAAAAGCTGACAAGTATTAGAAAAGCCATTTTTCACACTGGCAAAGGTGCTGGACATTTCAGTTACTCCTTCCTGCCTTTGGGGAACGTGAACTGACAGTAGTAGTGACTGACGGTGTAACTGTGCTGCTAGAGAAGGTAAAGCCTGGATTTCAGAAGCTCATATTTTTGTTGTTAAAGGTGGTGGTTGTTGCTCTTGCTGTGCAACTATCACTTCACTGGGGCCACTCGAGGTTTGCCTATCTACAAGTGAGATGCCAAGGGCCAGTGCTAACCCTGAAGGCTATAGTGTGCTATTCCACACCCTAATTCTGCGAACACATTAGTGCACACCAACAGGTGCTCTTTTCGCTGTATTTTTATGTGATGTTTGCTGTGATGAGACCATGCTTCAGCGTACTTTCAGTGTGAAACACTTGCAGCAATCCTGAAGGACAACAGGGAAAAAAAGAAAAGGAAGCAAAATGGTTTCAGCTTGGCTGGCTTCCAGCCTTATGACAGAGCATGGCCAGTTTTTCCTGCTGGGGGATTTTTTCCTATTATTTCTTGGTCTGAAAGAGTTTTTCAACAAGCAACCCCAGCTTTGCTAAGTTGTGTAAGCTGCGCGACATTCACATTGTCAGACTCCGCACAAATCAGTTGCTGCCCATAATCAAATTCTTCTTGAAGTAATACAGTGATATACTCTGAACTATCTGAATTTTGTAGTTATCAAAGTATCTTTTTTATGGTTACTGAGCAACATATATTAACCAGAGTGCACCCCAGCTGATGTTTAGCAGATGTTACGGTGTTGCTGGAACCTCTTTGGTCCATTAATGGAAGAATATGTTTTTGTTTTGTTGCTTTGGTGTTTAATTTTATTGAGGTTTTCTTTATACATACATAATCTGTATGTACATATGTGGACATGCATATAAAATTGAATGCCTAGGGTAAGGAAGGAGAGAAAAATGGAGAATGGTTTCATTTAGAAAAAAAAAAAAAAAAGAAAAATGGGGAAGGGACAGGGACAGCAGTAGGACACCACCATAGCTGTCTCCAGTGTCTCCAGGCTGCGTGCGTGGGATTGGAGAGGAACCACTACGTGTGGTTCCATGCTCTGCTTCCCTGATACCCTACTGAAATCTAGGGGGAGAGACCTTATGGGATAAGTCCATCCAGCACGGTTCTACTAGCACTAACTTTATGTTAGAAAGAAAGAAGCCACATTGACACCAGGGGACATCTGTTTCATAGTTTCTGGTGCTAGAAGATGCAGTGAACCTCACGTGGGTGTCACCATTATCTCACTGCTGTTGGGTTTTGAGGTTGCTCAGCCTTTTGACCTTTTGATCCTTTTTTTTCTTCCCTTTGCCCACACATGATGCACACAGGAAAGGAGCTGCACAGATCTGGCTTCCCCATGCAAAGGTGGTAGGACCAGCCACTCCTTAACGAAAGGAGTAAAGTTAGAGTTTATTATGTGATTTGTGGGCATGACCACATGTGAATGAGTGATATCAGTGAGTTGCAATTCAGGATGAGAGATTATAAAGGATGAGCAGAAAGGAAAGAGAAGATCATTGGTTATATATTTTGCAGGTAGAAAGACAGGACTTGCAGAAGGATTTGAGGTACAAAAGGACAATGGCTTCACGGACAAGTTCAAAGCATGCATAAAATGGCAGAGTAACACAAAGTGTGGAAGTACTAAACAACCGGCTAATTAAGCTATATATTATTTGGGCTACTATATAAATAATCTTATATAACACAGTCACAGCAGTTTCCATTCTGTTTCCTTGTCCTCTGGGCCTAATTCCAGCTGAGAAGTGCCTGGAGCATACCACAGGTCCTTTGGAGTAGGCTCTTATTTATTATTACCTTATAACATTGCTCAAGTGTATTGCAGTAAATAATTTACTAGTGCTAGGACTTAGGTGGATTACATTTAATAAGGCAATAACTTCTGTTCTGAAAGTGCAGTTGCTGTGGATGACCTCGATAGATAGGGTGAAGGAGGTCACAGGGTAACATAATACTGGAACTTAGCAGAACACCAAGTATTGTTTCATGCCTTCAAATGCATCACAATTGTACAAAAGAAAAGACTGGACGAACAATCCCAATTGTGTAATGCGGTGTTGGGGTATTATTTTAGTCAAGCAGCAGGAGCAGCTGGTAAGTACTAATGAAACAGAATTGAATTGAAAATTGTACCATTTCCGTGGCGTGGCATTAAGGACTCTTCGTGGCCTTTGTGGTACAAGGGTGAACGTTCAGCTGAACGCTCTGTTTTGCTGCCTGAGATCAGTACAAACTGGGGAGCACATTAAAAATAGACCAACATTTTCAGGGGAAATACTATAGGTTTAATAGTAAAAGGTTGGAAGCAATCTCTCTAAGAGGAGAGGAAGGCATTTATGGGGGAGGCGAGTTTCTTGAACTGCTGATAGATAGTATGATAGTATCCCAGGGACAAGGGTCTGAGGAAATGTGTGCTGCTTCTCATCCTCATCTTTTCTTTGGACAGAAAACCAGGGTACAAGTACAATATTAGTTCTTGTTGTTCAAAGTCAGCAACTTCTCTGTTTATCCAGTAACGGTAACTAAAACCATCTGAGAAACGGTTAGCGGCGAGCTGACTAGTGCATGTCACGCTGGTAAACACACACGGCCAAATACCTCGGCTGTGATTGTCCAAATCTCTGGAATTACGCCTGGATTTGCTTCCACATACAAAACAGAATCTTCAAAGATGTCTGGGTTGCAGTAAAAATGCCTGGTTACCAAGGTGACACAGGATCTTACTCATTAAATAATTGTTTTATCTTGATATTTGCAGCCGAAGGTGCAAACTCAGAGCCGGCCGGGGAGCCTGCAAACTTGCTTTTCCCTGAGCAAAGAACCTCGGATCAGGCAGACCCTTTTCTAACTGATGTCACTTTGTCCAGTCCTTGTACTCTTAGCAAATTCCAAATAGCTTATCTATCAAAATTACAATAACTAGAGACATGTCTGTGGTTAAGTGGGTAGAGTAAACTCAAGATCAAAGAAATGTACCACCTCACATACCTGTTTACGTTTAGGAAGATTTAAGTCAGAGTTCTCTGTTGATACTAAAAGCTGGGAAGGTCACTGTGTCACTTGTAAAAGTTTGACCCGTTCGCATTAAAGTAAAATATGATCGTTTTCACAAAAAAGTAACAAAAAGTCTCAAAGTCTAATTCTGCTAATCTTAGTAATATATCAAAAGTTGCATTAGCTTATGAACATTTCTGGCAGTGGAAGAGGATATAAAAATGATCTATTGAATACAGGCAGTTTTTATTTTCATGAAGTCAATCTCAGGCTTACGTGAAGATCTCATTTCCATAACAGCTCAAGTCTTCTAAAACGGGTGGATTTTAATCCGAGCCCAGTATTTCCAGAATTGCTACACAGAATGAGCTAAATTAAACTAACTTAGCAAAAGCATTTAGTGAAAGTAGTTGAAAGATGAAAGCATACTGTCAAGTTAAGTGATCTGAATGTTTAAAAAAGTAAAATACGTTTTTTTAAAAAGGAAGTTGAGATTTAACCTAAACTGAAGCTAAAGCGTCGTTTAGCTAATTGGTCGCATGCTAAATAGCTGTATAAGGGTGGGGTACAGTCTATAACACAAGCAACATCCAGGCAGTATTAGGATTTCCTCTTATTCTGAGATATTAATCTTTACTAATTACTGGGTACTCTTGTTTGTTCAGGTGCAATCGCTGGGATCGTGGATCAGCCGATGCAGAACTTCCAGCGAGTGTCCGAGGCCCAGGCCTCAGCCGGGCACAAAGCCAGAGGGGTCATCTCAGGTGTGGGGAAGGGAATCATGGGCGTCTTCACAAAGCCCATCGGAGGGGCAGCTGAGCTCGTCTCCCAGACGGGTTACGGTGAGTTTCTCCATTCCCAACATCCCTATTTAAATTTTAAAATGCTCTTCAGATGCAACCTGCTGTGTCTTACTTACCGGGCTCAGTAGCTGTGGGACTAGAGAAAGATTCAGAAGGGCCAGCGCTGAAGAGCGATAAACGTTGTGCTCGTTTTCTTAAAAACCATCCTGTTGTGCTTCTCTCTTGTGTTACCGATCAGCGCTGCTACAGCCACAGAAACACAGAATGCAGAAAGCATGAAGTAATGCTTGGAATACAGTAGAATTAGTTACAGAAACATATGTGCTTACAAAAGAATTTTTGACATAAAAGTATTAGAGCAACACTATATCCAATTAGAGTGTTATTTTGAGATTGCTTTGTTACGGCAAGGGAAGAGTTGTGCTATCTCTACACAAGAGAGAGTTATGTTCCCAGAGAAAGAAGTGAGTCATGGAGTGGGACCATCCCCTTTGAACTGGAGAGTTGTGAGAAGAGAGTCCCGTTTGTAGATACGCAGGTAACCTTTTAACAACCAGAGGTGGGTTTTCCAGCTCAACTGAGCACTCAGGTGGTGAGTCCTTTCGGATTGACGTGAATACTTCTGGACAATCAAAAACTGTAAAAAATAAAAATGAAATATCAAAATACACTAATTTCTTTGTTTCCAGCATCAATAAATCAGAGCTGTTGGTCTGGGGGTGGGGGGCACTCACTGAGGAAAACCAGGGAGACCTGTCGATACAAGGACAGATGTGTCAATAATTTTGCTTCACTTATTACATCAGACAAACCTTGAAGATTTAAGCCTTTAATCACTAGCGGTATTTATGTTTGTGATGTCTTGATTAGAATACGAGTAGTTCTCCTAGGACTTCAGTTTAGGATATTGTTTCCATGCTTCCCATTACATTCAAAACTCATTCCTTAAAGCAATCTATTTAAAGAAATAATTAAATACTTAATTATTGCAGTTCTTTCAAATTATCTTGTTTGTATGAGTGTAAATATAACCGTTCTCCTGAATTACCATCCCATAGGTGTAAAAACCTTATCAGTAAAATCAGAAACTTTGCCTGTTGTCGGCTGACTGAGCGGTGGGTTTGCTGCTTTCTAGATTTAACTCTGCTGCAGTCTTTATCAAGAAACTTGTAACAGCAGAGGGACACTTTTCTTTGCAGATATGGTATACAAGAGATCATGTTTTCCGTGAGCATGTGACAAAAAGAGTTAGCCAGGAAAAAACATAAAAACTGTATCAATAATAGCTGACAGTGCGTGAGAGGAAAACACACAAGAGTTCAAGTAACTCTTACCCACAACTGGATTGGAAGTGGGACCGTGCCTCTTGGGGGGGACCGAGGGGTGGGGGACCACACAGAAATAAACACATGTTCTCTCTTTCTCCATCTGTAAATAACATTTTCACTCACATAATGCTGAGAACCTCGGTAAGCCAACTGTTACAACTGGGATGCTGCTTTTAAGTATTACCATCAACATGTGTGCTAAAAATTAAAGGTTTTTTTTCAGCGCTGATGTTTTGTTTAAATTATTATCCATTGTGTAAAAAGGAATCTAAGTTATTGACACCCTTATGCAAAAATGCCTTTTGCTTCAATGGAATGCTTAATTAGACAAAAGAAAATGTCTTTGTTTATTTAAAGAGTAACTTTGCACTAAACCATATAACACTAGTTCTTGCTGCTTAACCTACTTCCTGTCTGTCTTGTAAAAATTTTTAAAACTACTTGTGAATTTTTTTGCAACCCGCTCATTCTTTCTGGTGATCATACCTCATCTTTGGAAGTTTACAAGCCATCTGAAAGCACACGTACTGTATCCTCTTCAGCTTTGGATAGTCTGTTTAGAAACCTGTTTAACTGCTTCTTGTAGTCTCTATCCTGTGCTGGCACTAAGAAGAATTCACAATAATCCAGATGCCCCGGGAGATCTCATAAATGTATATGGATCTGTGTTTAACAGCTGGATTAAGTAACTGAACATTTAAATACAGTATCTAGGAAAACTTGCCTTCTAATTTGTACTGATCATGACACGTATGTGGAAGTATTTTAATATTAAGCAAGAAAGTTAACAACAGTCTTGATTTTTTTCACATAAATCTGAAGCGATGTGTCCGATCCTACTCTGAAATGATGGCTCTCAGGAGCATTATGTTTCTCTTGATTGCAAGGGTATGGCTGAGTTTTAGAACACACAGTGGGGTTTTTTTGTTCCTTGCTAATACAAGATCACCAGGGTTAAGTGCATAACTCTTGCATTGTAATATTTAATGAATTATCTTGACTATAGCTTCCAAAGTTGTGACATCATTTCGGATCTGCACTATTTTATGAACTGCTCTAAACAGATGACATCACCACAACATGTAACTGCTTCATAGAAAACAACTACTAAAAAACTCAAATTCTCTTACCACAGGTATTTTGCATGGAGCTGGACTTTCTCAGCTTCCCAAGCAGCGCTCTCATCCAAATGATCAACATGTTGAGCAGGCTCCAAACAGCCACGTCAAATATGTCTGGTAAAATTATTTAGACACTTGCTCATTTTTACATCCACATTGTTTATTAATAGGTTCTGGCCCGCGGTCAAGTTAACGGGCTGCTTCCCGGGGAAGGGCTGAGTTACAGCAGTTTGTTTAGGAACATTAAACACAAAGGTAGTGCATAGAAACCCAATCTGCAAATGATGGGCTGCTGATCTGCTTCCAGCTTTGCAACTACAGAGCTGATCTTTATTTAATGGCATTCAGTGAGTTCTTACTTATTTATCATTGCACCGAGCCCAAGAAAAATACTGCACATCTCCAGAAACAGCTGCTAGTGAAGATAGCTTTATTTTCTGCACTGGATTTGTAAGCCACTTCTCATGGTAATTTTTCTATTAGGATGGGAAATAGGCTGACCTAGCACAGTTACTAGGCCAATTTTGCAGTGAATGATTAAGGAGTTTCGATAAGTAACAGTTTCACATTTATTCTCTAAATCTTAAGTCTTATAATGGAGATTTGGAATATACTCCCTGGCTTATTTTATATTTGTAGGTGATAGCTATGGGCTTAAGTAAGAACATTAGTGATCAAAAGAAGTCCTGGAGGATCCAGTGCATAACACTGAATACTTCTTTGTTTTTCCTTCTTTTTCTCTAATTTTTCCTCTTTTTTTTTTTTTTCTTGATAATGCAGGAAAATGCTGCAATCTCTAGGAAGGCCGGAGGTCCACATGGCCTTAGACGTCATGATTGTGAGTGGGTCAGGGCAGCAGCATGAAGGCTGCTTACTGCTCACCTCGGAGGTGCTCTTCGTGGTCAGCATCAGTGAAGACACGCAGCAGCAGGCCTTCCCCGTGACTGAGATCGATTGTCTGGAAGACGATCAGCAAAAAGACCTGCTGAAGGTGCAGCTAAAGCAACAGAGAGTGCCTTCTGATTTGGAGGTAAAGACTTGAGTGTGATTTTCATTCAAAGATAAAGTTACGCTGATGATGATGATGCTTTTGGCACTGGGCATGCTCACCTCTGGGTCATGAGGCCAGAGTGCCACACCAGGGCACCTGCTGTTTTCATGCACATAGTTGACTGTGTTGTCCTTTGGATGAAAGGGACGTGTCTCCTCCCTTCTGTCTTTTTATTCATTGTGACGTTTCATATCTGTGACAGTGATTTTCTGAGGGAAAAAGTAGAGAAGCCCAGGTTCTTGGTAAGAACCACCCCTTTTGTGAAGGGGTTCTCAGGACTACCTGTGAGTGAGGTGTTCATTGTTTGGCCAGTCAGTGTTGCTGCCTCCACCTACGAAGTCACAGTGAGAACCGTTCCTTTTGTTCTTCTGTGAATTCTGTTTTAACAGGTCAGTGATGCTGCTGCGTGCTCCTTTCAGCATGTTTCTTACCTTGTTGCTTCCAATGCAGTGGTGTCTTACTTGGCAGGTCCCTGTGGTTGCTTCCTTAGATCTTCCTCCTTCTGCAAAGGGTAACTTTAAAAGCATCGGTTCCTTTGCTGAGACTGGATGCACTAAGTGTTTTGCCAGTTAGAGCATAAATCCTTCATCTTCGTATTGAAAGATTTCTAAGCCATTTGAATACTGAGGTTTTGGATGAGTGATCTCCTTTTAATGGTAGAAGAATGTTATATTTTTACACTTTCGGGAAACAATGTTTATTGTATTAAATTCTCAAGTGGAATCATATGAGTGATCATTTCAAAAACAAACACGCATGTCCCAGTTGTTGTTTGTATAAAAGTGTGTCAGGTAGTCCATGGACTGCCATACCAGGAATTTCTCTGTTTCAAGTATAAGAAAAGAGCAGACGTAGAACCCCATGAAGTATGAGGTGTGCCAAAAAGCAGGGGAGGCTTCAGCACCTTCAATGAAATCCTAATTTTGCTGAAGTCACCATCGATTCCAGCACGGCAAGAACTTCATCTGTGTCATGACAGCGCTTGGATTTTTTTGTGAAAGCTTTTTTTAGTGCTGAATTCCCTATTTACATTTATTGTCTTTCCACTACCCTCAGTCTCACAGAGTGCTGCTGACTGAAGTTGCCTTCTCTCACCACAAAGCTACATGAGGCATTACTTAAATTTCGATGGAAGTGGGCAAAGCTCAGCTTTTTTATCCCCGAATGCTGTGCGGTTGCTGGAGGCACACATCAGACTGAATCCAGACTATCCTGCTCAGTCCAGAGCTACTGTCCTGGAGGGAAGAGGAAGAGAATTTGTTCTCCCTAAGGCATTTGATGCACTCAGCCCGTCCTAACCCTAACTTTAGCACCATCCCACATTTTTTTTATTAGGCTGTTGTGTGATGGCTCTTGTCTTTGTGCCTGGTTGTCCAGGGGGTGAGGAGTGGGCTGCTGCTCTGGGGGAAGGGCTGCTTGCCCAAAGGTTGCTGCAAGGGGATGATGAGGCAGAGGGGCTGCCTGTCAGGGAGAAGGGAAGGCAAGGAACAGGGAACCTAATTCTAGTCCCTGCAGCTGGGAATGTACAGGGCTCCTGGGCAAGTGGCTGCTGTGCATGTGTAGCACAACCCTATATGGCATGTGCAGAGTCCAACCTTCCCACATACATGTGCTAGTGCACGCAGTAAGCGTGACCTGCTTTGTGGGTACTGGACCAAATACGTTTTTTTCTGAAGTTCTGGATAGAAGTATGGGACTCCTACTCCAGTGGCATAGCGATGCCAGGAGCTGTGAGCTTTGAGCCACCCAGCTGCAGTAGAGAATCTCTTCTGCTGACATGGGCTCTTGAGAATGTGGTGAACACGTATGGCATGACAGAAGCAGTGAAGAGTGCCTTTGCCCCAGGTGGAGCAAAGTCAATGATGGCAAGACAGCAAAAGCTGAGTGATGCTGTACAAAACAGACCTGGCATAAGCATTCCTTCAGAATGCAGAAGCTGATGCTGAAATTTGTGTGAAAATAGGCTGCAAGGAGGAGCAGTTGAAAGTAAGGCAGACAAGAATAAGAAACTTAAGGGTTTTTTATGCTAAGGCAGCTACACACTAAAAGATTCCAAAAGCTTCAAAAGTTTTAGTAATTACCTAGAGTTACAGAGTTGTGTAATGCTCTTCTGTAATTTATGTCTATTATAGTTTTTGCCTTAGTGGACTGGGAAATTTCGTAGTCCTTTCCTTTCTGCAGCTGAGCCTGTCAGCTCCGTGGTGCTTGGGGTGCTGTGTGCAGGGCTGGTGGCGGCGGGAGCCAGGGCCTCCCCTTCAGCTCCCCCACAAGAGCTTCTGTAGGAACTCTTGGGGTGTGATTAGGAAGAGGAACCTCAGGAGCAGCAAGCTGTGACGTGCAGGCGAGCAGCCTCGGAGCTGCAGGCCTGCACCCAAATAGACACGACTCCTAAATACTCATGGCAGACCATCTTCCTGCACTGAAGAGGTCCTCAGCTGAAGGGCAGACGCATCTGTACGTGATGACATTAGTAACGATGGCTGGGATTTTTAGCTGGAAAATGCCCAGTCAGGTCAACCAAAATGTTATGATGAGTTTAGCAAAATAGAGGTGATGTTACCAAATGTAAATTATGTCTGGTTTTCTGATTAATTTAGTCAGGGATCCTAGAAATACTACAGCAAATTGAAATGTTTCATTTCAACATTATAAAAATCCACTTTTTTGTCTTATTGCTCACAAAAATAATTGCCAAAAGTTTTGTTTCAGCTCTGCCCAAAACAGTTTCTCCCTTTCCCTCTCCTCAGCTTCTTGGAACTATTAGGAAACAAAACATGAGTTACTCTACAGCTGTAGTCACCAGAGATGTTATAGAGCATATTTTGACTCCTTTAGCAATAGGTTTGCCTGATGGCTTGTTCTCTTCCACAATATATAACTTAATCCATCTGGCTAGGAATAGCCTGGATGGGTTCTTGAAAACTCTGGCACTGACAACTTTGTTGTTGAAAGGGAAGCATTAATTGTACCTGGATTATCTTCCAAAGTAATTGAGACACTGCTTGCTTCCAGACAGACAAAGCACAGACCATCAGTGTTCCATAAGCATCCATCTGCACAACAAAGATGCTGTAGCTACTGTAGGGTTAGTTAGAATTGCTGAAGGCTTACTCTTTATAAGTCATAATGGGAGGAATTTTAGAAATATTCTGGAGTTCTTAGCCCAAAAATGTGGCCTTCCAGCATGAAAGGACATGGTATCTTTAGCATTCCTCTAGCAGGTGCGTTAAGCAATCCTTGACTTGAGTTTGGATTTATGAAATGATCTGGCTATTAACATTACAGGTGTTCACATTAGTGGGCTGAGGCACTTAGGGACAATGTTAGGTCCCATTTAGGAAAAATTTCAGAATAAAATCAGTCTAAGTTTCTGATGTCCTGACAATATAAGCTAAACTGAAATTGGCTGGAGAAGCAGACGGTTGCAGATGAAGTCATCTGGAAGCAAGTAGGGTCCCAGTTACTTTGGAAGACCATCCAAGTGCAGTTAATATTTCCTCCTGCATAATTATGCTGTATCTGTGGGCTATAGCCTGGGGCTGAAAATGAAGAATGGCTTCACGAGAGTAGGTGAGTGGGGATGCCAACACCTTTCCAAATTCTTTGATAACTTGGGCCTTTTAGTCAGTGTGGCAGCAGAACTGTAACGCAGCTGCCCCTGGGCTTTACCTGGAAGTAGAAATCAGGGAAAAAGTGTGGAGCCACCAACTAGCAAGATTTTCCCCATAACTTACTTAAAATCTAGTTGACGTAGGTGCTACTTTAATGCGTTTCTCTCCTTTCAACCGGTAAGACTGACTGCTGAGGTGCTTTTTCTGTGCCACCAGACTGAAGACCTGGTTCCGACCACTCTCCCTGTTAGCTGTGTGACTGCTGCAGCCATCTGCCTGCTGATTTCCCATCCCTCTAAGGTCACTCACAGAAAGCACACTCTCCTCTGTCCACTTCACCCTTTCTGCTGTTTCTAGGCGTAGGCTCCAACCTTGAGCTTCTGAGCGTCTTCACGAGGCTGCTTCCTTTAGCATTTTTGTGGTGATGATTGAAAACAGGAGGGTTCCTACTTGCTGAGCAGCAAATCCATCTCCAAAGGCTTAGTAAAAAAACCAGAGGGGACTGTTTTGATTTGGATGTGACATCTGCCGCTATCTATCAATCATAATAATTCTTTCTTCAAATAAGCAATGGTTTGTTTAAAATGGGCCTTGCAGACCAGAGTTGTGACAAGATATTGATCCTGGACGTTAAATTGAGTCCAATGGCAGTGTTTGAAAATATCATCACATCTAGTGAGCCATGTGTAAACCTCCCTGAGAGACAGTCAGGAGACAGCAGCCTTTGAATCCTCAGTGTGACAGCCAACAAGCAAAGACATTTTAAACCCTGCAAAAATGAAACTCATCAGCAGTTCTCCAAGTGGAAATAAGGAAACGTCAAAGCCTCACCCTGGAACAGCTTCTACCTTTTTGTTCATGGTCTTATTTTGGAAATAACTTCTATTCTGACTGACTTTGCTAGTGATAGCACTGTTGCATCCATGGTGGTATTTCTGAAATATGTATTTCATCTACAACTAGGAGGGTGTAGAGAGGTGGGTGTTGGCCTCTTCTCCCAAGGGAATAATGACAGGACCAGAGGAAATGGTCTGAAGTTGCAGCAGGGGAGGATTAGATAAGGTATTAGGAAGAATTACCTTACTGAGAGGGTGGTCGGGCACTGGAACAGCCTGCCCAGGGAGGTGGAGGAGTCACCAAACCTGGAGGTATTGAAGAAACGTGTAGACGTGGCTCTTCAGGGCATGCTCTAGTGCCCAAGATTATTGGTTTGTGGGTGACTGTGATGTTGTAGGGTGTTGTATTTTTTGTTCTGTTGTTTTTGTTTTGTTGTTGTTTGGTTTTTTGTGTGTGTGTTTTGTTTTTTGGTTGGTTTTTTTTTGAGGTTGGACTCAATGATCTCAGAGGTCCCTTCCAACCATGGTGATTCTGTGATTCTGTGATTTTTGAAACTATGTGACTAGCTTGATGCTGCTTGCATGCTTTCCCTTCTCAAGCTAGTCAGTCATCTCCAATTTCTTTGCCTATGACTTGTCATTTAATACTTTATCTGGTTGGAACCATATGGTCAACTTTCTGTTGATGCCTATTTGTTTTATTGTGGTTTTTCCACTAGAGGTGGGTTATTTGCATCCCTCTTGCTATAGAGCCTTGAACATCTACGTATTTCAGCCTGCAAAAAGGGGTTTCTTCTTTCCACCACCCTCCAACTCATGGTGGTGGAAAAGGCAGTTTGCACAGACACCTTAGTTTCTTCTCCAGAAACAACACGCCCAAACCCTCGTTGGTAAAACCCTTTTTGTTTCACAAAATGGAATTGTGTGAGTCCTCTGACCCAGAATGGCTTTTTTGGTGGCCAGAAGCAGACAGATGTATCCTGTCACAGAACATTCACCCGGAAGGTAGCTTCTAGCCTTTATTTTAAATCAAGTTATAGACTTAAACTGAACTGCGCAGATAGAACTATGGGCTGTCTTTAATTGTACTTTGTAAGAAGAAGGTTTTGCTAATTAGGATTGTTATCTGATAAGCACTGCCAGGAGCTACTGGCATTTTTTAAAAGGGGTTCAGGTGGTTTTCCTGTCCACAAAGAGTAGATCTATTGTAAAGATCTGTCCTTGAGCAAAGTGTAGAGTCCACCCCTGAAATTCTCAAACGACACTGCTTGAATTTCCTAAGAAAGAGTTAGAACTTCCCAATCCACCCAGCACTGAACTATGGGAAAACACTGTTGACTAAAACATCCATTAAACTATTGTAGAAAAGATCCCAGGGAGGAAGAACTTTGAACTACAGAAAGTAATGTGGAAGTGACTGTCCTTACTGCTGAGTTCAGTCACTGTCAATCACTCAATGATCATTTTATCTCGTCTGATTTCAGGCAGATGGAGCCAGAGAGAGGCTCTCGGAGCAGCAGTACCACCGCCTCGTGGAGTACGTCACCAAGGCATCTTACCACCTCCCTCCCAGCACCGCCCCAGCCCCAGCCCTGCAACCTGTCGCTGCCGACCCCCTTCCAACCATAACCAAAACTTACCAATATGTAGTTGATCCAAATTTTGCCAAAGTGTTCATTAGCAAATTCACCATGGTGAAAAATAAAGCCTTGAGGAAAGGATTTAATTAATAATTCTTTGCGGTAAGTACAGTAATACCTTCCTGGTTTGAAATGAATGCTTTCTCTGCAGTGACCTACATGAAGCGGAGATGCATATAATTTTTGAAGAGGAAGGAGATGATAACAAAGTTAAGCCCCGTAGCTTTTCTCATCTTGACAGCATTCCTGCTCCCTCGCCAAAATGGGAGTGCTGGAAGGGAAGTGATCAAGCAGACAAATCAAGTGAAAAGGAACAGCCTTGGACTATAACTCAATCAAAATCCTTTTCAATAACCAAAAATCAGAGATTAAGGAAAATTGCGTGCCTACAGCCATCTTTGCCACACACACAAAATGTGTCTCAATACCTACTCTATCATATTTTAGGGTCTGCCAGTTTCTGTTATAAACCAGGTTTATAACTCAGCTGTAAAAACTTGCTCAAGGCTGAGCCTCCCCCACACACACACTCACTCCCCCCAACATGTACATCCTGAGGCAAAACATTTTCCCCGCTAAATCTGAAAACCCCAGTGTGGCTGGTTTCAGTTACTAGTGACAGCTGGGTTTTAGCACCGCTTTAACCTTAAAATAGCTTCCTTTATTTGACTGAAGTTTTGCAGGACATTAGTCCTTAATGTAAACTAGTGCCTTTGTGTGGTTTGGAGAACAAAACATGAACTACAACATGAATTTATTTTTCAAACTCTCTGTATACAGAAACTTTATTTTATCCACCATCAAGTATTCAGAAGGACTGTCACTGTGTATATGACATTGCGCACTGTCTGGTTGTTAGCTGGAAGCCAGTAACGTGCAGTTCAAAACTTTAAGCAGCAGAGCTCAGTCTCCTTAAAATCCACCAAAAATCTGTAAGCTCAATGTAACATAGATGTGCAGGTGCTAAGCATAACCCTGCTGGGTCTCACTCACTTCTGATCTGCCACCACTACACAGTATGTACTTCCCTTAAGCCCTAATTCATTTTATGCTTATCATCATGGAACAGCTAAAGCCAGGGATATTTAAAAACATGAGTTTTCAAGTATGTTTTTGCTAAGCAAAGTGAGATATATTTTTTTTAAGTTGATCAAAAAGTATGGACGCACAGGCTCCAGTTACATGAGTAGTTAATGATGCCATCACGGTACACTTACGATGTTAAACACTTCTTATTTTTCAGATGTTTTAGTTTGTAGTAGACAAGAAATCACTGTCTCTGGGTGCAGTTAAGTTACTTTATACACCAAATCTGGCTATGGCAGCTTTAAAAAACAAAAGCTTACTTGGTTTTCAACTATGCGTGTTACTTTTCTCCCATTTTCTATGTACTTATGGGCATGAATTTTGTCTGGGGATTCCTGAACGTGGCCAGAATTGGAGACAAGAAAACTGGAACAAAATCTGATCATTTGGAGCAGATACATGTGCTTTATAGTTAATAACTTCTATGCATAACTTGATACGACCAAATGGCACAGTAAATAAGAATGTAGTAACTGCAATGCTTTTCTTGTGAGTTCTGTTTTGTTAAAAGGTATTTCTAAAAGCCGTGTCTCTCGTGTACTGAAAATACAGAAGCCTGGGATCTGCACTGTCCTTTGCTGAATGTGAAATAAGCCCATCCATTATCAACATTTCATACAGTGATTTAATAACTTAGTCATTGTTTAAATAACACTATTTAAATAACATATATGTATATAGACATACATGCTTCGTTCCTGAATATTTTATGGAAATAGTTTAATACTTCTAATTTTGCATATTGGTGGATAAATTGTAATATAATGAGATCGTTTGAAGATAATAAAGCTATTCCTATAATACTTGGTTTTGTGAGCTATTTGGTCATTCAGTTACAAAGGAATGAACAGGTCTCTGTGTAGAGCAGTGACAAGACAGACATCCAAGCTTCACATAGACCCCATTAGATTCCAGTTGGTCACTGGACTCTGTCATGTACCAGAAAATGCAATAGGTCATGACAATACTTTGGAAGTAAAACCTGATGATTTAGCTTGCCAAAAAACACGTGCTGAGAAGTTTTATGCTTTTGTGACTGAGTCAAACCAGCACTGTAGTCACTGTTAGAATTAGACTAATCTGTTCATTATTTACACAGTGCACAAAGCAGCCCAGAGGATGCAAACACACCTGTAAAAGATGAGGGAAGGCAGCACTTTAATCTCTAAAAGTTTGTAGGTTGCAGCCATCATTTAAGGTACATTTGTGGTTTTCCCTGAATTATATTCTCCTGGAATAAACACTTAAATTATACTCCTCTTCAGCAAATTAAGCGAGCGTCTTTACTGCATTAGGCAGGTTCTTCCTCCCCCTTCTGCCCACATGGATGGAGACGTGTGCAGACGGGGTATAAATCAGCCGCTCCTACATACGAGCTGCGTGAACTATGAAAACAAAGTTGTGCACAGAGCAGCTGCCTGTACTTAGCTGCTAAAGCACTCCAGTGTGTACTCTTAAAACATGCCTACTCTCATAATGCTCTTTAGCCCTGGAGAGCGCACAACTTCAAATCTATCTTTTTAGTTTGCTTCCAGAACAATCAATCATTCCTCAAACACTCGAGACCAAAGTAAGCCAGCCAAAAAACTGGAAGGCACGGTCAGGCTTATACACAGCAAGACCTTTCCCAAAGTAGTTTAGGTCAAACAATTCCTTGTTATATATTATTTCATGCATAAATATAGCAGAAACCTTTGCAGACTGTGGGGATGGCCTCAGCACAGACAAGCACGTTTCTCAGCGCTGCATCTCCTAGAAGAGCATTGCCAGCCCCTGTAAGGATCGGCTGATTGGGGTCTAACTCACACAGGTCTGGCTTCTCCCTTGCTACATCCCAGTCCCACGTGTGTGTCAGGCAGGATTAGCTGAACTCCTGCTGGCAAAGGCAAAGAGAAAGACCGGGAGGGTGGGGGAGCGGAATAAAAGAAAATCAATGGGTTGTTGTGGATTTCAGAAAAGGAGGTTTGCCCTTCTGCCTGCTCCTTCGTTAGGTACCCAGCTTTGCCCTCCCTTCCCACTCCCGAGGAAGGGGAGCTGTGGGTTGGTTGGCATTCCCTGCTGAAAGAAGTACTTGCTTTGCAGTCACTGTGAAACCATAATATCATTTTACAGGAACTGTTCTAACTCACAGACACCCAAAGCAGAGACACAGAAGTGAGCGCTCACCTTCCATCATCGTTGCACACATTCAGCCAGAGACACCTTTGAGCTCTGCTGTCCAGCCAGAGCTACCTTCAGTTCAGCCACACACACTCTCATGTCTTTAAATCAGCACGTGCTGGTAACTGAAGGAACACAGACTACAGCAGTAACTGCTGTTGGCTGTAACAGTTTAGAAGAAACCTAGAATTTAAAAGCAAATTAATTCCCAGCAACTGGGAAGAACAGAGGGGCTAGGGCTGCAAGGGCAGTCAGGTCTGCTGGCCCGCACACCTGGCAGTAGCAAGTTCCTTTGCCTCCAAAGCTGTCAGTATGACTAAAGACCCCTGGCTATTTAAACCTGCAGACATGCCTGAGAAAATGTTAGTCAGTTCTTAATGGCACACAATGTTTATACTGTACATGGGGAAGATAAATGGGTATCATTTGCTATTGTTAAGCTTTGGTTTACATTTATAGGAACAGGGGTATTTTGATTACTAGCGGGTTTCCCCTCCACCATTAATGTCAAATTCCTTCTTTGCTTAAAGGAAGCACTGCCTGTATGGAAAGCTTAAAGGAAATCCCATGGTGCTCTGTAATAGTGTTCTGGATCAAATACATTACTTACTTGCTTTCATTAGTCCAAATGTTGCTCACGGATACCTATTAAGTGTTAAGTAGTTAATGATCCATTTAAAATAATGAGAGTTACTCCAAACAGGATTTGAACTGAAGACCTTCAAATACAACACAGATGGCTTAATTTGTCACGCTGCTTCGTACAAAGCCTTCCCTCCTTCCACAGTCGGCTTTGACTCCCCTACCAGTACCCACAGGCAGCAATGGAGAGCTGCAGTCCTAGTACCATCCTCAACCTCAGCAACAGGCAACGCACAAAGCACATTCCAAGTGAGGGGTGTCATGGCAGAAGATAAAGCATCAGGTCTTGGACTACACACAATGTAGCAGAGATGAAAACCGCACTTAGCTGACTGCTTCCAGAGATTAAAAAGGAGATGAATCGTGTCTAGAAGCAGCAGGCAAAGATTTTCATTACTGTAAAATCCTAAAAATAAGTATTTCTTGTCTGCTTTTACCCTCTTTCCCCTTGTACATCAAATAAAAGCGACCATACCTGCAGTTTAGAGCCTCTGTCCAATCAGAGTAACTTACCTCATCCGAGTTGGTGAGTCTGGCTGTAGCTGGTTGCTGCTGTGAGGAAGGCCATACAGCGGTGGCAGCAGGAAAAGGTTGGCTAGCGTATTTCCAGCATTCCTCTCCAAGTTCTTTCATCCCAAGGTCAGCTCACCTTGTGAAGCCAGAGGTAACACAGAACCTTCCAGAAATCCAGCCTGTAACAACTATCCTCTTGCATATTCCCATCAGCAGCTGGGACAACCTAGCGGTAACTGCTCAGGGATAGACTTTGTTATCAAATGGGGAATTTGGTCAAAACAGGGATGCAAATAATTCCTGGGGGAAAGAAAACTAGACTTAGCCATCTTGAGCAATTTATAAAGACTTTCCACCACTCTTCCCAGCATCTGAGCATTTAGGCATTTCGACATCAATGAAGACAACGAAGCGCCACTGACATATGTATTTTATTTATTGGGTTACATTCGAGCGTGCCATGCACTGAAGTGCACTACACTTTACAGTTCAGTGAACAAATAAGGTTCGGTCATCAAGTCTCTTTAGACTGAAGGGAATCTGCAAGATAAAAAAAAGTATTAAGTTATGTTGGACAAACTTTATGCTCTAAGGAAAACATATTGGTATGTATGAATGCAAAGCAATAGAGAGAAATGTTTATGTGGTGGTTTAGTCTGGAGGAATTCCCCCTGCTATTTCCTGATGGTTTAAGATTCACACACCCTTCATGTGGCAAACAGAAGTGAAACATGGAACAAATCAAGAGCTGGAACAATACTGCTTAGCACGTGAGATCCACTGTACATGCTGCACTGATAACTGAATCAATCTTGCTAAGGGCCTGAAAGAGAAAGGAATGCAACTTTCAGATAGGAGCCAGAGAGGAAGCAAGTGGTGTAGGCAACCTACCAAGGAAGGAAGAAAACCAAATTCAAATTGCTTCTCCACATTATATTGAACGCAATCCAAGACCAGCTGCGCTCCATGACAAGAGTCATGCAAGTGGTTAGCACTGAACTCTGTGCTGGCCCCTTTATTCCAGTACCGAGCACACTGCAGAGGCAGGAGACCCCTCAAATTTATACTTGCGCTTGGTTTCCGTTACGGTATCACCACACAAAGTCTGTGCCAAGTAGGTGAAACAGCGTAAATTCACACTTTGGTACCACGTTGCCTGCATGCCCAGCAGGAACAAACCCGGTGCAGAGTTCCAGGCTAACACCTTCACTCAGGAATTCTGCTTCCTGCCTGCCCTGCCCTCTCCTCAGTCCCGGGGCTGAGCACCCACTCCAGAGCGAGCACTCTAGGAGGTTAAACCACCACATTTACTGCCACATACAGAATATATTCCAATACAATGAGAGACATAGACCACGCATGACCACTGTACTCTCTAGGTAACTATACCAGCAACACCATCAAACTCAGCCTCCATCCAGCTTCCTGAGATTTAAGCTACTGAAGCAAAAGAAAATGTCTTCCATCTGTTCTGTGTACTTGTTCTTTTCACAGTCTTTTCAGAACATTTGAAACACTGGCATCGTGTTCCCCTTCTTCTACTTACGTATTCATGTGCAGGCACACATGAAAAAAACCCAACTCTTTCTACTATGAAAGAGTGAAAAATATGAGTTCTTATCTAAATAGGCTAAGGAATAAGAAGCCTCAGCACTTCAAACAAAATCACATATAAAGGATTTGTCTTTCACATTTTTCTTTTGAGCTGGTGTAATTAAGGAATGGAAGACATGTTTAGGAAACATTTAATTTTAACAGGTGCACACAATGTGCAACTTTTTTTTTAACTGCAAATGGGAACATAAGCTGCTGAGAGTAGAGCTCTATTTGCACTGAAAAAAATCCTGTTCATGATTCCAATTAAATATTCAACATGCATCCTTGTTGACAGTGTTTGTTTCAAATGATTTTACCACCAGATGGCCTTTCAGAATACTCTGATGGAGGCCACCTGACTAAAGAATGCCATTCTACTGTCTAAGAAAGTTTAAAAGTGCCTATATATTAGCAATACTATCAAACCAAAGGCAGAATTACAAGAACTAAACCAGGTAAATTTATCATTTCATTATTTATCTTTGTTGCAGTCACAGCTAAAAAACAAAGTTTTGCCCTCTCACAAAAAATAAAAATAAAAAAACAACCCAAAACTACAAAAGGAACTGCCACTTTTTTTTTTTCCTTTTTAAATTTGTTAGAAAAGGTGGAGCTCTGCTTTTTTATGTCATTGTGTTATGCAGAAACCAGATGATAGTTTTAGATTGTGACACAAGAGAATTTAGTATTAATAGCGCTAAGTACAAATATTTTATTCAATATTGCTGCTTTAAGCAAACAGACTGAGAAAATCCAGCTGGCCAGGATAATTAGAGCCACAGATTATCATGTAATGATCACAATATGAAAACATTCCAAAAGAATGAAAAAGCTATCATTCTTGATTAGCTTGAAGTCATTTTAAGAGAAGCAGAGAACTCAATGTAAGAAATTTGGATTGAGAAAGGGGGAGGAATTCTTTATTAGTTGTCACATCGTGAGTTTGTGCAGTGAGTGTGCTTATTAATAACTATGACAAGGTTGAAATCAAGACTTCTTTTCCCTGGTGTTATGACAACAAGTGAGGGAGAACAAAGTTTGGTAATCTTCAAACAAAAGGCAGTATTAAACGCTAGGAAAATATCATCACGAACAAAGTTGTATTCAAGCTTAATGAAGGACAGCAAAAATCCAAATATTAGTACACAGAACTGTATGCCGTTGTGATTTTTTATATCTATGAATGTATTTAAATATATTTCCCCTCACGACTAGTTAGCTTCCCCCTCTCACCAACTTCAAAAGACAGAAGGATGTGTGGAAGCTGTCTCTGTTTCATGCACTAAGATGGATGCTATGAGAGAGAAACAGCCTCTCCCCTTTCTCATTCACTGTTCCACCACAAGTACATAAGTAGCAGACAGAGGCAGCCCGAAGCTAAGCAGTTCAAGATGTGAGAGCACCAACAAAACAGTGATATCGGGCAAATCTTATAGCTTAATACAAAAGCTTTGTCTCCTCTCCACTGCTGTGTGAGGAGGGAAAGGCCTGGCCTCATCTTGTGCAAGTCTCCTGTATCACACCAGTTAAACACATTACCCAAAAGGCATTCAGGAGCTCTCTATTCTACCCCTACTACCTGCTTCCCAATTCCTGTATTTCTTCATGTTTTTATTACCTGGAGGTCTCCCAAGTGCTTTTGTATCCTTTTTCTTTGGGAGCACCTTTCTATTTGATCAAAAAAGAACCACCTCCAAATAGAAGCACAATGTTTCACTGAAACAATCAAGCTTACTCTTGTTTTAATGCCAAGGAGCTTATTACCTGTTAATGCAGGTTCCCATCATTTGGGTGGTGCAGACTCAAACACACCAGCTGCCCTCATAGCTTCAAAGTCCTTCATGGGATCATAGTTTTTATAGAACTCTGCATAAGCTCGTTTTCTGGGTTCAGCAATTCCAAACTGGAAAGTAACACACAGAAAATTAAAGCCTGCAAAGCTCTACAAGCAGGGATTATTTTTGTTTCTGTTAGTGCTGTGATGTGTATCAGTGGAGATCAGCCTAACAAGCCCTTAGCTCAAATCAGGAAAATATTACTTTGTTCCTGTTCAAATCCACAGTTCAGGCCACCTGACCACTGGTCGGAAAAACAAATGTCTGAAGCGAAACCTTAAAAAGAAAATCCATTACAAAATAGCACATTACACAGATCCAGAAGCACTCCTCCTAGATTGACACTCAAGTGTCCAGTGCCCTCCCTGCTAACAGTTTTATAGGTAAAATGTGCCATTATGGCAAGTTTTGTAGACAGCTGCAAAACTGTGACTCCAGATAAAATGGCATCCTAAAACAATGTATTACATTGGAGCTGCACTGCAGGTCAACTACAGAAGTCTGGGAAATTTTGACAAGGCTGCCAGGCCACACTTAGAGCTCATCGACAGAAAAAGACACAATCCTGACTCCTTGGATATTCATTCATCCAAAGCACAGGGATATGCTCAAAAAGCCCCCAAAAAGGTGAAGAAAAGTCCAAGGTGGGTTCAACAGTATCTAACACATAACCAAGTAAATCACTGCTGAGATCCATGTTACTTAGTTCTAAATATGGTCTGGTGCCTTACCAGTGTGGGGATAAGGCAAATATGTGGGGGTGCCAAATGAGGTATAAAATTTTAAGTCTAACCACAAACAAGCTTGCCTATCTCCTAACAGATGTGTTAAGCAGATGTTGAGCTTTAACTGTATACATTTATTGTTTCTGATAGACATCTCTGAGAAGCTTAAGTCAACTGTGACGGTTTTCTGATGAACAACCTGAAATTAACTTAATTTCTAGTCACTTCCATCAATAGCTTCCTGAGTACTCAAATGCTGCAAATAGTATATGAGTTCAATGGGCAAACTAAGATCCAGTTCCTCCACAGGAATCCAAACTGTGTTGCTTGCTTTGTGTACGAGACCCAAGAGTTATTTAGTAAAGGCACTCAAGAACCACCACCACCCTTATCTTTGTCAGAAGTCTCTTAAGGACCACAAAAACCAAACTCCAATCTGTAAGTTGCTTTTTTTGTAAGTGTAATGCTCCATTTTCCCATGACACTTTAAAAGAAAGGATAAAAGGACCATACTGGCCTTCCCCACACTGGTATCTTCAGTGTGAAGGATGGGTTTTCCGAATTCCAGATAAGCAAGTTTTCTGAAATCAGTCTGGAGATAAAATAAGACTGACAACTCCAGAGTCTCAGATACCATGATGGAGAGAGACACAGACTATCTAGAGTTAACGTGCGTCAATCGTGAGAATGGTCAAGAGCAGTCTAGGACTAGGAGATTCAAGGTTAAGTTGTCACGAACTGCAAGATCTTGATCACACAGCTTAAGGCATCAGGTTATTCATATCATTTCCTCAAGTGAAGATTAGGAAGATTTATTTATGTTCTGGAAACATGCTTACCAAAATACATTACTAAAGCTTTCTGAAGAACAGCTCAACCCAATCTCAACAAAAAAATATTATGAATTCTTAAAACACTCTAATGAGTCCAGTTTATAATTGAATGACTACAGATCTCACCTTGTACAAAGCCGCACATCCCACAGATACAAAAAATGCCCCAAATAGGTGAAACTTCATTCGCCTGGCCAAAAGGCGCCGCATTTGTGGCTTAGGCAACAGTGCAGACGACATGGTGACTATATTTCCTATAAGAAAACAAAAACGAGAACTGTGGGACAAGAACCTCTACTTAAATAATCTTCCTTAACTCTACTCTAGAAAGATAGTGCTTTTTCTATTGTGTAATAATCACCTTCACAACATAAGCAAGAGCACTCCTTCTCTATTTGACTTCTCAATTAGACTATTTAAGTGACATCATTCAAGGATGACCTATTTATTACATGAATCCAAGTAAGTTTTTATACTCCTTACATCCAATACTCATGGAATCAAGACTGGCCTTCACTGTTCATATTAAACCCTTTCCTCCCTGCACATCTACCACTTCAGTCCTACTGTCCCGGTACTCACATCAGAACACATTCAGAACACTTGATCACATTTTATTCATTTCTAAGGAAAAGCATATGCCTCTTGAACTAGTTTTGTGGTTTGGTGTGTTTTTTTTAATAACTGCACACTCTATCACATGAAAGGAATTTTTTTCTCTTCCATAAGATTCTACTAAAAACCTACAAGGCCTGAAGCAGGCGGCTCTCTTTAAACACCCGTTAAAGGCTCACTGGGCGAGCAGCGGCTCCCAGGCCGTGCTGCCCGCAGGCTGCTGCCCTCCGTGCGGCCTCCAGCGCCACAGAGCCCGGGAGCGACAACCAGAAGGCGGCCCAGCCGTCCCCAACGCCCTCGGTGCCACAGCCGCGCACCACCGCCCTCCTCTCACACCGAAGAGAAACCACCACAGAAAAGCCCCTCTGCGGACCCGCCGCCGCCGTGCCCAGGCTGAATCAAGCCCCGCACCGGTTCCCCCTCAGAGAAGGCCCTCCCTGCCCTCGCCGCCGCAGGGCCCGTCCCCGCCACCCTCAGGGACGCGCAGAGGTCACGGGCTGCCGCAAGGGGCCGAGGGGAGAGCGGCGGCTGGTGGCCCTCGGGACGAGGCGGGGAGAGGGGACCGGCGGCGGGGAGGCGGTTGTGGGGGGAAGAGGACGAGGGGGGGGACAGGAGCGCGGCCTCACCTCAGCGCGGTCCCACCAACGTCCTTCCGCCCCGCCGACCGGGCACCTCTGCGGCCGCGCGACGCCGCATGCGCGGGAGGCGGCGGCCTGGCTACGGCGAGCGGCTGGGCCCAAACCCCGCAACGCGCGCTCCAGGGGGACTGTCGGCCTCGGGGGGAAAGGGCGGGCCGCCCACCCGGGGGGCGACCGGGGCGACGCGCTGTGAGGGCCCCTCCGTCACCTCAGGCCTCCTGGGCACCCAGCACCTTCGGCGGGCGCAGCGAGTGCCCTGTGGGCTGGCCTGGCCGCTGCTGAGGGCTCTCCCCACGGTGTACTCCAGCCGACTTACGAGTTCTTTTCAAGATTGGGCAATAAGCAATTTTAAAAAAAAACAAGAGAACAAGAAAAAGCACAGTAAAAATGCCTTCCTCCTTTCATATTTGGTACTTCAGCGACTGCGTCTGGACTCCTCTGTCCCTTCCTGGTGTCCCCAGCCCAGGAAGGACATTGGTGTGTGGGACGTGGGCCCAGCCCAGGGCCTTTGGGGTGATAAGGGGCAGGGGCACAGGAGGGAACACTGGGGGAGCTGCCTCTGGTCAGGAGGGTGGTGAGACACTGGGGCAGGTTGCCCAGAGAAGCTGTGGATGCCCCATCCCTGGAGGTGTTCAAGGCCAGGCTGGATGGGGCTTTGAGCAACCTGGTCTGGTGGGAGGTGTCCCCTACCCTTGACAGGGGGTTGGACTAGATGATTTTTAAGGTCCCTTCCAACCCAAACTGTACTATGAGTGTATGGAGTGCTCTCGATGGGGCCTGCTGGGCTGAGCCAGGCCGAGACGGGCCACACCACAGCCCTTGTGCCAGCCAATGCTACCTGCTCACTGCCCCACTGCTTCCACAACAAACCAGTGCCCTCCACCCTTCCCACACATCAGTCACTTTTCCAGATCTCCTGAGTGGCCATCAAACTCAAAATGACCATAATACTAGAAGATATGAATCAATAATCTTTGTAGAGTTTGCTAAGAACGATTGGCCAAGCCTAGAAACATATCAATCGGTTTGTAATCCTTCCTAGATATCCCTTAGCCAGCTTTCGTACCTTTCTTGGAATGAGGCACACATGTGCTTTGCCCAGGGTTTCAGCCTAATCATTCAGCCTAATCACCACCTGCATATGGTATTGTCGTTGTTTCCATTCCTGGGGAGTCTCTGTGGGATTTACTAAATGCTATAAATTCCTGCCTTGAAAAAACTGAGGCCACTCATGTGCAGCAAGGTATTCATCAAACCTTGCACTCCCTTGCAAAAGGCAGCAGGTCCTGACATCAAATGGCAAGAGGAGATGGGCCCTTAAAACTGAAAAGAAGTTGCTTTTACTTTGATGGAATTAAAGAAGAGGAAAGTGTGAGTAGAAAATTGCAGAGAGAAATCATACAGCCACGGCTACAAGCTGGGAGAATGGTCCATGCATCAGCAATCTGAATAGATGGAATTTGGACAACGTTCCTCAAACTGTTACAATAGTTGAGACTGAAATGAAAAATGTCTGTCCAAGAGTTTTTCCTGTGTGGATTAACACAAAAAGCCAAATGTTAATGATGTCATGCAGAAAGAATGACGAGATATATCTATAACCTGATTGGGGGTGGGTCTAAGGAAATACCCAGGTTCACAAGGGCACTGCTCTTCCTGAGGCAAGCTCATGAAGTCATTTGGTGAGACCAGAAAAGAAATGGCAGGGAGAGTTGTCTAGGGAATCTTAAAAGCTCCACTCAACTTGCCCTAGTATTACGCAATGTCAGAAAAAGAGGATACAAAATTAATTGGAATAACAGCGTAGCAGGTTTCATGGCTACTATCGTTATAAATTAAATATGAGGAATTTTCCTATAAACGTCAGTCTTGGTGAGACAGAAGAGTTTGGTGGATGAACCTAGGTCTGCAAATAAACTCTTGATTGCTGTTTTCAATAGCTTAGTTCATGGCTGGCCAGGTCATTAAATTCTTTTCTATGTGATCAGTTTCCCCATGTGCCTGAGATACTGCTGGCTAGGCATCTTTGTGTTATAGTTAAGATGCTAAATGAAGTGCTAATTGTTATTATTCTTTGACGTCATTACTGTGGAATATACAGCCAACTCCTTATTGTTCTGTGTAAAGGGCAGTTCGGGACTGTGCAAATAAGGGATAAAAAAAGGATAGAGGATACGTTGGAGGAAGAGCCATGGAAGGAGGGCAGAGAGAATCAGCTCCATCAAGTTAGTGCACAGAGTTGCTTCCTATCACTCCGGTTTCCGAACAGATTATAATGGCTGAATGTGGCTTTGAACCCGAGTGGACCCCTTGCGTCCAAATCCATTAGAGCAAATAAACCTTCTGAAAACTCCGAGGCATACAGTACAGAGACAACAGCAGTTACTTCCTTCCCAGTCCACCCAATCCCTGGGGTTTCTGGCACCTGCTTCAGTTGTCTTTTGGACATGAATTTTAGGACTATTTGCTCAAAAGGTGCCACGGTTACTGAGCTAGAAACTGCAGTCCTCTTTCCCTCTCGAAAATGCTATACACCAGCAACAGTTGACACTTCTTCATGGAAGTCATCTTCTGAGGAGTGAAGGAAGGCATTAATGCTAAAGCATTTCTTGCTTGCGCTCCACTGAAATTTAAAATAAAATTTACCTCTGACTTTAGTGAGAGAAAATTTAGGCAGTGGATCCTTGTCTTTTCCACAAAGAGTGCCAGCTGTCATACTTAGCACTGTACTCTCTGTGGTGTGGACTGGAGCCGACTAGGAACAGGACTGTGACAATCAAGTGATTTTGCATATGCCACAAAAAGTCTTTAGATAGTCGTAATCTGGATCAAATTAGAACCAAAAATCTACTGGAAAAAGATCACGTGGGACATCAGCAATCCCCTGAGCCAGCTGCACGCCTAAATAGTTTAGTTTATTATAAAATCTACCTCTCTATCACAAAAGAAAAAAGTTAAACAATGTTATGTGCCACATATGAGAATGTATACATTTGTGCTCCTCCTCCCATTTCTGTGCCAGAAATTAACTAAGCGTGTACTGTCTTACCACGGCTGTGTCGACATCCATCAATGGTGCTGTGGAACAAACAAAGATATTGTGGCACAAGAAGCCATTTAGCAGAATTGGAATGGCAGCTGTACAAAAATGAGGGTGAATCAATGATTCCTAAATGGAAAAAGTCAAAATTAGTAGGGGGAAGAAAAATATTTTTGTACTTCCAAAAGGGCATTATAAACAAAGGAGAGAAAAAAAGCAAAAGTTCAAATCAGAATAAATGGAGCGGACAGGGATTTCACAAGCCTTTGTTGATTTTATGCATGCTTCTGAAAGAGAAAAATGTCAAAAAAAGAAATTTCTTAAGTTCTGTTCAACTTGTAAAGAGTCGGATTTTTAGTCTTTTTATACACATCAAATAGAGATATAGTTACATGAATGATCCTGTGTTTGGTACCATCGTGACCTGTACTGTTAAAAAAAGAGACTCAGCTATTTCCCAAGTTCCCAACCTGTGGTGAAGACATGGCTGATGGGTGTACTCAGGCCCAAGAACTAGAAAACAAACCAAGTTCCACAGCTGAGACGTTAACATTTATGTGATACCTTTTCCCCTACTTTCTTTTCTGGAGCATCGTTCTGTATTAATTGTTCTTGCTCTGGAGTCCTTCAGGTTCAGAGGGTCTATCTGAAACAAATATACTGCTTATTTTAGCAACAGGAAAACCTTTGTTCAGATAAACTGCATTTTTAAACAAGTAATACTCTATATATGTCTCATCCTTGCCTAAAAGCTTAACTTAGACAAGTCTAACTTCATCATTTATTGCAGAAACATTCTACATTATCATCTGATTTCTTAGAAAAACACACCCACAGAAACACCTCCTTCCAGTTCCTTGCTCAAAGCCCTTTAAATGATGCCAATATTTTTCTGTCTTTTGTGCTTTTAAATGTTATGTAGCCTGTCTGCAACGGAAATAAAGTCATCAAGGACAATGTTTTTATGCTGTTCCTTTACTCCTTTCTATTTGCATAGAGGTGCCTTACTCTGGGAAAGCTTTTTCATTCCCCATCCGTGTTTTCCCATGAACTGGTGGAGTTAAACTACCTTTACAGACAAATGCTCCAATCAACCACTCAACACACTAAATTGTTACACGTAATTCAGTCTCTACAGTCCCATCTCAGCCCATCAGATGTTGGCCACAAGCATTCCTAGCCTGGCTTGAGCTCCAGAAAGTGTCCAGGTAAAAACAGCAAGGGAGCAGAGTTTCTCCTTTTGAAGATGAAAGTAAGAACCACAACGTGAGGGCAAAAGGCCAAGCTTTTCATAGTCCTTTTCAGAGCACAGAGTTTGGGTGGTGTGCTGTGGCGTGGTTTGGTTTCACACAAGGTAAAGTTCTCTAGCTCCAAACATCATCTACCATATGGAAACTATCGTATGGCAGATGATGTCTGCCCAGCCTGCCCAGCATCCTGGTGGGTCTGTACACACAAGCACCTGGTACATGACCAGTACTCCCCTCCTTGGTCATGAGCGTGTTACAGTAAGTCTTAGCAGAAGATTCATGGGTACCCGTCACTAGTCCAAAGCCATTGAAACAAGGAATGTTCTTCATATCTTAACAGGGTTTAGACCAGACCTTTTCTTAGTTTCTGTTTTCCTAGACGTGACCAGTGATCATCTGACCTCCAGGAAAGTGGAAAGTGGCCAAGTGCTGCTGTTCACACAGGAGTTGGTTTGTTCAAGGCATTAATTCTGACAGAAAATGGCAGACCAGCTTACCCGTCGGTGTAAAACAGTTGCTGTGAAGCGGGAAAGCCTCCTTCAAAGAGAAGATCAGACTCACTCTCCACAGGTCACTGCGTTTGGTCCCTTCCTTGGTTAGGTTCAACCTGCTTGTTCTGGGCAGCTCTTGGCTCAGTGGGCTCCTCTAAGAGCAGTGAGCTGCGTGGAGAGGAGAAGAGGCCTTGCTCGGGTTAGGGAGGGACTGCACCCCAAGAGAGTGACACCTGAAAATTTGCAACTGTGGGATGTTACCTAGAGGCATCTGTGCCCTTTATTTGTTTTAGGCAGTACAGAGCAGAGCACATCCTGAAGAAATAAAAGACTGTCCCGGGTTATATGTAAAGTGCTGCTTCTGCAATTGTTTCCTGTGGCAAGTTTTTAGGCCTTTTCTTACAGGTTTCTAAACCTCTCGTTTTAGTCTGTTTTAATTCATGTTGAGGTGGTGACATGATAAGTGCTATGAGACATTGGCAAGTTTTCCTTTCGGGGGCTGAAATTATAGTCTAGAAAGAGTAGGGGGTGTCTCTTTCAGATTTGTTGTGACCTGTATCATCACACTGTGGTCATGTCAACCAAATCGTGTCCATTTATGAAAGAAGAGAGTTCATGAACACAATTGAAAACAAAAATAAAATAACAAGTACCCCAGAGATTATCTATTTCTTGAACTCTTTATGACCTGGTGAACGAATTGTGAGCCTGAGAGCTTGTCTGTTGTTTCCAATTACATCACCTGGTCTAATAAAAGATATCCCCTCTTCCTAAAAAACGCCATTGCTTTTGTTTATTTTGGTGTTGGAAAAACCTATTGATTTAGGATTGCTATGTTGTGTAAAAGGTCTGTAGCTTTTATTTGATGTTTGATGGTAGTGAAAATATAACAGATTTTCTTTACAGCCATAAATTGGGCAACGTTTGAAATCCTACCACTCAGGGAGTTCCTGACTACAAAATCCCCAGTGGAGCTAAAATCCAGTCAGATTGTGGTCCCAGATCTGAAAGGTGAGGCACAGTCAGACGTGTGAGGCTTCCAGAAAGTAGTCAAATCATCTGTTCGTGTTTTTTTAACGAACTTGTTATTGGAATAAACTTTTAAAAATATGTATACTTAAACCAGCCTGTTTTAACTTTACTGCTTTGTTTGATATAATCTAATTAGGAAATCGTGGATCTCGGGTTTCTACTGCATTGAAATTTTTGAGCTTCGTGATTAACAAAACTGGCAATAGATAACAGCATAAGCAACCTTAGTTAAATATATTTTGATTAAGTGAGTTCAGGATACATTTTCCTAAGACAAATTTGGCCATGTTCAATACGGCATTACATGTAAACGTCTGGAAAAACTGCAATGTTTTTCCAAGCAGGAGGCATGAGATTACTATAATCCATAGCCTCCACCACAGTATTAATTAGCATGGCTCACTAACCAGGGACGTAATATTTGTAAATGAAACTCTAGAAGGGCATCAGTAAGGAACAGGATGTTGAAGCCAAATGGAAAACATGAACCAATAAAAAGGCTGAACTAGCTAGAAGTGCAAGCTCAGCCTTTGAAGTTAGTTCAAGTACTGCATGCTTTAATTTTGGTGTAATCTTATGATGGGGGTACAAACAAGAACTCAGAAACAGATTTTGTAACATTTGGCCCAATAGCAGATGAATCAGTTTGTTGATGGTTACCAACAATTGCACAGCCAGAGAAGCTGTGGTCTTTGTTAAACCAGATTGAATAATTGGCTTCAGTGGGAGTTTCGGGTGCAGAGCAAATGAAGTGTCATGGCCCTTGACTGTCGTAAGATTCCTTAGCAGAGGCTAAGCTTTTGCATTCAGAACAACGCGAATATGGATTCAGAGAAAATAACTCCCTCAAGAGTTCATCTACTCGCTCCCCTGCCCCAATATGGCTCTGAAAATACGTAGTCATTCCTGGCAGATGTGCGTATCTTATCTGTTTTTAGAATCCCTCTGATGACAATAAGGATACCAAAAGCTCTCTGGGCAGTTTGTTTCCAACGCTTAACTATTGTCTCAAAATACAATCTGTGATTAGTACTACATTACCTTGGCAAGTCCAACTAAGACTATGTATTTCTGTCTTTTGATTGTGTTTTGCTTTGTTTGTGTTGGGTTTTTTTTAATACACTGTTGTGTGGAGCCATGCTTTCCTGGTGTTTCACTCAGAAAAAAATGCCAAAAGATCAGTTTTCGTCCTTTGGACAGCTTTCCGAAGGCCTAGTACTGCCAGGTGCTGAGCACCTCCAGAGACATGAATTAAGAGAACAAATTTCAATATATTCAGCAAATTTCAGGATCAGGAAGCCAGGAGTTAAGATGATCTTTGACCTGGCAGGTCATAACTGGAAGATGAACACAATCATACATACTCTCCTTTTTTAGATCAAGTATTCAGTTCATTAGCTTGAAAATAGTAAATCATTTATCCTAGTCTTTAGTGAGTGGCCCAACACATGCTGTTAATTACTTTCTCATTTGGGAGAAAAAACGCAGCGAAAGTTAATTTTTTCTTGCATATGCTTTCTAGAGGAAAAAGAACTCCCCAAAATTGCACTTGTTTTCTCTTTCCAGCAGCCACGCAGACCTCTGGAAAGAGCCATATTCCTCAATAAAGCAAGTGTAATGGCTCTGTCCTCTCAAATGCAAATGAGTATGAACCCAAACATTTTAATGAAACGTAAAGACCTTAATTTCAAAAAAATACACAGAAGTAAATGGTTGCAATATTGTATCAGGAAGAAGAGGATATACACCAAACTTGAGCCCTATGTGATTATGGCAGTAAAATAGTTTACCAAACAAGGTAATTTTATGCATATTTAGTGTATAAATTTATGCACCCAAGCACACACAAATCTGTGAAGCATATAGACGTGTGTACATGCCTGCACGCACATATACACACACAAAACTGTAAAGCTGTAAATTACTCTAGGGATGTGACAGATTTGATTCCCAAGTTTCTGGAATGAGTGATGTTCAAGCCAGTCAAGGTCTGGGGTTTACAAAAGTAGTGCTGGTCAGTTGGGTCTCACCAATGGGATGAAATTCATTGAGTTGCCTACAGGTGAAAACCACTAAGAATGCTGAAAGCTTGGTGATTGCATTTACCAAGCCATAGGCACCACAGCCTGTTACACTGAGTATTCCCAGTGAAATCTCTGTATTTACTGACTTTGACAGATGGGGAATATTGCATAAGCTATTGTGTGCCTGTGCATTCCTTGAGTGTGATGCTCTGTTTTTTTCTTGCTTGCCTTGTCATTTGTTTCATTTAACTTTCTCATTAATGGCACAATTGCTTTGCTTTGTTCAAAAATCCTTTTCTGAGAAGCGAGTATTACTTTCTTTTTAAACTTCTTGCCAACAAAAGATTTTCAAACGCATATGGTACAGAGCTTACTACATTTCCACTTTTCCTTTGACATGAAATGAAAACCTAACATGAGAAATGCACACAGTTCATCAGCATACTCTGAACAAATACATAATTAACATGTGGAATAAGCAATGCTGTTGTCAACGCTTTCACATATGTTACCATAAAACTAAAATATTTTAATTAGTAGAGAAATAGAGGAAAATCCAAGTAAATGCAGCCTGTGCTTGACATATAAATTAGCTTGGCTCAATGAATATTAAAAATAAGAGAATCTCACCTATACCTTGTCAACCCTTAACATACTAGGACAGGTTAGTGCATCCTGCATAATTCCAATCTGTTCCAGCGCTCTAATAAATTATTACTTGGCAGAGAAGTATCCATCGTGTCCATTGTGCAAATGCTTTACTAAATCACTGGTAGAAATCAAAATGTGTGAGTTCATTAGCAGGTAGGTAGGCAGAAAGCATAGACTTTGGTGTTTTGTATTAATCCAGTGTGCTGGACTGACAGAACCTTATTTGAAGGCTACGTAATAAGAGGAAAAATGAAAAAGCTATATAGCAATACCATGTGGCTTCTGATTTGGGAACTACAATTTAGCCTATTAGACATGGACCTGTTCCAAAAGTGCACATTCAAACAATCATGCATGAAGGAGTTAGAAACACAGATGTGAATTATAACTCTCTGAAATCCTGGGAATGCTCCAAATCAGACCATTAGAGGTAGGTTTGAACTGTGTGTACAGATCCAGATCTAAAATTTTTGTACAAACTTGTCTTTCCCTAACATTTTTACAGCAACTACTGAATGTATTAAAACCAGCAATGTTCCATAAGCTTAAAAAAATACCAGTTAACCCCATCTTAGCTGTATTCAGACATGATTCACAATGACAGACTAAAGGCATTTCTATAGAAAGGCAGTAACAAAAATCATCAGTTAAATGCAATGGGACAGTTTAAACAGGTCAAATTCTAGCTGGATTACAGCAGCTCCCTGGGCCACATACAGCTGCACGGGGATCAGTTTGGCCCAGCGTTTAACATTAGAAACATAAATAATTTAAAGATTTTCTTGCCCAAGTTTGGGACAGAACTTTGACACATCTGGTCTCTTTTCAATCATTTTTACACACAGACAAGCTTAAGTGAATAGTTTTGAGGAACAGTGTTGGATGGGATTGAGGCTGGCCATTTCACAAACGTACAAGGGCTAGAGGACAGAACATTTCCCCAGGTCTGTAATGCAGTGTAGGGCTAAAGGCACAGAAGGAGCAGTGAGGGGCCATCTGCCATTTTTAAGGGTTTTCAGCAGGGAACTGAAGGTCCCACATTTATGAGCATACCCAGTCCATTGATCCTTTTGTCTGTAGACTTCATTAATGCAGGTTTCTCTTTTTTTTTTTTTTTTTTAAAGGTCTGTAATGCAGTGTAGGGCTAAAGGCACAGAAGGAGCAGTGAGGGGCCATCTGCCATTTTTAAGGGTTTTCAGCAGGGAACTGAAGGTCCCACATTTATGAGCATACCCAGTCCATTGATCCTTTTGTCTGTAGACTTCATTAATGCAGGTTTTTTTTTTTTTTTTTTTTTTTTAAGTCAAACTTATTTGCAAAGTAAATAACAGTGATTCCTCTCGTGCACCAGATGTAGAAGGTGTGGCACAAACCAGTCGGGCCTTGGCCACCCAGAACTGTCTGCTGAGGGAACTAACAGCAGAAACTGGGTCTGCTGAATCTGGTTCTGCTGCTGTGCCTGCAAAGCACGTCTCTGCAAGGCTGATCTCAGTGCCTGACAATTAAATACTAGATTTCCATACCTTGAAAGGGACAAACGAAGCCACAACTCAGGCTCTAAGACCATTCCCCATTAATAGTACTTTAAGAAACAGCCACTAAAAAGAGATCATGAGGAGTATGGAGGCAATGGCAGAGCAGCATTGTGCAGACACAAATGAGAAAGCATTTTGCTCCTTTTTAAATGGCCTGGTGACCACCACTACCCCTCTTGTGAACCATTGTAAGTGTGCACATTAATGACATACGCTGGCACTACACATTTGCAGGAATTAAGGACATAGTCTGATACATATATGTGTCATGGAGTAGCAGGAGAGAAGTCAAAGCAAAGTGTATAAAGCCCCATCCTGAAGTGCCTAGTCACAGCTTACGCTGATGTCAAAAGTATTTGAATGAGCAACTTCAGGACTGCACCCTCAAAAATTATAAAATATTTTAATAAACATACCAGGTAAAACACCAGAGAAAAGTGAAATATATAGTAATATAATAATAGCATCTAAGCGTAAATATTTATGAATCCAAGTGATGGCTTAAAAAAATTCCAAAATAGTTCCAATATGTTGCATTTCTTGGAAGTAAACATGAAAAGTAAGACTGAATGAATATGATTAGAATCTGTATTTTGAACGCCACTAAAGCATAAATCCATCCAGAAGAGTTTCTGAGTTTGCAGGTTTCTGAAAAGAGAATTGTTTTTATTGCCTGCAGCAGCAAACTCCACAGATAACTGTTCTGCCATGGGCTTCTGAAAGTCTCAAGGTATATGTAGTTAAAATAAACAAGAAACTACGTTTTAGTTATCTAAAGGGAGGGGGTGCTAGGCTCGGTGAGTAAAACTTTTCTAGCCCTTTAAAACTGTGGAGCTCCCATAGGTGTTATATCAGCCACCTGAGAGAGACCCCAGGACTAGCGGGGGCTGTCCCAGCCCAGGGCAGGGGGGTTGGAACTCAATGATCTTTAAGGTCCTTTCCAACCCAAACCATTCTATGATTCTATGATTCTAAATCTGAAGAACAAGATAAAAAGGCAATAGCAGTGCAAGCAGAAAGTGCTATATTACAGAAGTGATATCGAGTCATCATTTAGAACAATAGCAGTTAATTAGTCTCTGTACCTGTTCAGTTCTTGGGCTCGTTGCTGGAATTGGCAATAGTCATTACTTGGTCGCTCGGGAGGGACCACTAAAACCACTATTCCATTTCAGGTGTGTCACCACAGAGCAGTTACGGGGTATCTGCCATTGCATCAAATTAGATTCAGTAACCCAGAAGTGAAAGGGTTCCTGTTTCTTGATAAATCCCCTGTCAAAATGCTCAATATTTTTTTAAAATTCACACATAAAATGGCCATACTGATATGACATGTATTTCTAGCATTACTAATACACATGATCCTCTTGAGTTGCATCCTCCTTATAGCTTATAAATGACTCTGTGTGTGTATATGCACATATATATACACGCATATATATATTTCAATTAACATGGAGACAAAAGTGCAAACTGGATTGAGGGTTATTATTGGTTTGCAGAACTTTGAGTGTATAGAACCAGTTGGCAAAATTGTACTCACTCGTCAAAGTACATGAAGTACTTTTTTTGTTTGCTTTTTAAGTTTGATAGACGTGTATGGTATTAATCATAGTAACTGTCTGGGACAGTAGTTTTTGCGTAGGGGCTGGTAAATTTTTGTTAACAATTTGGCAAGACTGGAGCATATTCACAAGGAGTTTTATCATCGGTGACAAATATCTGGATAATATTTTTCGTTTTAGAAGTAATCCAAGTATGATTCAGGTCAAAGCTACCACTGTAAGATGAGCATTGCCTTGCATGTTATTTAACTGTCTCAAAATGCCATGAAGGCAGGAGTACAACAAAACAAACTGACTGCCACGCACCAGCAGTTGGTTGTGTGCACTGTACTGACTACAGCAGCAGAAGGTGGCCTCGCACATGTTTTTTAGACTGACATACACCACTGCATTTATGGCATTTCGTGATTCTTCTTTGCCTTTCACATTAATGAGTGGTAGGCCACACAGTACCACATGTGCTCCGCTCACTACAAGATGCTACATTCCACCCTCCTCAGATGTAGTGAGCATTAAAGTTTCCTGCATCTGTGAAATTTGGGAAAACATGAAATACAGGGACAATAATTTTATGTTTTACTCCCCTGTGGCTTCCACCCACGACATCTTTCTCAGGTAACATCACACAAGCAAACAACCTAAACACAGAAGGAATGGAGATAAGCACAAAGCAAACTCTGCCTCTGAACTGTTGCGAGAACAGGAACTGAACCAATGATCTCCCGTGCTCCTTCTGTGAGGATATATGAGCAGGGCAGCTATATCCATAAAAGTGAGTGTCTTTCTTCCCTGCCAGCCTGTCTGAAGCAACTCCTGATGGAACTACCATGCAATTCTTGGTCATTATGTTAAAAGTGAAAAAGAAAAAGACTATTAGTTGTCCTTAGCTGCCATTCCACACTGAGGAGGAAAGCACTCATGAATGGTCCTTAGCAGTGTGGTCTAAGAGCTCCAAGTGAAGAACCAAGTGAAGAGCCTGTACTTCTGACAACTGTGATGGGGCTGCATGGCTTGTTCTCTCTGTCCAAGAGGTTGGGAGCAGTAGCAGAAGACAATCCCTGCCCTAACTCAGGGGTAGTCCTTGGAAACTCAGCAAGCTGGAGCTCCCTGATCTGCCTTTCTCTTACATGCGTTACACACATGTAGAGAAGAATGGAGCCAACAACTTTATGGCTGGGGACTGGTATTTAAAGCGGTCTGAAGAATGTGGAGAGGTCTATCATTATCCTGTCCCCTGCCTAGCAGTTAATTCTGTCCCTGCCCCCTCTTGACTCCGCAGTTAATCCTTTGGCCCTAGTCCCAACATCAACTCTGCCTCAATTCTTTTTAAAACTCTTAAAATTGTAAAAAGAAGCAAGAACATAGGGAGAGCTACACAAGAGCTATGAGGTCCTGCAACCTTCTGTTGACTAATGCTGTGGGAAGAATGATGTGTTACAAAAATTCTCAATCACATCTGTGTCCTGATGTATTTTAAGCCTTTCTTGTTGATCAATACTCAGAAATGAGGCAGGAGGTGTACTTTGGATCAGGAATCAGACCGGATTGGGAGCAAACCACAACAGGGTTTGATTTTGTGATAGCTTGGACACCTCATGAGTTTATACTTGACAAATAGAAGCTGCGTGAATTGCAGTCATGAGAACATAGTGTGCTGACACACACTGCTTCAGGGCTGTGAGTTCAATGCAGTGGTTTACTTTTTCATTAGATCAGGCACTGAAGAACTGGGTTTGATTATAAGATCTTTAGGACCAAGACCACCCAGTTGTTTGTACCATGCATACTTCAGCAGAATCTTAGTCTGACTTGAGCCTCAAGGTGTACTAATAAACAAATTAGTAACACAAGAGTCAGTATCACAATCATGTTGATGTGGAAGATGTTTATTTTCTACCCCTGACTAATGTCTCATGGTTCTTAGTAACATTGCAAGTCATCATCCTTGCTCCAGAAACAAAAAGACAAACCTTGCATGCTCATTATTTTTGTGCCTCCTGCCCACCTCCATTAAATGTCTCTGTGTTCCCTTCCTCAGAGAGATTTTAATCTGCCTGCAAAAGGTAACAGAAAGTCATTGCTGGGTTCCAGCCAGTTGAAATAGTCAGAACAGTTCTTCAATAAATGCATCACAAAAAGAGAAACAAGGTCTGATAGGGCTGGTCCTCACTAGCAACCAGTCTCCCACCCAGCTGCTTGCTTACCCACTCACTCACTCCCCGCTCTCCCCCAGCAGGACAAGGGGAGAAAAAAGGCAAAACAGGGAAGAGAAAGAGAAAGAGAGGGAGATTGCCTACCAATTACTGTTGCAGGCAAAACAGACTCAAATTGGGAAAATTAATTTATTGCCAGTTAGAATAAATCATTACTGATTCAGGTAGTGGGAGACAAACCCAAGAGAAACGAATATTTACACACTTTGAGAAAACACTGTTCCTCCACATTTCCCAGGTTCAAGGTCACCCCAAGCACTTCTCTTCCCCTCCTTGTTATTGCCACAGGTTACACTCAGTCCCTGCGGTGAGTGAGGCACTGGGCATCCCCTGCTTCCTTCTCACTCTTTTCCTCTGCTGCAGTGTGGGTCCTCCATGGGCTGCAGGGAATATGTGCTCCACCACAGACCACCTTCTCTGGACTTGATGTTTCCTCTGTTGTTTTTCACTCTTTTTATTCCCTCCTCTCTCTAGATTTCTTTGCTCTTTCTTAAATATGTTTCCCTGAGGTGCCACCATCTTGGCTGCAGGACTCAGCTGTGCCCTGTGGTGTGTTGGCTGGAACTGGCTGGAACCAAATGTGTCCAGCATGGGGCAGCTGCAGCCCCCCTCACAGAGGCCACCACTACAGCCCCCATCACTGCCAGCACCTTGCCATTTATACTCAATACACAAGGTGTGACCTCCTCTATAACAAAGTGGAGAGAAGCTGTCCCATCAAGAGCAGCAGTGGTCTTTTGTAGGTATCTCACCCAACCAGCAGAGAGCGTGGCTGAGGAGAACCACCAGAGGGTCATGATGGAAGAAGAGGAAACCACTCAAATGTAGTGGCAACACTTGAGCTATTGGGAGGGAAGGGGCAGGGAAGACAAATTTCCAGTCGTATTGTAGAGTGGGGTGCAACTAAAGCTGGTGAGAAAGACATCTCAAACCACTCAAGACCTCTACTTTCTCAAGGCATTAGACCATAGCAGAGCCTGATGGCTGGCAGGAATGCAGCTCTCAGGTTTTGAATCACAGGATGGGCTAGGGACTGCTGGGCTGGTCTGCAGCAATGACTGCAGCTACCTTGTAGGCCCTTTTTGAGTGCTGGGACTGGCTGGAGGTTTCTCAGCTACAAAGCAGGACCAAAGTCGCCATGCAAGGCCTCCACACACTGATACAGCTGCGTGTGAAGCAGAGCTGCAGTACAAAAAGGCATAAATGTATGAAATAGAATAACACCTGCAGAGGTGCATAAGGTCCGAAGTGACTGGATGACTTTAACGGCAACTAGAGGAAGTAATAAAAGGGCAGAAAGACAACACGAGGGAAGATGAAGAAATTCTGAAGTTTTCTCTGAAGCCATATACAGAAAATGGTGCCACAGGAGGGACTAGCAAGGGCAGGACAGCAACTTGCCTAAAATAGCAGTGTTGAAGTACTGAATTAGAATTCTAGAGAAAGGAGGAGCAGAAGATGAAGGGGAGCGATAGTCTAAGTTCTATTAATTCTTTTCAGTCCATCTAATTTGAGCATAGGCCTAAAAAAACAAAACCAAACCTCTAGGGGATTCTTCCATCTAGGAATTCAAGCTTTGAAGCAAAATCTGCTTTTCTGTCTTTAGCAGATCTCTTTGCTGTCCCACTTCTTTCTCCCATTCTAATGTTTAATTGGCTTCAGCAGAGATGATCTATTGCTAGTTCTGTGTCAGGCCCTTGCCAGTAACTCCATGGGGTCTGAGCTTCCTTCAGTCATCTCATGCTCTTATTTAAAATATTTTAACTGGAAAGCTTAGATAACCGCATTTCAGAGACTACCATTTTGCAACAAAATTCCATCTGGTCAACATTAGGTCCACTAACCATGGTTGGAGTGAAAAATAATCTTGCCTTCATGTTGAGTCTGTACAGCTTCAGCTAAACGTGATTTGGAGTGGGATAACTTGCTACTAATGAGCATCAGTACTGACAGCAGGAAAACTAGCTTTTAAGAATCCAAATTTCAAAGCACACTTCTTGGCAGTCGGGTACTCACTTTCTATTTCTCAGGAAGATTTGAGTCTTTCTCCAAAATCATACTACTCTTTGGAGAAATGGTAGATTTTTCAGAGTTTCCAGGCTTTAGGAAGGACATAGATGAAGCACCTGTGTACAGAAAGATAATTTAAATTATAAGAAACTGAGTGGTTTTGATATTACATAGTGTTATTGCTAGCCCTACTTCTACATTGAGTTATGTAATGAACAAACAGGTCATAATATCCTTGGGGCAGAGCTAAGAGGATATACCCAGCTCACAGGAGGGTGAGGCAATGCCTCTTACATCCCCCAAAAATAGGATTGCCATGCCACGTACTGAATGAAGAAATGGCCATATTCCTCTCTGCAGTAGGACCTGTGCAGTAAAGACAATGCTGATACCCTACAACTTTTAATTTTCCCTTTCTTAAAAAGCTTATCAGTCACAAGTACAGTGCAGGGAGCAACTCTTCTGCAGAGAGAATAAGAGGGGCAGGGGTTTATGTACGTAGCTTCAAAGGAGAGCAAACAAAGTCCTTCGGCTGAGAGAATTTCACCTAGGTTATAAGCTTGTCCTTCTGAACTACAGAGCTTGGTTAACAACCTGTAAGGAATGATGATGAGTTTTTCTCCAGATCATCTTGCATTTTAAGGTGTATTCTCTCCCGCTCCAAGGCTTCTATGTACTTGGAATAGGACCAGGAAGCCTGCAAGAACCGTTAAAAACCATCAGCCTCCAGACCATATCACTGGTAGTTCCTGATCCATTTCAACAGTGAGACAAAAAAATTGTTTATGTTATATCCCTGTTATTGAATAATCACAACTATCAAGAAGAGAAGTTTTTTCATGACAATACCGTAATTGTGGGGAAAATACTATTGCTGCAAATAAGCAAATCTCAAAACACCATGAAATGCCACGGGAAGAGCTCTATGGAATATGAGCAGTGGTCAAAGTGCAATTTACTCCTGCATCGCATGACATAGCTGTGATGATGTGGTTGCACAGATTCCCCATTATGTTATGGCAGTGTCAACTCAGCTATGAATGATCCCTCGATATGCTCCAGGTGGCATGTCTATTCTTCCTGTTTCTCCAATAAAATTACTGTTACCTTTTCACTACAGATTTGATGCATCATGAGAGTTGTCCTGATAGAACTACTAAAGAGCTATTTTCTGACAGATTTTCTATCCAAATACCTAGATGTCCTAAATTAGTTCAGCTCCAGTTTTTGATATATCAGCAGAACACAACTGAAGCCTAAACCACATTTTTTCTGGATATGAATTTCACAAGTAATGAAAAGCTTCTTATTCCAGAACTGAACTTCCTTTTCTTCAGTTCATCTTTAAATAAAGATTCTTTTTAAATCTACACTCCTAAATGGCTTAATATGGCTTAATACTACTCAGAACCCAAGTCTTAAAAAAATTAACAAAGAAAAAAAAAAATTATCACTGTCAGGTAGATAAACTTATGACAGCAAAGTTAATTGTAGAAGAAAGAACAGTTATTGAAGAACCACGTGACAGCAATATTCCAAACCAAACTCAAACTTCCCATTCTCCCAAGATCATTTTATCTCTCTTGAATGATGATATCTGTAGCAACATTCTTATTACTCACCTCCAACCCATATCCTTCTGACAATGGTGCTGATCCTGTCTCTGCACTAATTTCATCTACCAAAGTGCTGCTGATGAGTTTTGTCTCCACTTCTTTAACCTGGCAATAATAAGAACTCATAATTAGATGTAGACAATAGTTACTGAGCTAAAGTAAAAAGCAAAGTCTGAGGAAGCAAAAGTTGTCATTGGAGATAGTGTCATATGCAGTAATGTTTTGTAATGCCCAGCTTCATTATTCATCATGTTGGTCATAATAAAAAACAGCAGAAGATACTGGGTTTTTTTAATTATTCCTGTGTGCTAATTGGAGTTTCCTGACCCCTACACTCCTGTCGACTATCTTCCTTTCAGATTCAATACCTATTCCAAAATTAGCTAAGCAAGAGGGGAGATCTGCAGCACTGCATGTTTTAAGGACAGAGAAGCCTTTGTGATCCTCTAATTTGGCCTCAGGTATAAAAGTAGAACGTAGGATTGTCGTGATTAATTCCAGCTTGATCCAGTAGCTGTGAATGAACTACAGTATACATGGTAGGAAAACAGGCAATCTGATTTTAAAAATTTGCAGTGAAGGACAAGGCATTGTAACCCTTGGTAAACTGCTCTGATAATGATTAACTATTTGTCATTTTCATGTTGGTTCAGTGTTTTACTAAGGCTGCAACTTGGCACATTCTGTTTGATGATCCCAAAACTCTTTATGAACATTTATCAATTGTCATATTTAACCTCACGTAATTAACCCCACAACATCCCCATGAGGCGAGTAATATAACCTTTAATATAACCTTACCATGTTGCAAATGAGAAAGTGAAAAAAATGAGGGGAAATGGTTCCCAAAGTCACTCAGAAAGCCCTTGAAAGATATGAAAAGGATCAGAATATCCGATTTCCTTGCTCTCAAGGTGCCTTTTCCTTCCTCATCATCCTCACTGTCCTATGAACCCATCATCTATAAAGGTGACTTTTAGGTATAGAACTGGCCAGGCAATGTGATGTTTATCTTCTCTCCAGAAGAAGGCTTACTAACTTCTGTGGCACGCTAAATTGGTGGAACAGGGGTGCCAAAGCAAATACAGCAGTAGTGTGTATGCTAATATACCACAGTTTATGTTTGCTAGCTTTCTCAATTAGAATGGTGAAGCAAGTGAGGTCTTTAATAATGCCTTATCATATCAAATTAGGCAACGTTACGGCAATATCATATCCCATGACAATACACCACTTACTAACAAATAAGCTTACTGCTAGGAAGCTTAAAGAGAGATGCAGGAAAGATGGAAAAGGAAAACGAATGCTTATTTTGGCTTTGCCAAAATAGGTTTTACCTTTCTTTGCTAAGGGCATGGAAAGAATAAGTACAGATTTACAGGGCAAGTTGAAACTATCTTGTACACTTGAAAGCAAAACATCCAAAATCTATTTTGAAGGTAAAATGCAACTATGTATACAACAAATTACAAATACTGGCATCAAGACAGCCTGCCTAACGTAATTAATGATATTTTTTTAAGTATGTGGCATATGCATCTAGCAGTTAACAAAGGAAGGTGTCTGCCTTCCAGACACCGAGCTTAAAAGAGGTCTCTGCATTGTATGGTGCTTGCGTGGCATCCTTCACAGTCAGCCACTCCTCCCCTGCACTGAGCCCATTGCCAGGAAGCCTTCAATAGCATTTGCCCCATAAATAACAAATAGGCACACTCAAAAAATATTGAGATAGTCAAATAATACCAAGTCATGCATCATGATCCAGTGAAAACCTCCTTGACTGCCCATTTTTTCCATTATACTACATAAAAGTCCAACTCTTATCCAGTTGGTTCAGAAAGTGAGGTGAGACTGGGCACCCAAGGGACAAATTTGTAAGAAGGGAGAAAGTAAAATTCCTCCCCCAGGACAACAATTGTTCAGTTTGACATAAATCCAAAATGGCAACTGATTTGTGGGGGAGAAGAAAATATACAGAAAGAAAAAAATATCATTTATAACCCTTGCCAGAGCTTTCCTCTCCTTCAGCATGAGCCTAGTGGGGCAGAGGAGCATAGACATTATTTTAAATGCCAAGAAATCGTCACCTTCTACAAGCTGCCAAGTGAACCTGCTATCGCTTATGTTGGATGAGTCTTATCAGTATCCTTCAGGGATACTGAATCATCTGAATAGTTATGTTGTCACTGAGGGGACAGAAATCTCAGACAAGAGAACACGGAATGGCAAATTCTTTAAACAATAATAGAGGGGGAGAAAGGTTTCAAAAACTTATCTGTTCCACCTATTCTTTCAAGAGATTTTAAAAGGTAACTGGTTTGCTGATAACGTTTTGTGAGAAGTTTGTCTGCAAACTGTTTACTGAACTGCATTCTCTGCCTGTCACTTTCTAAAATTTCTTACCCTATTTCCCAGCTTAGAAGGGTAATTCACCTTTCCCATTTGTTCCCCATAAAAGCTAGGCTTTTGCCCTCCTGGCCAAGATTTGCTCTTTACTTCCTTGATCTTAATCAGAAATCTTATAGACAGGCAACAAACAGATGGAAAAAATAAGTCTGTGAAAACGCAAAAGTGCATTACTTTGAAATATTGCATTCTTGCACTATAAGTATTGCCAATGGCCTTGCCAGACATATCTGTATGGAGGCAACGTGCTTTGGAGAAAGGAACAAGAGTTCTTGGATTTTAGACTTCACTTGACATTGGTGTGTGGCCTTGAGTAACGCTTCACTGGTCCTCAGTTTTCATGTGTCTAAAAGAGGATAACAATGTGTACATGATCTTACAGGCATATATGTCTTTATCTGTCCAGGTACTCATGTGGTTCTCATCACAAGTAACATCTCAACACATGTGTACATGGTATTTGAAATATGTAAAGGTCTTTTAATACTACTTTTGATAGTTTGCAAGTCCAATAATTTCTCTGCCCTTAAAGGAATGTTCTCTCCTCAAAGCTAGCCAAACAATTACATTTTGTAAAAAATAAACTTTTGCAAAGCCTATAATCAATAGGAAAAAAAAATCCATTATATTTCAATAATAGAATTCCAAGAAAAACAATTTTACAAGCAAGCATTCCGATGTAGAAGTCACAGTTCTGTTAATGCACTGAAACTGTCTGGAAACTCATTGTGAACAGTCTAACAATTTCACTGTCAAAGCTGAGAAATATTCAGGAAAGACAAAGACTATACAAAGCAATTAGCACATAATATTTTTTTTTTTAAATATGTGCTGAATTTTCAAATGCTCCTTCTGAAAAATAGATATGAAATCTGGATTTGTTTGTTTTTCTTTCAATAATGACACAGGACAGTAAATTCTAAAATAGGACAGCACATAATGAAAGTGCCAACAGGTCTGCTATTTCCCATTGTACACATGGACCGCACATAGATTTATTTCTTTTTTAATGCAGCCCTCTTTTTTTGCTCTTCTCTTGGCACAAAAGATGACTCAAATACATTTTCCCCTCTGCTTAATGAAAGGAGTATTCCATTGACTCATGTGCTTCAAGTTAAACATATGTATGTGCATTGGCAGGATTGGGAACTAATCGTCCTCGGACCGGGTTGCATGTAAAGTCTGAACTCTAAGAATAAGATTTCAGTAGCTTTGGATCAGGCTGAGAAAGGGATATTTGAATTCTTGCATGTTTGCTCATGAAGGAGTTTTTATACAGATTGTCAGCTGTCACCTGAAAATTTGTGAGCCTTACCTCTGCTGTTTTGCCTTCCTTCTTTTGCATCTTTTTTTCCTTTTTTTTCTCCAAGGCAAGTAGAATTTTGTCACCAGGCAAATTGCTTCGAAACTTACAAAATTTTGGCCAAAATTTAAACAGAAGAGCGAAAATAGTCATCTGCACAGAAAGAAAAGAGAGTCAGTCTTGACCATATTAAGAAAACAGAGTTTACTGTAAAATAAAATGTAGTTTACCATGAGAATGAAATAACTATTTCTTTTTGAATACACAGCCTTGTTCCTCCCACGTACTGTGTCCTGACATTTCAGCCCAGCTTTGCTCGGCACATGCTTTTCATCAGTGTGTTTATTACTGGTGAGAAATCTTCCTAAAACACAGTTAAAAGGCACTTTCTTTTTTTATATTTCCCTAAACAATTGTTTGCATTAATGAAAACATCCATCATTTTTTACAAGTATTCCTGATAAAATATACACCAGTCGAATTGCTTTTGCATAACTGTTCTGCTCAAGTATTTCAAATATTCAGTTCATTAGGGAGAGGGGGATTTCTCCCTCCTTAAGAGAAAGGAAATACTTTTTTGCCTCTGGAAAGGCTCTTAAACCACATTACAGATCTATGAGCAAATCTTGGATAATTTTTAAATGATATAATCTCTCACAGGGTCTTTTTTGAACTAGAATAAGAAAAACAATTTTAGAAAAGCAAACAGAGGGGCTCAGTGAATTCTGTTGCTGCACATACTAAGGCTCACATTTTTAGATTTAGATGTTTAATTCTCATTGAGAAACTTGGCTTCAAAGGAGCCGAGCATGCTCAGCACCTCACCACTTCTGGCCCAACAGGCTTGAAAGTGACATGTGAGTCACTGTCATATTCTAGTCACAGCTTTTTGGCCGAGTTCTTCCCTTGGTTTTGTGCCACATTTCTGGAGCTCACAGGCTGAAATGAGACTTCATATTTCTCTTAGGACCTGTATGAACCCTCTTCTCTGATCATTCATCTTTTGTGATCCAAATAATTTATGGACTCACAGCTGATGCTTAAAGGTGTTGGTGGCAATTTTATAGGAAAAGAAGAGGCACTAGTTTTCTTGGGTTTATAAAATAAGTCAGAGAAGACAGTAACGAGAAATAAGTAGTAAAAGTTCAAAAATTGCTGTTCAGTCTGATTAATACAAAGATGAGAGAGAAAATTGCCTACAGCCACTTAATATAGACTTTCTATAATAAAAAAAGGGAAAGACATTAGGTTAAGCTGTCTTTGTGATTTACTCACATCTGCATTTTTTCATAAACTACAAAACCTACAAACTTTCTAAGTATGAATTACTTCTCTGACATTAAGCAAGTGGTAAAGGAGCAGCAATTAAAAACACAGACAGAATTCATTTCTACTGCCAGAATTCCTAACACAGACCTGGATAACACCTTTCCAGGATCAGGTAGCTGTCAGATATTGTCCAGTTTATTGAGCAGTAAATATCTGAAGCCTCTCTGTCATCTCCACCATACAATCTTCATTGAAATGCATGACTATAGTGTTCTCCTTCATTCCCAGGCTTATGTGTGGAGTCCAAATTGCCACATAAACAACAAAGACTTTCCTTAAAATCAGGTACAGAGACTCTGGCCGGATCTGTTACAGAGATTCTCCCAGCTTCTTACCTGTGCTTCTCTAAAAATGTAAGGTCCTAGTTCTTTCCTGTGCTCCAGAATCTTCTTTGCTTGTTCAGTTGGGATGTCAATCTGCAAAGCTGGGGGTACGGCAGAATTAATAAAGCAGTCGATAATAGCTGTGATCTTTTTCTGGACTGTGGCATCATCACAATGAGAATGGCACAAGTCCTGAAAGATGAAAAATAGCATTTTCAGTCAATGGAGAGAGAGACTCAGACCCTTCACAGGGGCCCAGTGATCAAAGAGTAGTAGTCATACAAAAATAATTATACAATAGATTTTTTCAGTATGTAGGGCAAAATTGTTATAGCAAATGTGCACAGTCAAAGACATAGTTAAGACATGAGTGGGACTTCTGGTTTGCAAATGCAGATATATAGCAATCATTGCTTTGAGGTGATAATCTGTGCCTGTGCGTTCTGATGGAACAGGATAGTTTTTATCCTGCATTCAGTTCAAATACATTACTGGCAAATATGAGAGATTTCTGAAAAGAGAAACACACTTACAGGTGTAAAGTGCACTGATTTTCACAATGAGCCTGCTATGACTAGCATAGCCATGGTAACTAAAAGACAGAGAAATGCTCTAAATGCTCCAAGAGGGGAATTATTTAGAGGGTACAAAGTATTATAACCAGGAATGTTGGCACAAGAGGGGACAATTTCAGCTACCAGTACAATCTTCTATTTTTTGAAATCTAGTTTCCCCGTTCATTAAGATTTTCTAGTTTCCCCAAAAGCTCAAAGCTTGAAATAACTCTGTGCAAAACAAAATACAAAACAAACCTGGACTTACAAGAGTGAGATCTTAAAGAAAAATTGGGATTTTCTACTTTTTAAAATGTGATCCCATTGTTCTTGTAAAAACTGTTATTACTGTGTTTTCACACTCTGATGATACTACCATTGGACTTTGGCAGGACAGAAAAATAGTTGAAAGAACTTCCTTCAAATGCTTTGAAATACAAACTTTCCATTTATCCATAAACATCAAGAAATTTTTATAACACTAGGACATTATCACATACATCTCCTAAAGACAAAATGAGCAGTCTGGAGGATTTTCAGGAAGAGTGTGCTCTAAATGAAGAATTTGCATTTAGTTTTGGTATAGGAGGCTAGGTATTTACTTTGCAAAGAAATTAAAACCAGAGTTTTTAACCAGAAATGTGGTATGTGAAAGAGCTGGCTTGTTTTATTATGAATACTTTTTAGTTTTGTGAAGGAAAAAAAGAATGATAACAGCTACAATGAGGAAAGTAAGGCAATACAAAAACATATGCAATGTATCCTAAGAATATATTATGGCTTCCTTTGCTCATCTAACATAGAAGAAAAGGCAGAGAGCTCAAATGGGGAAGACAAACAAGCCATATGATATCAAGAGGGGTGAGACATGAACATAGAGGAACAGATGGAAATGATCGACAGAGTCATATTTCTTCATATTTGTTTAAAAAAAAATAATAATTTGTTTTTTGATTGTCCCAAGATGTGCTGCCAGTTTGATGGGTTACAAGGAGCAATGCAGTCACTGACTGCTAAAGGGATTTCTGTCTAAACTGATGGCACAACAGGGCTCAGACAATACAAGTATGCACGGTGCAAAGCGCTGCCCACGGCTTTGGCGATGTTCTTCCAGTTCAGCCTGACCCACAACACTCCTACTGCTCCAGCCCTTTGCTTCTATAAAGAGTATCAACTGCCAACGATGACAAATCGCGTGCATGTAGAAATATGGTCAGATTGTACTTTTTCTTGATAAGAAGACAAATAAAGTTAACATAAGTGAAGGAGAGAGGGTGGGACATAAAACAATGAAGGTTTTCTTCGGAGACCAGATCCACAAAGAAAACAGTCTAAACTACGCTCCACATTAATTGGCAGAAAGTTTCCATTTCCTTCACAACGCAGTGATGAAGAGTCACAAATCTGAAAAAAGCATCAAATATTTTGAGAAGGATTTATGTCAGGGAACTTCAAGTGCCTTCATGTCAAGTTTCTAATCTAAGCTATTCACTCTGTAACCAAGAGAGACACAGCAGCAGCTCCAGAGAGCATTTCAGCCGACAGTTCCTTGCTTGGGGATCAGAGACTCTGTGAGGAAGAGAGATTGCCCCCTGGAAACAGAGAAGCTAAAGCAGACCCCAAACTCAAATGCGTAAAACTAAACAGTGAAAATACACCCATATGCCTGCAGCAGGATCTCCAACTGCTACTGTGTTTACCTGCTGATTTCTGAGCGTGATAGCTGACCTCATGCTCCCTGCCCGCCACGTGCACACAGGCTGTGTTCAGGAGCCCAGTCTCCAAGCTCTGGACTCCAGGAACACTTTTGCATCAGCAGCATCCCAGAGGCAAAAGGAACAACTGAAGGATCCGTGGTGTCCTGCACTCAGTACAGGGTGCTACTAGGAGGCTGCACTGTGATTTAAAGCCTCACTCCAGAATTTTCCCATTGTGTTTCATCCCACACAGCAGCAATTTCACAAAGGGAAAAAGTTCTCCTAATTCTAACTGGGAGAGAGGCAACCTCTGCTGAAATTCCCTATCACGTTATACCTTGGCTGCATCCTCAGCTGCAGTCAAATGTGACTGTAGAGAGTGCAAGGAAGCTGGGGGCTGCATTGTACGTATAAGCTTTTTGGGTAAATACTGTCTTTACATCTGTACATTTGATTGAATTTAAAAGTTTTCTCTGATTTTTGAGGGATTAACAAATTCAGCAATAATCCCATTATTTAACAGTATGTAACTATAAAAACAGAATTAACATTTTAATGCTTGCATATTTTCTACTGCTCAACAGATGTATACCAAAATCTGGGAATTAGCTAGTTAGTAGTGTCTCTTTAGAGACTCAGAAGAACATTACAGTTTGAAGAAAGAAATATAGGGATAATACCGTTAAATCATTAAAAATAGCTACCCTTAAGAAGCAAGGATTTTTATCAAAGAAAAAACAGTTTAAACAGTGAGAGAGGTTTTATTATGCACAAGAAAATACCTAGAGATATTCTTGTTAAAATTCTCCTGATATGCAGAAAAGGATGCATTTGCTTACAAACTGAACGATGTTCCCCTTGCTCCATTTTACCACCGTACCTTATACTTCTGTACCTCTTGCCAAAAGAGCACTCCGTTCTGCAGCAGGTCTCCTTTCAGTGACACAAAGCGTTGAAACTGATTTGCTGTCACTGGGTTCAACAGCGCTTTGCGGAAAGCAATTATTTCACTAGATGAAGAGACACACTTATTGTCCACATGCTGTCAAAAGAAGAAATAAAGGCACCAAATAAACTTTGTTTCAAAAAGCAATAACAAAGGCATTAGTCAGTGTAAACTGTCTGATCCTTATCTTTGCACTGACCCTAACTTTCAGTAGTTTATGAGTTTATTACATGGATACAATAGAATGTGGCAAGGTTTCATTTCTTTCTTTCTTTTCTTCTTCTTCTTCTTTTTTTTTTTTTTTTTTCCCGTTTTGGTTTGGCAAAATTTTTTGGAAGGCGGGGTGGGGGGTACAGTTTGAAGAAAGAAATATAGGGATAATACCGTTAAATCATTAAAAATAGCTACCCTTAAGAAGCAAGGATTTTTATCAAAGAAAAAACAGTTTAAACAGTGAGAGAGGTTTTATTATGCACAAGAAAATACCTAGAGATATTCTTGTTAAAATTCTCCTGATATGCAGAAAAGGATGCATTTGCTTACAAACTGAACGATGTTCCCCTTGCTCCATTTTACCACCGTACCTTATACTTCTGTACCTCTTGCCAAAAGAGCACTCCGTTCTGCAGCAGGTCTCCTTTCAGTGACACAAAGCGTTGAAACTGATTTGCTGTCACTGGGTTCAACAGCGCTTTGCGGAAAGCAATTATTTCACTAGATGAAGAGACACACTTATTGTCCACATGCTGTCAAAAGAAGAAATAAAGGCACCAAATAAACTTTGTTTCAAAAAGCAATAACAAAGGCATTAGTCAGTGTAAACTGTCTGATCCTTATCTTTGCACTGACCCTAACTTTCAGTAGTTTATGAGTTTATTACATGGATACAATAGAATGTGGCAAGGTTTCATTTCTTTCTTTCTTTTCTTCTTCTTCTTTTTTTTTTTTTTTTTTTTTTCCAGTTTGGTTTGGGCAACATTTTTTGGAAGACGTGATGGGAGAGGAAATGACTGACAATGATTTAGACCATATGACTACATACTATAAAGTATGGAAACAGCTATTGTTATTGATTATGGCAACAGGCTACTTTTCTAGAGAACAGTTTGAGTTTTGTGCAAACAAACAACAAAGAAAAAGGAACAGAGAAACCACATAGTTTAAAGTTGTAAAATGCTTCTGACAGGGATCTCACCAACAAAATGAGCTTTGAAATGTGTTGCCATGATCACCAACAGAAGCTGGGGAGTTTGCTCTCTGTGGAATAAAGCTACCAATGGCAAAATAGAATTTAAAGTCATAGGGACATTTTGGAAATCCTCATGCTGCGAGGCGCAGAGCAGTAGGCAGCCAGGAAAGGGTGGAGAAAGAAAGATGGCTTATGCAGGGACGGTTTGTTTAAAATGAAGTTCAGGCTGGCCTGCCTTCCTGAACAAACAGTTCTTGTGCTGTCACTAAGGAGCAAGCCAAAGAACCCCCTCTTTGTTATCAGATGGATGAATGAAAACTATCTTCTAACACTGGTATAAAACTCTTGAAGTCCTGGAGGGATGGAGTGCTGTTCAATGGTCAGCATGGGACAGAAACATCTTTAATTGCTTCAGACAGTCCTGGAAGTCTAATTTGACTTTAAGATGAAGGTCTTTGCAGCTTCTCTTAAAAAGAGGGGTTACACTTAGCATCCTGCCACAGAGCCTGCCAGGGATGAGAGCCTACACCTGAGAGAGGGAGGGTGGTGGCTGTCCAAAGGGTCCTTTGGTTAAAATAAAGTCAGCTCAATTTAAACAGTAAGGTGGCATCTTCTCAGCCCTCCTCCAGTTCTCCAAACATGTTATATCCCCTGTGGCCTGGATTTAGGCAACTTTTGGGGAAAATTATTTCTGGGGCATATTCATGATGGGAAGAACAAAATGATGCTCCCATCCCTATACTACTACATGAACACTACTTATTTTATGGGTCAACAACCTTGAAGCAGAACGTGGAAAATAACCATCTTCCTGACAAACAGACAAAGGGAAAACTCAGTTAACAGAACCCACATGCACTTTGGATCTCTTTTGAACTAATGGTTTGCATGGATAATCGGTGACCGGGTCTCCAGTTTGATTTCAACAGACAATAAAAGTTCAACTGAATAAATGTATACAACTTGTATGTTGGCAATCACAAAGAGTTCACTGCTCTTCAAGAGGAAAAAACTGGCAAACATCTGATGAAATGTATTATTACAAAGGTTTAAGATGTTTAAAATTGATATTATCTCAGTGCTGTAAGATTAAAATACAATTCTAAATGAAACAGATACTGTGAGATATGATTAAACCTGCCCACTCCACTGCATACTTCACATTCCCTTTTGTGTCTGCACGTAATCCACTCGCAATAATAAATAAACTACCAGATGCTGGAATGAACAGCTTGTCCCAATAAGTCCACTGCATGAAAAATACAGATAAATGTGAATTAAAGGCACAATACCAGTTTGAGGAGGATTAAGAGTGCTCCAAAGTCCAGGACAAGAAGCATGTTTTTTTCAAGTATGACCTCTCCAGCCAGGAAGGGAGAGAAATTTACCGTGAACATCCAGCAGGGAGCTAAATTCAGCAGTGAGTAATCAGTCCACTGTAGCCAATGCAATCATGCCCACTTTTGACAGCATTACATTTGGGCCTCACACAGTCAGCAGGGAAATTGTGAAGGATGTGCAAGGTCCAAACAGAAAAGACAGGGAAACTGCAGACAAAAGAGACACAGTAAACTTCACTTGCCTTCCACATCCTAGTTGTCTTCTGTTTTTGGCGTGGAAGATCTTCAGTTATGTCCTTTATCTGCGGTTGAACAAAAGATTATCATTGCATTTTTTAACTCTTCTTGTTTCATGTTCAGCCCTCTAATGACTGAGACCACAGTGTTAGAATAGTTAATATATCTTCATTTGGATCTTTAAATTTGAAACTTGCTGTGAACCCACACTGTTCATCTGTAAATGAGCATGTGCTCATTAACACTGGGAAGTTAGAGAAGACAAAAGGCAAAGGCAGCCGAACTGCACTCTTCCACTGGTTTACCTTACCCATAATGTTATGAGGGACCAATTCTGTTTGGAACAGATTTTGGTCTATAACTTTTTTTTTTTTCTATGAAATGTTTTTAGTTCCTTTGGACAGCTATATCAGAAATACAGGCTTGATCCTGCAGCTTCTTTGTAGCAAAAATACACCTCAAATCAAGGGCAGATTTTCTGAATAAGGACTACATAGCATGCCCACAGTGTTTGGTCACTGTGAAATATGAAGCCAAGTGGAGAATGTCATCTGGTTTCATTTCTTCTAAAATACGTTCTTCAAAGGACCTTTTCATCCTCTGAATTTGCAGTAAGAAATAGAAAAGAGCAGTCAGACATAAATGGAGTTAGGAAAAGACTAAAAGCTCATTAGAAGTATGTATTTCCTGTAAACTGTTTATTAGAGTTGAATACAGCATTTTCCAAACTGCGTGGGCTGCTCTCCCTGCCAGCACGGTGCAGCAGGTGCAAGAGGAGGCATGAGCTGGCTCCCAGACCTGGAAGCAACTTCACCTGATCATATGGGTTTGTGCCACAGCTCGTAAATGAAATGCTTTTTTTTTCAGTTAAAAAAGGGCAGAGGGTTACGAGATTTTGTTTTAACATAATCATTATTAAAATTACAATTTGCCTCATCAGAACCTGCAGTTTTCAGATTGTTTAGTGCTCCGAGTCAATGAAAAGGATCCAGTTCAAATGCACTTCTGACAACCTTATTGCTGTTAAAAAGATCATAGAAAATGAGTTTTATGAGTCAATACAGTCTGCCTATGTGTCTGCTTGATGGAACTGTCAAGTTTCCTTCTGCTGTGACATTCGCATTTCAGAGCTTTTGTGGAAGTGCAAAAAACCCCAAGCCTTTTTGCATCTGTCACCAGCAGGATGATCTCCCTACACAGATCCCAGCCACACAGGCACTCTCATAAAAGGCATATGTTAGCTCTGCCCATTCCTCAGTCTTTCTAACGAGCCAGCAGGAGGTGAAAGGCTTCTCAACCCCAATTTTCTGGCAACTTTCTGAAGTAACCAATTGGAAACGAGGCTTGTAGCAGTTAACCTCCGCACTCAGCAGAATTTCACAAGTCCTGGAGTCATTTCTACATGCATTGCAGCTCCAGATGGAAGAATATGGACAGCGTCAGAGAGACAGAGAAAATACAGCGTGGAAAGCCCACTCATTTGCTTGTGTTCTCATCCCCTTGAGCAAATCCTTTACACAAAGTAGCATTTCTTCTGGGGTCAAGTATATGGCTAGGGTACATTGGCATATAGGGAGTGCAGCACTCCCATATTCAAAGATTAGTTTACTCCTCTGGCAGTCTGACTGGTAGCACAGCTAACACCAGCTCCTTCAGATTTAGGATCTAACAATAATACTGTTGGCCAGACTAAGCCTTCAGAGGAACTGCCTTCACAATTATCAAGCTAAATGCTTCGACCTGTACACACTAGAGCATCTCTTTTAGTGTAAACTAAATGTGAGCTGTAGGCTGCTTTTCCTCTAAAGCATTTTATCCCAATGGTAAATTATGGGACAAATAAAAAACAATGCCTAGATTTGTTGCTGTTGTTAAAAAATTACCTTTGCTTGTCCCTCCGCCCCATGGTGCTCATCTGCCAGGAACAATGGCAGCCATTGTTTTTCTAATCTCTTCTGGACGCATTGCTGAATTTCTAGCAGAACCGCTGGCGAAAGTCGATCATGAAGGATTTGTCCCCATCCTCCACCTGAACGCATTAGCTGAGCAATCCAAATACAATAACACATGACATAAACTTTTGTGTATACCAAAAGTCCTTTATATCTCTACATCCTTGATTTAGCAAAGCATGAGCTTAACTGTAAGCAAAGCATTTAATGCGTGCTTACCCAAGGCTCACATGTACTTTTCATAAAAGGGTACAGATTACATTTGTCCCTACCTATAATAGAATACAGACTCCAGCAAATAATACCCCAGCTTGACCGAGTAAATTTCCTAAGTATCAAGATATATTGGAGTACCACAGCTCAGACTCACTGTCTGTGCCTTTACTGACATACTAAAATAGAAAGCTGGAACAAGTCACTCTGCCTGAATGCCATTTTTACACTTTTTCTGAGATGTTTTGTGCTTGCTCTGGCTGCGGCCTCAGATCAGGGTTTAAGAGAGATGTTCTGTAAGGACGGGGGAGGAACAGTGTGAACAAGAAGGAGGGGATCCCCACAACCAGAACAGATCCAGATTTCTGGCCAAAATTGTAGGTAAGATTTGAGGACACAGCATGTGGAAAAGCTGGATTAAAGCTGCTTATGGACTTTTACCTGTCATAGTCAGTGCAATTGTTATTTATAAACAGTTTTGTAACTGGTACCTGTTCTTGTTGTTCTCTGGTAGCTGGGCTGTTGGGTCCAAAGAAGTACTTTTTGTTTAAGTATTTGTTTTTAATGTCCTTAGATTTTTCCTCCCTTTTTTCTTTATCCTTGTGGTGCATCTTTCTGAATTGTTCAATATCTAGCCAGCACATGAGATCCATGCTACAAGCAAATTTAAACAGAATGTTATTACAATATTGAGTTAATTTCATCAACATTCTAGGGAGTTATTAGTTTAACCACAAGCCACCAAAGTGTTCAAGTCCTAAATACCAGGTCAGATTGGACTGAAATTTTATGTCATTTTTCCTTTGCTAGTACCATCTGGTGAGACCATGGCACTTACTGAACAGGCAGATCAAACACACATCTTCAGGATCTAATTTAGGGTCCCTTCTGGGGTACCCTGAAAGGAGTAACCTCCTCAATGTGCCGCTTCTAAATCCAGCAGGGACTGTGAACCAGAGCCATAGTGCAGAGCTCACAGAGGGAGTGAAAAATGAAACAGATGAGAATTTGAAGCAGTACTGAGGCTGTGAGCCACCGAGAGATGAGTCGACACCCTCTGTTCTGCTTCCTCCTTGTATCACCCGAGAAAGGAGCAGGGATGACAGCTGGGAACATCAGCCCCAGAAATCACTCCCTTATTACCCCGTGTGAAGGGCTAGAGTTTAAGTCAGTCTCCAGTCAAGCAGACAAAAAGAATTTATGATAAATTTTGTTTCTAAGGCTTTTTGTGGGATGACTTTTCATAAATTACTGGTTCTACTACTCATTTTATTATCCATAGTAAGTGACAAATAATCTCGCTATGCAATTCTTGATCTATATATTGTTCATAATCATTTGAGTGTATGTATCAATTTAAGTTTTCTTTAATGGGACCTATATTGGTTTTATGCTTTAAACCAGAGGACAGAGTAAGTGACATCTACAATTTCAATTTAATTTATATGACTGTTTTCTGATAGTATCTTATTAACTGAAATTTTGTGAGCATTTGATGAGGACATTCACCTCAGCAGGAAATACGAAACATTAAATTCAGACAAATCTGTTTCACTTTTCCATTCAGTTAATAAGTGGCTTTTTCAAAGCATTAATCTATGAGTAAAACTTTCAAAAGCATCCAACTGATTTAAGAACAGATGTCCCCCTTAAAAAAATCTTTTGAGACCCTTACAAACCTAAGTTCTATTGAGACTGAAATTCTTTCATTCCCTAGCTCATCACAACACGAATAAGTTCACCCAAATGCAAGTGATCCAAGTTACTGTGGTTTATGGAGTTATTCCTTGGCATATGCCTATGACAACGGATCAAATACGTCCATCTTATTTAAAAAGCAAAATATATAAACTTAAAGTGTGTTAGGTTAAACCATTTACAGTGGTGGCTTGTCCTAGCATACCATTCTTTTTCATTTCGACAGATCAGGAAGACATGCATAGTCAGGTAGTCTGGTGAGACTAACAAGTGGTAACCCACTAACCCAAATTAACACAAATTGTCCTGCAATTGTGTGAATATGTGTTATATATTTAACAAAATATTAATTAATGGAATTTTGTTTAGTGTCTTACCAGAATTTGTGCCCAAGTGCTCAGCAGGCTGTCCTTCCTGAAACTTGGATCACTCACAATTGGGCAATAACAGAACCATAAATTTTAATGGAGAGGCAAATGACATATTTGTTGGTTTTTGCTAAAATTTTCCAGATTGCATTAGTTCTAGTATCCCTTCAGCTTATAGTACCATTAAGGATCTTTATTTAGCATGCCAGCTGGACTTCAGAGTTACTAGGTCTGGACCCAGCTCTGGTTTTTGAGACTTTTTCAAAAGTTTTTCTTCATTATGAATTTTTACAAAAGAAAATTTCTCCATGAATTAAACATTTTTCTGTCTGGCACTGTCACTTAAGATGAGACTTCTCTGTGATTAACAGAGAGGCAGCAAGTCCCAGAGGCAATTCAGCGTAGCTCTCCAGGACCCCATACTAGCCAGTGACCTGTTCTCTGGCGATTCCTGCCGTTTCCCTAATTAGACAGGAACTCTACACCAGTGGTCTCCAAAGTGAATTGTGTGCACCCCAGGGCACGTGTGAGATGGTTTATTGGGGCAGGAAGAAAACACTAGAAATTCAGTAGCACAAGTATATCATTTATAAAAAAATAAATATACATATTTTGAGGGTGCATGCTCAAAAATTTTTTACTGTTAGGGTGTATGATCAAAAAAGTTTGGAGATCACTGGTGTAGAAAACTAATGCAGAATTCACTTGACCATTGACCCCCCACAGCATAAGACTCTCTATCTGAACTCATAACCTACAGTCTTTTTGTAGTCAGATAGCAGAAATAGCCATCTTCAGGAATGATCCACCCAAACTGGTTTTAGATGTTACGTTCAGAATTAGAAAAACTGTGTCCAGAAGTGTGTATTTCTCTCTCTGACTACAAAGGAAACCTATGATGATAAGCAGAAGTGATGACATTGAGACTTGGCCAGAGAAATCCTGTGCTAGATGTCCATCTCTGGACACTTTTGAAAAAGCTGACCAATATCTAATCTAAAATGATAGCAGTGGCTGACTGGAAGCAACAGGCAATATGCAAAGCATCAGTTCATGGGAACCCAGTTTAAAGGAAGGAAGTGACAATTCAAGGACTTGCTAACAGTTATTTAAAAAATATATTAGCCTTTTCCTAAAACAGGATAGAGATCAGTACGGGGCTTGGGAAGGAAATAATGAAAAAAAAAAGAAAAAAGAAAAAAAAAAAGGTGGCAAACTCACATTTACTTCTGCTAGAACTTTTGTTTAGATTCATTTTTAAATAAATGGGCCCACTTTTTCAAAAACCCTGCATAAACTGTATCTGCTGTGAGCTGGTACTTAATTCTGTTCAGATCAGTGCAAACACAAAACTGTGGTTGCTCTCACACTGTGAGAATAACATGGCTGTCTTCTATTTGTACATTTTTATAACATCCAGCTTTAATTTTTAAAATGTACTAAATTGAATCTGTACTAAAAAAGAAAAAAATTTACTCATTATAGGCTAATTGCTCTACTCAGGGGTTTGCCACTAATCAAAGCAGAAACTGAAAGCAGAACTGTAATACCATCGTGTTATGACAGGAGAATTTTTACCCCCAAAATGTTAAGACAATCAGTTTTCTGAACAATGTGCCTGTGCATTTCATAAATATATAAATGTATTTTTTAAAAAGACTAGAATCTGTGAACATTGAGATAACCAAGATCCCTAGCAAAGATTTATTCTGAACTTAGAAATGGGTAAAATAGTAACAACGAAGAAACATACCCAGCAGAATGCTCATTAAGAAAAGTCCAGAACTGTTCTAACTTCTCTTTGTCGTGGATCAGGTCAGATAAATTAGGACGTACTGATTCTTTGGGAGCTTGATGCAAGTGCTGATCTTCTTTGAGAGAATCAAGGCAGGGTGGCAGATCAGTGTCAGCAATAGTACTCTGAGGGAAGAAATTATTTCACTCGCACAACTGCTTCTTTCATGTATGTATTTTGTTCAGTCTAATAATCCTTGCATTAGATAACTCCTGTCCCTATAGAACAGCTTTTTGATTGCTAAGAAAATAGAGTTAAGGCTCCAGCTCTTAGTTTTTTGTTTGCTTTAAACACACCAGTGTGTGCAGGTTTCATAATCAAATAAACTAATATATACCTGTAACTTACTTGAAAATTGAGGTATTAACTTAAGGGCCCAAAATACATTCCATAGACTTTAATGGAAACTATCTCATTGACTCCAATCATACAGTAGTCTGATGTTGATGTAACTGACAGAAAACCTGTATTTGTAATTAACACAATGGCTGACAATCATTACCCAAAACGAATGGTAGAAATTGGACTACTTGCTTCTGCAAACTGATGTGTAGTCAGTCTTTATTTGCTGATACTCAAAGTGTTAACCCTCTCTGATAGAAAAAGAGTTTGTTTTTGTTAGTAGGTACTTGTCTTACCTCATCCTTCTTGGAACCACTCTCTTGATGCAAAGCCTGGAGCTTTCTAAAGTACACGGAGTCCAGCTGTCGAGTTTCTTCCACCAACTCCACCTAATAAAAATAATATCTTATGTCATCCCTACAGTACACATTATAGAAAGATGGAGAACTGGACGGGCACCTTGCCAGTGACAGTGGATAGGAAAGAATATGTTTGCCAGTAATGAGACTGATGTTTAGAAGACAGTAAAAGTCACATCCTTGTGACAAACAATTCAATTAAAAGGTCTGGTAGAACAAAATTTTCAGATCTGTGTAGGATCTCATGTACATTTCTACAGAACACCACTAAATAACCTAACTGTATCTTTAAGAAAATAACTTTGTATTTAAATAATTGCTAAATTATATTGTGTATATTGTGTCAGACTTACCTGATTTCCTATACCAGCAAATTGTATGTCAAAGAAGCAGAAAACAGCTCTTAAAACTATGACTCTCAGTGGGAAATGTCAAAAAGATAGAGTGCCACAGATTTCCAGAAACGGAAATTTAAGACCAGAAAGACACTATACCATCTAAACAATGAAGGTGAAAACTTTCAGACTTCCAGTTTTGCCCCCTTCCTTAGTTTTATACCAGGAAATGCCTTGAAATAATAAATTGCGCATGGTTAGAACTCATGGAGCATTAGCCTTTTTTATCTTAATTACAAGCCTTATGTATATAACTATAGCAGTTCTCCATGTGATGTGCAAACAATCGGTAACTGCATAAGGAAGAGTTTGGTGACCCTCTTGGCTGACTATACCATTCAAGTGCAGGGTTTAGGATATTCAGCAAAATTGAGCCAATGCATTGTACTGATTAACACACCTGTTACAAAGATTAGAAAGCCTGGTCTTATTGTACAAGAGTTTCTGTGCAAGAGAGAGAAGAGAGTTTTTAGATTAATATTCATTATGCTTTTGTCTAAATGTGAATACCACAGTAATCACCGTGTTATCTGAATGCCTTCAGGCTCAGTGTAACCCCATTCCACTGTTATAAAGTGCTTTTGGGTATTCTTTCCTTTAAAAGAAAACGTAGTTTAAAAGTAAATAGGAAAATAATTCAGAACATTTTTCATAAAGTTTAAACCGAAAGCAGACAGAGGCAGGATGAGAGGCAACAATAAAAAGGAACTCTCCTGTTTTCATGCTTCGTTTACAGATAAAAATGTAGATACATACTGACCATGTCCCAAATAAACAATTTTGGACTCACCTAATTCTTGATAAAATATCTTGTTTCATTACGGGCCAAATATATCCTGCTGTATGGTAGAACAAAGGGGAAGAGTAGAGCCAGGGACTGAACAAAATACAAAGCAGACCTTGTCTTTGTGCTGGGAAGGAGTGTGCCTAAGCATCAGCCTGCGCCTAGTACAAAGAGACTCTAGTGCCTCCTAGAAGAGGTCGGTTTATTAAAACTCTTCACAAACGCGTGTATTGTGCACTCAAAAGGATTTAGTTCTGGTTTTTCATGCTCTGATTAAGATGTTTGTGTTATTATGGCACTGAGAAGGCTGCATGTAACTACACTTGCAAAGAAAAGCATCCTCTGAACAGACAGGGCAATAGATTATCCCTCAGTTAACTCGAGGAGGTATAAACTGACACACACGTTAACTTAAAACTGTTTTCAGTTTTTACTTCGGAGGAATTCTTCCACCGCTAAAAGCAATGAAAACACTGTATTCAGACCATGATCAAAAGCAGAGCCTTTTTTATAGAAAGATGATGTATAATACTCAGCTGAGTCAATGACTTGACTCAGTGAGGATCGGCTCTAGATACGAGGCAACTTGTGTTGATAATACACACGGAAAACACACATTTACAAAAGACTGTAAAACTATTCTGATAGAAAGTAAATAAAATTTCAGTTTCATTAATACATTGATCAATTACACAGTGTTCTGCAGATCATAAACAAGTATAGCTAAAATAGCTTAGGAAAAATAATTTATCTGAAAGCTTAGAAAAGATGCTGAAAAGTGAAGAGAATATTTTGCAGATGTGTTTGGATTAGTATATTTCATTTTAGTAATTTGTTTTCAGTGTTTAAACTTTCAAAGTTTCTTAAGGAAATCAAGTTATCACAGGATGAGAGGGAAGATCCCCTTGTGAATTAATTAGAAGGTAGAAAATAAGAAATAAAGAAATAACTTTCATTGTGGGGTGGGGTTCCTATTGGAGTCTCACAGGGATCTGAGCTGAGGTTGTTTTTTTAAACATTCAGAAATTATCTGGAAAAGGAGGTGAGTTAGGAGACAACAAAGTTTGCAAAATGATTCCACAGAGCAAAAAATTAAATTGACTGTGAAGAGCTGCAGGATTTCAGGACGCTTTAGCATCTGCATGATAAAAGGGCAGCTGAATTCAACGACAATAAACATTAAGTCATTCCAGTGAGCTCCAAATTAGGGCTTTCCATTAGTTGTTATTACTTAGTAAAGAGATCTTGGAATCATTGCAGATGGCTATTAGCTTACATTTTGCACATCTACTCAAAGTTCACCAGAAGTCAAAAGGCAATTAGAACCATAGGAACAATTAGGAAAGGAAAAAAGAGCAAAGCAGAACACATGATTCTGCCACTGGATAATCCTTAGTGCCCCCAGATCTTGAGTACCGCTTGCATCTCATTGAAAGAATATAAAATAACAGATACAGAAGGGGGTGATAAGTGTAACAAAGGTATGGAACACCTTTTGTAAGAGGAAAGGTCAAACAGTCTAGGATTCTTGAGTTTCAAAGAGATATAATTGGAGTGGGGTACAACAGAAACATGTAAAAGCGTAACAACACTGAGAATGTGACAAGCTAACAATTGTTCACTGTTCCTCATGACATACAAAACTAGGGCACCAGGTGAAATTATAAGGGAGGGGTTTGCAAACAAACCAAGATAAGCATTTTTTTCTCCTATTGCATGATTAAATCATGGAACCCTCTACTACAGTGAGGCTGAAGAAATAAAATGACTCAAGACACATTTATATAAACCCATAAGGAAAAAAAAAATCATCAAAGACTATTAAACACATAAACATGAATAAGACCTCGGCTTCTTGTACCTCCTCAGTTGCAAAGTGCTAAAGCTGGTGTGGGGTTTTTTTCTGTGCTTATGATCTGTTCTTAAGTGTTTAATACTGTCCACCACCTAATAGGCTTAGATCATTCTCAATTTCGATTTTATGATCTGTTCTCCTAGTTGTTCATACATGCATGTGTGATATAGTAACAAAAAGACACTGCATTACAAAACTTCTGCAAAAGGATTTCAAAAGCGTTGCAGGGAGCAATGCCTGCATGTTCTCATTACATGCCGACAGGAGTATCAGCAGCAAGTGATAATATTTCCTGTAAAAACAGAGGTGCTTCATCTAAAGTCATAGTGGAGAAAAAAAGGAACAGGAATGGACTACCTGCCCTTCAACTCCTGGTTCCTCACTGCCACTTTCTCCTTCCATATCCAAGAGAGAGATCTTAAAGACTTGGAATTAGAAGTTTGACCTACAGTTGGTAGCTAAGTTTATAATGAGCAGAGAGCTACAGCCTGCACCACTGCCTCCACCAATTCTTGTTCTTATTTCACAAAAACAGAGTCAGGATTGCAGCCATCTCCTCTGACCTGCATGAACCTGCTCAGTTGAAGCCTTCAGAGGCTCTCTGGAATTAAACTGATTACATCACTGAGCCACCTACTCCAGGAAGCCTGCAGGGCACAGTAAGCCCTTACACAGCAGGGCAGCTACCTAAAAAGTGTTGGGGGGAATACAGCTGGATCACTGGATCACATTTCCTCTTATGCTAATCAGTAGCTACACTTGAATTCTAAATACCAAGAAGTACTTCATGAAATTAATACGGACCTAACATCACCGTAGTGACAATTTAGAAACACGGCTTATTTTGTACTTATCATGAAAAACATAGAAGACTTGTGGGCAATCCATCATAAGAAAATCACTTTTGATCAATGGTAAGATCGCAGAAACATGACACTTCCTGGGTGCAAAGAGAAATTTTGCCATAGCAAGATGCGTTCTTCCCTAATTCACAGAACAAAGGGTCTATGAAGCCTGAACCTTCCTTTTGGACGAGAAGTCTGCTCTCCACAGGATGCTCAGCCTACTCCCTGCATCAGCGTAGAATGGACTGGGTGAACAAAACATCCCATAATACTTTTCACTTCCTGACTATAAATGTAAAATTGGTTGCATGTGAAGGCTCTTGTGATTTTCTTCCCCGACATAAGAATTTTTCAGTGCCATCCAGATTGGTTACCTTTCCATAAGTGTATTTGTCTGCTTCCACCATCTTCATCCATGGTTCTAGGAGAACAGTGAGAATATATTCTTCTGCTGGGTCAAAAAGATCCTCAAAAGCTGGGTCAATTTTCTGATAAATAATGTTTTTCTTACTCTGATGAAGTCCAATGTCCATACTGGCAGATGGGGCAATGTAAGTTGCATAAAGGAACTACAATAAAACAGAAGAAAATTGTTTCTTAACCATTATCTAATCACAGTCCACTGAAGGAGAGAATTTGTGCATATTTGTCTCCCACTGCTCTGCAGTTTATTCTGAACATATACCTATTTACACCTGCCTTTTTTTAATCAATATTACTGTTTTGTCCAAAATTCAGTTATTGCCATAACTGACCTCCCTGCCAATTATATTCCTGTTTGTGAGAATGGTTAGACCATGAAATAATGCTTAATGGCAATTTCGCTTGGAGATATTTGACTGATTCTTAGTTAGATTCAGATAACCACAATCATTACAGCAACTTCACTGTAAGCAAGGATTACAATATGGTTTTTTATGAAGCAGAGTTTGCCATTCAACATCTACAAAAAGAAGAAAGCTGAACCTGGAGAATGTTTCCTTCTCACTAGCAGCTCATTCTTGAAGCATAGAGTAATTTTTTTACTTATTTGAAAGGATTTTTCTTTCCAAATAGTCCCCTAAGTCAAATTCTTGTTTTTTAGATGTTTAATAAATTGCTATGAAAAAGAACATTGAAAACTCAGAGAAAAACACTTTCTTCCAGAAATATCTTGGAAGAAAAATATATCTTTCTAATACATCATGACTCTGACTGCAGCTAGGAACTCAAGTGAAAAAAGATGCTGCCATAACAAATTTCAGGTATTTATTAATGTTTTATCTTCTTCATATCATATCATATCATATCATCAAAGTCTAACTAATTTTCAAACATATGGTCAGGGGATCAGATTAGTAGCATAAATCAGAATTCCTCTCTATGATAGAACTGAGGAGATCATCTTCACTATTTATTATCCCACAGATTTGGCAATGAAGAATGCAGGTTTCTGATAATTCTCATTTGCCTTATGTTGCTAAAATCCAACTGTAACTAGCAAATGTACAAAGCAGTAGAAAAGAAGAAAATAATACATTTATTCTGTGTTCGATCATTAATAAAACATTGTTGTATTTAGACTTCAAGCACAGTGAGAGAATGTTTGTGTACATTAAATAATTATGTTTCTGTTTGTTTTAAATGAAATTCTGATTTATTAGTCTCTTTCTTTCAAACAGCAACAGTACCAGAATACATGCCCATTATTTTGGACCTTAACAGTTTGAAACAGACCCTTTAGACTCTCCTGCTACCAGGTCACTGAGAAATACAGGGCTACGATAGTTGACACCAATCCTCCAGTTAGAACTTGTTGTGATTATGGTATTTACTGTCTATGCAGGATTTCACCTACTTTCTACCTAGACCAAATCACTGAAAACAAAGATGTTTTGTGGCTGTTGTGGCCCATGTTATAGTGCAATAAAGGCCTCCAAGTACAAGGGTAAGGTTGAAGAATGAGGACATCCGTAGGAAGAGTCCTAGATGAAGAACAAGACCACACTTAGTCTAAATTATGCCCTTCTCAGCAAATCTCCAAATAAATTTAACAGAAATGGCATTGATTAGATTCATAGTGATTTCAAAAGTTGGAAGCTATTTTAAAGAACCCTAACACTAGTAAAGTTTCAGTTACATCATGTTCTAGTCTGTCCAAAACATTCAACGTATAAAACAGCCAAATTAGAAGGGACCAGTCCAATGATATAAAGATGTGGTATCTTTAAAAATAGACTTTTTAAACAAGGGTTAACCCTTTTATTCATCATTAGGGCTACATTGGTCCACCTGTTATGACTCATAAAACCACACAAGGGATCTGTAAATTGGTGAAAATGGTCCAAACGAGGTCACATTTTAACACACCTTTAACCTGGTTTCTTAAAAGGCTGATCATTTTTAGCATAGTTTTAAGAACAAAATCAAAACAAACACTCTGCATGTTTCTTGGGTGGAACTCTTCTTTCCCCCATGATTTTGTCTGAAATGGATTAAATTGAGTATATTTGCTACTATTCTTTAGAGCTGACAAAAAAAAAAACCAAAACCCTATAGAGTCAGAAATTGCCCAGACTAAGGAAGCTTTGGCCATAAACTATTGTTGATCTGCTCAGTTTTCTGAAACTCAGTGGAATAGTGAAACTATTGCTGTATTTGCCATCCTCCTAAAGGATCAACAGGAAAAAATTACATTTACTGAACACAAAGGTTATCAAATTCACACAAAAATCTTAAGCATGTAACATCAAGTGCATAACATACTTCATTTATTCAGTATTTTATTCCTTTTGCAAAACACAAAGAATTTTCCTATGTGCCAGCTATACATTTTCCTATAAATGTGTTAGAATAAGTGATGGATTGAACCCAAAACCCTATCTGGAAATTTGGTCAGAGTTTACATCTTGAAATTACTTATAATGGCACAAATCTGAAGGCAGGAAATGCTTCAGAAACTCAAGTTAAGACTTTGGCTTCATTTATGACTTTCCAAATCAGGGATTGTTCAGGCCTTGGGTTTTGGTGTGAATTCATTCCCAGATGAGAAGTCTTTGGTAAGAGTTCTCAGAATGACTAGAGTGAAGCAAGAAACACGAAGAAAATTTAAGTCCAAGTGCTTTGTATTGCTGCCCAAAGGCATGGATACTGCTCTGATCTAAATTAGGGGCTTGTGCAGCTGCTTGACAGAATCGTATGATGGAATAATACAATGCACTGGCTGGTCTTAAATGGAAAGGCTAAACTGCCTTAACCCCCATCATCACTTTCCACTAACATAAGTCTTGTGTCCGACCCTAAAAGTTCACAGTAATGATAATTCCCTCTATCTAAATTGATTCTAGTGTTAAAATATTGTACTTCCCATAACTGTATGAAATTTTCAACTCTAAATAACTGGGTTTTTATCAAAAACTACAATATGTGTTTCTTTATTGCTTTTCTTTCCCAATTTATTTTACACTCCTGTGCATATGTTCGTAGTGAATAACAATATATGTTACTGGATGATAACCAGTACGCATCATTTTTCTTATCCATCGGACTTCATTCTCTCTGTAGTTTCTTTCCCTGGATGAAAGAGTATACACCTTGGAATGCATTTTCTTACTTTGTCATAAAGCTGAGATAAAAATGCCTAACAAATGAAACAATGAGTAGCAGATAGATAGCAATCCAAGTTTGCTCTTTTTTTCTAACAGGAAGCAGGCAGAACACATACAGAATACTTTGGATGTATCTTTCTGTAATAAATAGCAAAATATATATGACAATGTGCTGTGCGAATCTGATCCACATTCTCCTAGGAGTATTTGGAATGACTATCCTATTGTGCCAAAGGTGAGCGCAGAATTTGGGAAGGCATCTCTTCCACAAGCAAACCCTGTAGATTGGATGCAGCTTGACTCTTTACCGTGTTCCAATGAAAACAAGAATAATTTTTGTGCAGCCTTAAAAGGCAAGCTTGAGAATGATACCAAATGTTGCAGCACATGTGTTGATTTGTTATGTTACATTTCAGCTGTTAGTTATGCTAATGGAACAGTTTCACATATTTCGTTTTGATGTATTTACTTTAATGGCTATGTGTATGTAGCTCTCTGCAATTGCCTGGTAACACTGATTGCACGATGTTCTGCTGTCACCACCAGGCCGGCGCTGGAAATAAGATAAGTGAAAAACAACCTGGGCCTTAATTTTCAGCCGTGCAACTGCCGCAGAAAGAGTGTCATCTGGTGTTAAATGAAGCCAAATTGAAAAGCACCGTGGACCATAACCTAAGATTTGGCCTGCAACAAGACATGTAGGAAAATAAAGACACAGTCTAGATATGATTAACTTGTACGCCTGTTGTGAGGGGGGTCCCTTGTCACACACAGGCCTGGGCAGGTACAGGAGACAGCCTGAGGGGTGCAGTCAGTTGCCCTCAACCTCAGGCTGTATGTAGAGCTCGAGGGGAAGGCAACTAAATAGGGTAGCAGTTCAACTTAGCCAGTGCGGGACAGGAGAGAGGGAGGAATCCGCACCTCAGCTTCCGCTTGGAGTTTCTGTACCAATAACACAATTCAGGTGAGACTTCTGGAAGGCTATGCAAAATTCTGTAATTTGCCCCAGTAAAACCTCCAAGAAGGAAAAGAAGACAAATTTAAGGAAGTCCAGATGCTCAGTAACATAAGCCATACAAAGAGATTATTCTCCACTGCTCTCTACAGATATTTGTTCCAACCACACGTGAAGTAGCTTTGCTCTATTACAGCATATACTGAAATATGCAGATAGGATATACTCCTACACAGGGTTTACAGAGGAAAAACAGACCGAAGTTTCACAAAGTGATTTTAAAAGTTGCTTGGAGTTCTTATAATTGTATCATGCTTCTGCTGCCTCCTTCCCTGGCAGTATCGGACTATTCCGCAGTTGGTGACAGCCATCAGCACTCATGTGGTGAGCCAGTTCACTTTTGTTTTACTCCCTGACTTAAAGTGTGCGCTCAATGAAGAATGCTTGTTTATAGGAAGTATCAGTTCCACTTTATGGTAAATGAGGGTCTAAAGATCGAATTGGGGCGAGGATGACTGCGAAAAGTGCATAATGATGCCCTTGACAATCAGAAAAAGAAAAACAAGACTGACAACTGAAAGATCCATTTTCATGACTAAGGTCATTATCTGAGGTCTGGACTGTGAGACCTGCAATTCCAACCCACACAAGAGATGGAAGGAAAGGTACAGCATAATCAGATGATTTGGAAAAAATATTATCTCGGATGTTAACACTAAGCAGATAGTTTCCAAATATGACACAGAGTAGCAAAGGGGAGATTAGGCAAACTGAGTATAATAGATAAAACTGGGAACAGGCAGCAGAGCCTAAAAATCAAGCTATGCATGATTAACATTTAAATAAAGATATTCCATGGAAACAGTCCAAAGAGCTTCTTTTATTGTCCACAGCCCAGATTTACTTTTGTGTGGGTTGTCAAGATTTGGAAACTTTTCTACTTTCTATCTTCTTTTCAGCTCTACACTGAACGAATGTATTTGCGAAGGGAAAACACATTATTTACAACTTACTTGAGCTTGCTTGCATATTTTATAAGGATGAAGAGTTTCTTGGTAGAAAAGCTGATGATAAGCTTGTAGGTCAAACCAAAAGTACGCACTGTTCTTCCACAACTAGAGACAAAAAAATATTATAAGTTATTGCTACCCAAATATCACAGCTTTATAAAAGGTTTACTTTCCAATACAAGTAATTATTTAGCTCCTTGGGTTCATCATAAATCAAGCTCAATTTAAGATGAATTTAATCTTCTGTTGCATACTGGCAGAAGGACAACATATTTAATGGCATTGTCACTGTGATACTGTATCTTTTATTGTATCCTATATGCATAATTGGCCATTAAATTTTTAATATTGTACTTAACATTTGAAGACTAACCACATCTCAGTGGCATAAAGCCAGCACTAAAGGAGAAATGCTGGTAATGGACATGCAGAATTTGTGCCATGGTGAAATAGCATTTTGCAATAATAACTAAAACAATTAAATATCGTGTACTAACTGGGACTATCATTACTTTTTATTACATGCATTTCTGAGGCACAGAGTATTGGCATCATTTCATAAATTCAAACAAATGTCAAAAGATCTTTCAGAAGAAGGACTCTAGATCTTTCCCCAGGTCCTCTGGTTTAGTCATATGCTTACAGGGCTTGGATCTTAAAAATACCCTGAAACCCCCATCACTGGAGAATAAAGTGTTCCAAAAAGATAGGGGCAGGGAACTTTGTTCCACAAACTGTAACCTGCCAGACCTGGCATATGAGTGAAATAGGCTCCACAGTTGTAGACAAAACCTTAAGGAAATAATTTTCAAAGGAGTCTGGCACCTGCAAAGGCTAGAGAACTTGTCGGTGGGGGCATATCTCCAATAAAAAAATAAGTTACTTTTACTTAGATTTCTATCTATACACATTTAACATTTTTAGTTGAAGGTATTCAGCTTTGGAAACATTGGCTCTTGCCTTCTGGTAGCCAAAGGCATTTCTAGCTACTGCTGCTGGATTCTGGGTTGTGCCAGTGGTGAAACAGATGTCCATCTTGATTGCATTCAAATCTCCCCTAAAGACTCAATTTTTCTGCAAAACCACTAAACACTGACTCAGATTCATAACTTGTTCCAACCAATCCTGAATTTACACCCAGCAATGAATGACGGATCTGCTGACTGCAGACAAGAAATAGTGTTATGTTTCTTAGAAATCCAAGAAGCTTCGTGGAAGCAGAAGAACGTTTTTAAAACATTGGAGATTTTGGACATCACTAACCCAACAAGTAAGAAGGAGGCAGATTATCATGAGTAATAGCATAGCAGATTTTCCATCTTTTTAAAAAATGTTTTTGTGGGTTAAGACCTCATTTTTTCTGCCAAGTTAAAGGCTAGTTTTTAAAAATGATTAGTCTTTTTTTTTTTTTATCCCTGATGGTACAATCAGATTTCCGATAGGTTTGAGACAGTTAGGATCTGACAGCTTGGTTAAGACCTGTCATTAGTTTGAATATACACATGAACAGTTTATTGTTGTTGAGGGATTGGAGTCTCACAAGTAATAATTCATCCAGTCATCAATCTTTCTTTCTCCATTTTTTTTTCAGTCTGGCTACCCTCTATAACTTGGCATTCAGTCAATTGTGGACTAAATTATCACAGGGTAGGAAAATGCTCATACCTTATTCCCTGACTTCTCACAGAAGTGTGTGAAGTAGTAGCCTGCTCTGTTCTCCAAATAAAGAGACTGCAGCATGCTTTCCATTCTTGATCCCCCTAAAACAACACTGCCAGCAGCACTTTTCCCCTGGACAAATAAAATATAGTTATTCAGCAAGGAATAGCAGGCTTTCATTATTTTCAAATGTCAGTACATTGCAATGGAGGGCCATGCAGTGTGTTCAATTAGTATCTTCATCCCAAGAAACTACACTCCATTTTCTACGACATATGCAATTGATCATAGCTCTCCATACCATTTTCCCACTAAATAGTCACATCCAGTGGAATAAATCTGATGACTGAAGGCATGCAGAGTAGCAAAATGACCATAGCATCCCTTGGGTGGTTCCTCAATACTTGAAACGGGAAAATTAACCTGGCCTTAATTCTGTCATTAACTCCTTAGCTCCAGATCTGGGGAATTCCAATGATACTAAACCACGTCACTTAGCTGTTAAAAGTTGTCTCAGCTCAGGCTACTGTCTTTTGAACCAACAGAAGTCCACAGGTGGTTAGATAGCATGGAACAAGAGCTACATCTCCTGGGGTTACACCACTGACATCAGCATCAAAATCATGAGTGTTTTAGGGGAGAGGAAACCCATGGCCTTTGCTGTGGCTAGCTCCTGGAGCATTTGAGGAAGAATACATCCATTTTGACAATGCTCACAGAGAAACCAGAGGAGAGTACAAACTAGTAAATTAGCTTCTGATGATCACAAGAGAGGAACCTTGGCTGACTTGCTGACTCTGATAGCAGAAGTGGGAGCACATGAGTGTGGTGGCTGACAACCAGCTTCTTTCCAAATAATAACAGGGATGGAGAAGGGCAGGAGGAAGCCAGACTTCCGAAGCAGAGCAGGAAGACCCTACTATACTCAGTATAAAGTTAAATTATGGATTCCCTTTGCATCATATTTGTTATGACAAATTGTGGGGTCCTGACTGTAGGTTCCATTCTAGCCCTGTAAGTGTAAATGGATAATATTTTCCTCCCTCAGCCATAGGGAAACTCTGCATGATGAAGGTGTATAGAAACTAATGGTGCACACATTCCCTTAATATAAGCTTCTAACTGCAAATATCTCCTAATTGCAAAGGCTAGCCTTTTCTTATGTCAAAATTAATGAAGTAATAAACAAAGTATGATTCTGATGTGAAAAACAAACAATTATGTGCTGAAGTGATCAGCAAACTCCATGCATGCGTAAACAGGCCCAGATGTCTTAATTGCTTTTTTTTCTCTTTAGTTGGGAGGCCATGGGTATTAATACATTGATGAAATTGCAGTGTGTTTCGAGACCATTCCATAAGTGTGAAAAGTTTTGGATATATTTTAAATTGCTAAGTCTTGACATCTCATGTGTTCAATTTGTCAGCATTTTAACAGCTATTGAGAAAAGGCTCTTCTGTGCAGCCTGTCCCTCCTGAGATTTGCTGGATTGAGGGCTTGCTTAGCAGGCAATAATTTAACAAAGAAAAGAATGAAGTACACAAGCAATAAAGATGGGTTGTACAAGTGAAGCATTTTCCTCTTATGAATTTTACTATTTTAATGACTTTCTAGGGCAGATTCAATTTTCACTATAAGTCTGGTATACTTTCCTAGGCAACCATTCCACTGAAGCATTTATTCAGTGAATTTTCCATAATAGCCTACTGAACACACAGTCACCATGGAGAAGATCAACACTTTCTAGTGAAAATAAACCTCTATACATGCCATGATTTCCTATCAAATAGGTGACAGATACCACACAGAAAATGCTGACATTCTAATTATACCTCTGCATGTGGCATTGACATTCACATAATCAAACCAATTTCTCCCCATCGTTGACTACTTCCCCTTCAATACTACAGAATAAAGTGTTTTAACCCATAATTCAAGACAACTAATGTTTTCAAGCACTACTTGCCGGGAGCAGCTCAGCATAGGTGTACTTTCTATGACCCTGGTATTTTGAGTCCTTGGTGTCATCCAAAGCTAAGGAATGAGCCATGTCTTCGCTCACTGACTTTGGCCTAGATCCACAAACAAACAAAATTTTTAATACGTATTTGAGAAAAAAATAGGACTGCTTATAAAATAAACAGCTAAAAAGAGGGAGGTAAAATGACATAGCGAATAGCAGAGAAAAAATACATGGAGTTCAGATTTATAATAAATGTTAAAAGTGTCGAGGAATATGTTTTCATGTGGCCCTGTGGAAATCACTGACACAGCATATCTTTGAGGGCAGGTGCTTGAGAGAGGTTAAAAGAATAGAAATGTGTGTAGATAATATCAACAATTGTACAAGAGTAGGTAAAACATCCATATTTGGAGAAATAAACCCTTTTGCGTTGTGGCACAAACAAATGAGAAATTAATCAAGCAGGGAGGAATCCTCCATGCACACAATCTGTACCATAACTGTGCTTCACTAAGCAGATTGTTGTATTAAAGAAAAGTATTCATGGAAACAGTAGGATCTAAAAGCCTTTCATAAATATTTGAGGTATATTGGTGTGCAGAAGGATGTACAAGGGACTTGGGTACTTACCGCTTTCTACCACTAGAAATGTCATCACTTCGGGGACTCTGACTTGGTGGCAGGGTGGGTGATAATCTTGATGATGTCTTCAAAGATAAATGTGGCATAGCTTGTTCTAATAAAGTTGATGGTGAGCTCGTTCTGCTTTTCTAAAAGAAACAACAGAAAAATAAGGTAATTCTGATTATTTTTACCTTTGTGTTTTCTTAGTATATTCTCATTAACTACTCAGAAACATTCAAGGGTCTTCAGGACTATTTTTCCTTGTCAGTCATAATATGTAGAACTGCAAATTGCAAAAATCTTCTCTGAATATCTTGCAAAATTTTTCAACACACCTTTATAACCCATATAGCTTAAAAATTACATTTTCAACAGATAGAAATGTTACATGCACTTTGTACAAAATTACAGAGGATGTGCGGAGAAGAGGATGTGAAGATGTTTTGTGAATCTTTACAAAGATTACCTTAAGTATCTCACTGTAAGGCAGATACAATCACTCAAAATAGGAGAGAAAGCGGGGATTCTACCATACATCACTGACTTATTTTGAACAAAATCATGCTATGAGTTTTTGGAGACATCAGTTGCATTCAGAGTGCCCTCAAAAATTCAGAGTTACTCGCAATATTCAGAGTTATTCAGAAATACTGTTCTTTCTAAGCTTTTGTAAGCACAGTGAAACAGGAAGATTCAAAAATAAAGATTTTTTTCACAGAAAAAAAAAAGAGAAGGAAAAAGAAAAGAAAAAAAAAACAGCAAATGGTCCATCAGCCAATTCTGTGAAGTTTGTGGGTGCCAGGTCAAGGTCATAGTTTTCTCCAAGTGCTGACCCCCACAGGAACTGGAAAACCTGCAGAGTTATGATCCTGTCTGCCTGACCTACAGCTAGTCCTGGGCCATTAGAGTACCTTGTGAAGACAGAATGGGTCTCTGTAAGAGACAGCTGCTTCTGGCTCCCATTCCTGCTGTGATCAGAGGGAATCTGACTTCTGGAACCCAGGTTGCTCTGAACAGAAAATCTTTCCTACTGTTTTTCCTCCATTATCTCCATGAATTTCCCTTTTAAAAAATATAATTGTACTCTAAAACTATCCAACTCAAAGTAACAGAGGTGTATGTGAACAGTCTGTGGCATAGACCATCCAGTTCTTGATACTGGAACCATCGTCTTGATTCACATTCTCCAAGTACCTTCTGTGCTGAGGCTTAACACTGTGTTGCTGAAAACCTGCAGCTTTCATTGCAGTTACCTCTCAAATTCAGGCTTCCAAGTAAAAAAAGGAGTCAAAACTGATTGGCACGCTACAAGCTGTGAAAAGGTCTGTGTTGTGTGGCTCATGGACCTCTGCAGAAAGCAAAAATCCCATGTAGCTGCTTGAAGGACTGTGATGATAGAAAATGAACAGAACTCTGGCCTTTTTACAAACATGAAAGGGAGATTCAGGGTAACTGCAGTGAAGTTGTAAGAATTACTCTGGATTTAAAAAAAGGCTTGTTGAAAGGCAGAATCTATGCTGTTAGATCCATAATTTTGCAGTTCTGAGAATTTTGAACTAAAATATCTATCCAAAAAACTTATGAAATAGCCAGGATGTAACTGAGAAGATAATTTGACTCAATTTGTAGCAACCTGTTGCCTAAAGTATAGTAAAGTTTTGACGCATTTTTATACATAACCATTTGCAACCAACCACCTTGCTACATCTTGACTTCCTAACAACCACGTGCTGTACTCTTGTTCCATTGAATTCAAGGAGTTTTATCATTGGTTTTGGTGGGACAAGGCTTTGTTTTTTCAATGTTGTGATCCTACCTGAGGAAGGGAAGTTGGTGTCCTAGGCATGCGAGACTTAGGTGTCAATGGCAGCAATGATACCATTTGTGGAAAAGGATCAATGTCCACCCTTGGCCTCTCTTGGCATGTGTGCCAGAGCTTCAGTTTTGCACTGGCAGTATCTATTGCTGTTGAATGAGTCACACAAAATCTGGGACCCCTGGGGAAAAAAACAAGCTTATAAGTAAAACTTTCCCAAAACATGAACTACTGGACTATTTGGTTTCTTTTTTTATTTCCCCTTGATGGTGTTTATTGTATTAAGATATGGTGCTGTATGCTCCTAGAATTAAAAATCAGTTAGTGTTAAAGATATATTTTGACATTGCACTCTTGTAAATCTAAAACCAAGAGACACATAAATAAACTTAGGTTGCAAATTCTGCACCATTACATAGTTGCCTTTGTATGAGTTCGCAGTGGAATATGCTCCATCCATTCTACAGCAAAGAACAGAAGAGGATTGTAGGTCACAGGACTCAGATGACAACTCTCATGAGGTCCCACAGCAAAGTTCACCATTACAGGTATTTGTTTATGCCTGTGATTTGTTGATCCCCCTTGGGGAGGAGAGACCTTCAAAAATTTAGCGTATGTTTTGGAAACAAGTTAGAATTTGTATTCTCACTTAAGCTGTCAATATGTAAAAGGCATTTTGTATGACAGTTATCGAACACTAAAGTCTCGGAGTCAAATTCCATGTAGATGTATACACAGATCATCCTCAGAAACATGAGAAGAGCAATATGGGGAATTGGTTAGGACAGAATTAACCTTTTATGCCAGAAGGGATTGCTCTACCCTGAAGGCTAAAGTTTAGTTGAATTATATCCAAAGCAACTATACACAAAGAAGCTCAGATGCTCTGGCAGTAAAGTAACAAGGGCTCAGTAAGACAGATCTACCTGACTTCTCAGCCGATCGCAGTGTAGTTCAGGCTCAACTAAAAATTCAGAGGCAACATTTACTAATATTTACGATGGCACTACTTCCCATAATTGCAATGGGATAAGTGCGATGAAATACACCTAATAGGCTTATCAAAGAAAAGGGAAATTTGTTAAACAATAGAATCTTAGTTCATGTTCATTTTTTCATACCAGTAAAGAAGGAGAGGTTTCAGTACTTCAGGCTGAATCTGTCTTAAATGCCTTATAGTCCACTGATATCCATGCAGCAGATGAAGTCTGAGTAAGATTTCTGAACCGAGGAAATAGTCCCCACTGCTCAGCTGATAGAGTTTTCTCATCTTGGTGAGTTGCCTTGAGTCAACAAAAACAGTCACATAAGCACGTATCAGATGCTATACAGAACTAGGTACAGTTCATCCTACTGGCTAAACTGCTGTCATGCAACATGTTTTTAATTGCAAGTGGCAGAAGCCAAAACAATTTTTCCACAAATTAAAGACAGGTTGTGTATAAGATAAAATGTAGAGTCCCTTAGAATAAACAATCAGAATCCAGCAGAGCCTTTAAAGGACTTTGTCATACTGAATGCCCTACTTGTGAATTTAAGTTCTTTTATTCCTTTTTTAATTTCTGTTGTCATCTGTTTTCCAAATCTCTTTCTAACAGAGGTTCAGTATTAAGGTGATTCTGATTTCATGTAAGCTTTGCAAACATGACTGCAAAAAGAGTTTTATCAGCTTCAGCAGAGCCATTTCTGACTTATCTTGTCCGGACAGTCCTGATTTCTTTAATTGTGTCTGTTCTATTCCAACACTAAAATTTATTCTGAAATCTCCGAAAACCTACATTGATCTAGCTGGGTTACAAGTATTAAAACAATGGGAATAACTGTTAAATAATGGGAATTACCTTTGTTGCCTTGTAGAGTCCTTAAGAACCTTTAGTCTTTCAATATCCATCCAAAGCCACCAGTACCTCTCCCCAAGTGTTCCTTTAATGAACTTCTTGAATCTTTCAAACTCATGTCTGTTGCCAGTGTCATAAGTCTTGTGACTAATACACCAGGCAGCCCTACTGTCTGCCCCGTCACTTTCAGAACTTGATGTTAAGCTTACTTCTTCAGTGTCTCGTTCTCTTACATCTCCCTCGGAGTCCAAGACCGTAAATGGAGAAGAACTTTGGGAAAAGAGTGACTCTGCAGTACCATGGGCAAATTCATTATCTGCTAAATCATATACGAGCACTTCAGGTTGTTTGTGAAAATCCACATCACTCTCAGTGTCAGCATCTGGCTGGTGGATCAGTTCTGAAACGGGTTCCTTTGTTACAAATTGAGTGTAAGGTGGTATGAATTCTTGCGGTGTCTGAAAAGTTGTGCTTTCCTGTCCATTTTCTTCTTTTGTTGCATTGTCCCGTTTCAGGTCTAGATAAACGCTTAACTGAGTGTTGGAAGGAGGTTCAGCAATGGCCACAGACGAGCTCTCCTCAGCCTCTCTGGATCTCTCCCTAATAATGTTGGCTTTTTCTGACACTTGGCTTGGAGGGGAAAGGAAACTCCTCAAGTGGTATTCCTTAGACAGGGAACCCGCGTCTGCATTAGATAAGAAAATATCTTTGAACACTCTTTTGATTTGGGGCTGTTCTCTTGCATATCCACATATACAAGTTAAAAAAATGCAACCTGTTTATATTGTGCTGCTGCAGAACAATCAGACCATGTCACGCTGGAGAGCACGGAATAGCAGAGGTATCTGGCTAGAAACTCAGCCCCACGACTCAGAAACTCATTTCCTGATGAATTTTAGCAGAGCAACAGAGTTCAGGAACAACTCTCTCTGGGGCCAGTTGTCTTGTTTACTTAGCTGAGCATCCCAGTTCCTCAGCACTTGTTAAACCACCTTGTTGTGCTGCAAGGCCTGGTTTGGTCATTGTTTGATCGAAGTCACAGTATGTAGCAGGACTGGTCTTTGTTCAGACATGAGGAAGTGACAGTAAGTGGTAATTCTTTGTCTACTTTGATTATTGCAAAAGACTAAAAAAGTCAAACAGGCCTCTGTCAGCTGGGTAAAATCTTGACATACATAGAAGGATGACAAAACTAATTATTATGTCAAGAGCTCTGGAAACACTTAACAATCCTGCAGTCCAGTCTGCCACCAAGAAATGGCTCCTTCCATTTAGAAATGTTTCATAACTAACAAGTTAGAACACTGACCAGCCCTGGGTTTTTTTGTCTACACTTCCCTACTTAAGTCCTTTTACCTGACTCCTCATCATTCCCATGCTATTAAGCATGCCCTGCCATCCTGGTCTGGTGAGAAAGAAACTCACTGCTTTAGCTTGCTCAAATATCTTTTCTACTTCTCTCAGACTTTTAGCAATTGAGTACTTCTGGAGCATGTTAGCAAAGGTGACCTTGACTATACATACTGCTGAGCTAGGTTAATGCTGCTGGCACTGTTCAAGTCAATCCCGTAAAACTGAGCAGAATAACTACAGATGCTATGAACAGCAGCAGAATCTAAGTGGAAGTGAGAAAAAACAAAGCCATAATTCAACTGTGTCTCTACAATATCTTCATATCAATCCAGCATTTAAACAATAGAATAAACTGAATCTTCCGTTTTTCTCTAAAGCTAAGATGAAGGCTTTCATACTCTATTGTATCACTAAGGCAAAACATTGTCATTGGGGAGAAAAGGGCTAAACCTCTCAGATCCACTCAATTCAAATATGTGATGTTAACACCCTGTGTAGCCCTCTATGGTGGCCTAGTCAATAAATGGCAATGGCAGTTAGACATCCCTTCCATCTTCCTCCGAAAATAAGCCACATCTAACCAGCGCTGGCCATCGTTGCAGTCAGACGCTTGGATTAGGAGTACGGCATAGATTCCCTGCTCTGCACTTATGTAATTTCATGTGTAAATACCTATGGCACAATACGTTGACATTAATATAAACATCAGTGTGATTTAAAATATCTTATTTCTAAACTATGCCAAATGTTTTCACTTGACAAAGAAAAATTATGGCTTCTTAACGCAGTTCTGTGAAACTGAAGTGTGAAGGATGATTTCAGAGGACCTGAGGAAATTAGGGAGAGAGTTACACAGCTCTTGAGTAAACAAAAGCCCAGTGGCTCAGGGTTTTGTTCAAGATATTAATTGATAACCCTGATCCAACTGAAGCAGTGAGCAAGGAATTCAAACTGGGTTGTCCAAGGAAATACCTTCAGCTATTGAACTCTTTCTAATTGCAGGCTGGCTCTGAGAAACTCAGCTGGTGCCCTTTATTGCTTCCAGTGCCTGACACCTACACCAGGTGAATACTGTGCCTAAAAATAATTTTTGAATGAAAGAATGTTGGGTTTCCCATGAAATAGCCATGAAGAAGAGTAATAAACATATGTAAAATGAAAGTCTATGCTATAAAATAAAGTTTTCAGTGAGAAGACGTAAAATATTCATTGAGGCAAAATGCTGTTAACTGCAGGATAACTGCAGCAAAAGAAGAGACAAAGAGGCTTTCCAGAGGCCTATGCCCAGCCCATTCCAATACAGAGTTGTGAGCTGCAAGTGCAACTGGAATTAATAATCCATGAATCAGCTATATATTTCCTGGGGGAGCCTCATGGATTTGGAGAAGACGACAGACTTCTGGAGTTACCATGTCTTTCCATTTTCCATTCAGCCGTTGGACCCCAAGGTCCCAGCAGTACAAGTCTCAAAATGGAGTGGCTGCTTTGTCCTCTGAGAATAGCAGAGAGAACTCCTAACATGAGCTGAGACTTCTCTCTTCAACTTGCTACTGCCTACAGAGCAGAAGCAAGGCTCCGCAATGAGGTACAGGTCCATATGTGCACCTGTATGTTCTCTCCCAATACCTTTGAAACCTGTTGAACAGTTTCAGTTAAATTTGGCAGATAGGAGTGTCATAAGCAATTATGTTCTATAAAGATTCATAAAAATTGGCAGCCAAAAGGCCCTTAAGTACCCAACATAAATACCCTGAGAAGATGGCTGCAACACAAATCATACATTATCAAATACCCAAAAAATCCAGACAAGAAAGTCTTTCAAAACATATCAAATGAAAAAAAGTGCCCCTCAGCTGAAGCTTACAAACATCTATGAGACAGAAATATGTAAGAAAAGAAGCTTCTATTATTACAAATTACTTGGCTACTAGCTCAAATTTTAATTTAAAGTTGTGTCTATGGAAAGAAACAAATCCCTATCTGAAGCCTAAGATACCATGCAAATAAATAGAGTTAGTAATTTCTTGAAATGCCTTTTCTTTCCACCTAGTCAGACTTGTGTTATAAATACTATGGCTGAGCTCCTGTTACTTACCCAGAAGGCTATCTTTTTCGCTTAATGAATCATCTCTTTCATGCTGCCCAGGTAAATACTGAGTATCTTGAGTTTGACTAGAAGCTACAGGACGCATAATTGAATCTGTAGTTTTCATGGATTCGCTTTGCTTTGCTAATGTAAACCAATCCTTTGTCTGAGAAACCGTAGCCTAAGAAAAGAAATGTCATAGAGTAACACAAATTTCTCTATTTATTGCAGTGTTTCTGAGAGCGGAGAGCTTACTGTCTGTAGTCATTTGGTGCAGTCCATCTGCATAAATTTCTATAATGGTAGTCCCCAGTTATATACTATATTACAACCCATTAACCTTCTTCTATAGTACAAAGAGCTTTGAAAAGAAGGGATATTCAGAGAATCAGTTGTCCAATTAGGCTGTGACCTCCGTTACATTAATTTAACCCAATGCATTCAATCTAGCTTGATGTTACACCCACTAAGCATGTTTATTTTACCTGGCCAAGTGATATGTAGAATTTCTTCATATTGAACAAAATGTCATCCTCCTGAGGAGAGGGAGAATTTAAATGTCTTCTCTTTATCCAGGGATAATAGTCACTATCTATAATGAAATTAATGCCAGTCTTGCTCCATTCTACCTGTGATATCAATTTAGCTAGCCTGAAATTAAATGTTGAGACAGGAAAATAGTTGATTTTAGCTTTTTGTCAGAGAAACAGTTGATTTTTCCCTAGGATAAACTCTGAAAATAAATTGCTACAAGGAAATTAATGATCTGCTTTATTATTTCACCCCTCACCTGCTGTCACGTATATAAACACCAGTATTGCCATTCCATAGTCCATTAGCTTTAAAGCTGGTGGCCTGCTTTGCATTATCAAGCTTTACCAGTAAAGTGATTTTTGTTAGGATGATCTTGCATGTATCTATGCAGTCCCAAGCCCTGCCAAGAAGCCCTTGATTGCTAAAATGGAACTATTCTCCCGTATTGCAGAAGCTGTGCATCTTGCCAGACATTACAGTTCCTGATCCTGATACAAGCAATCTTCCAGCAGCAATGCCACAGCAGTGATCGTACCAATTGAACTTTGAGATGATAACAAGTCAGCTGGTGCTACTGTGTTCAGCTGGCTGCTGTGTGAGGACTTCGTAGTACTGAACAGCACTCCAGTGCTGCCTTGTGTTAGTGTGAGGCTTGTGATGTTCAGGAAAAGGCAATCTTAGAACCACGTGAAGATAACAAGGATGCTCTGAGCTCAAGAACTGGGACAGAACTTAACTAAGTTCTAGTACAAGCAGTACAAAACCAACTGGAGTGCATGTGAAGGGAAGAAGCAGCCTATGCCTGAGCCTATGGCCATGAGCTGAATGCCCAGTTTTGTTTGTCTCCGCTATTTGAGGGCAAATAGGATTTCATTCTAGGGTTGGGGATTCTTCATCTTTAAACGCAGGTTTCCCTTTTAGTATTTCAGCTTTTCTTGATCCTGATTCAGGAAAGCAACTTAAAGTACTGATAGCAATGGAAATTAGGAACCTATTCAAGGTTAGTTTTCTCAATTTCTCTTAGGTAACTCTCCTTGATCAAGGAAATACTTTGCTATAGCAGAAGACCAAATTTTTAGTGTTTCACAAGGCCCAGATACCTGTAAAGCAAGATGCTACTAAAGGTAAAATGGAGCACTCTTGCATGTTTTACTTATTCTTTGCACAGTTTTCCCCTTGAATTCAAGTGCAATCTTCAGGTATTGAAAGTTAAAAATATTGTGAAAATTTTCATATGGAAGCCCATACCCCAGTAACTAGGCAGTCATTACAATCAACAATCATGAGTTTTGTAAACCCTAATGCCAGGCTGCCTCTCCTTCTAGGACCTCTAAAACACCCTACAATTATCAGCATCTAGACAAATCCTTAAGGAATGTAGAGGAAGATCCTTCCAAAAAAGCACACTAAACCTCCTAAACATCTGCTGAAAGGACATCTGGAAAAATATAGCAAGTGTATAACAGTAAATCATCCAACTATGCCACGGCATCTCACAGAGAACCTTGCAAAAGGAAGTCTAACAGTGCACCCAAAGACAGAAAACTTATAACTGGGCTGGCTGTTTTTTTTTTTTCCCCAATAGATTTCCTGGATTCATATCTTCTACTTAGGTGGCCTCTGTATTGATTAGAGAGAGAAGCATTGCTACCGTGATATCTCTATGGAACAGAGATTCAGACATCAATTAACCCCACTCTTACTTTCTTTGAAATGGTATAATATGGTATGTAATTCATGGTCAAGGAAAACTACAGAACCATGAGTGAAAGAAGTCACTGATTTTACTTTATCCAGCTCACTAAAATGCTAAAATTGAACAGGACTAGAGGTGGGAGAAAACATATTAAGGGTACCGTCAAGATGAATTAAACAGAAGAGAAAAATGTACAAATTTAATACTGAGAGACAGCATATAAGATTGCAATACCTGTATTCAAAGTAACAGTCACTTTCTAGAAATGCTGGAAGTCTTTCTTTCTTAATCCACTGAATTGCTTGTTCTCGATCAAGACACTATTAAAAAAGAAATGCCAAACATTTGCAGTATTCTTAACTTTTTCATTTTGTTTGCCATGTAACAGATTCTGTCCATCCACCTTCTACAGAAGCATTGTCTCAGGAAGACGAATATACAATTAACATCACCTTTGGCATTCAGGTTAACCTCAATTGTGCTAGGACAATTGAGTTAATTTACATTCCTAGAAACAGCTAATACTGATTTCTGTTACAGAAATCTGATTTCACCTATAAGAATACAACTTTTTTAATGAAACATGAGTGTTTTTTCTTCAGAAATAATGTATGTGTAAATCATGCTTTTACAGTACAATATCAAATGCAAATGAGATGCTCATAATTTTTCTGCAATAGGAAACTGCTAATTTTTCTGACTTTATCACATTTTATCAATAAGCACTATTTTTCCTCAAGAATTTGAAGAATAAGGAACTCTAAAATTAAATTGTACTTCCAGAATGGGAGAGCTGTGGATGTTAAAAACAAAATCAAACAAATAAAAAGTCCATCAGCTATCACCTTCCCCACTTTTATGTTGGAGCATTGCACAACTGCACTGCACACCATAACTCTCAGTGAAAACCAGTGTGTAATGAATCGAGCCCATAACAGATTTCTGCTCAGGAGGTCTAAGTCTCAGTGTCTCAACACAGAAAGCAAAGTAGCTCCAATAAGTGGGTTTGGGGGTGAAAGGGAGGTGTTGAGCAGTGAGCTGCACAGAGCCAGCTAGCCAAAAACTATGCCTAGGGTCTCACACAGAGAGCAAGCCCTCTGACTACTGGCCACAGTGATCCATAGCTGATTCCCTTAGAAATTACTCACAGCACATTTTTTAACTTTTTTTTTTTTTTCTTTTTAAGAGTGTACTTTTTCCACTTTTAAGAGATGACCTGATTTATTTATCTGAGGTGTATTTCTCCTTTTAGTGATGGTGAGGCTGCTGATTTGGAAGAATGCAGTAACTCCCTTTGTCCATAAAAACAGGTGAAGTTTGGGCAAGGATGGGTGCTACTTGCTATATCAAATAATCAGTTCACGTAGATAATGTTTCAAATTTTCTTTCCATGAGCTAATATTCCATTAGGGACAAGGCTTATTTCTGCCACATATATATCTGTAGGGGATTAAAAAAATCTGAATTACACAGAAAGTGGGTGGTTTCATTTAGAGAGAGAAAATATTTCAAAATATGGAAAGCTTATGTTGGCAGTGGCTCATACAATGTAATTTGTGGAGATGGAGACTAATTACTCCCAACCACACAGTGTATGCCTCCTTTTGGTAACTGACAAGCTTTTTTGGAGTATAGAAGATTGTCTCTTTATTTTGGCATTTAATATTTATGCATTTACTGACTCACAGCCCAGTTTTTTATCTGAGTAATTTGTAACATGTTCATGTCTGTACATGGCTGGTACACAAAATTCTGTATACCATCAGAAGGAAAGAAACTCTATTCTTTCCCCTTCCCCAGAGAAAGATGCTACATTTAATCTGATGGGGTTTGTTACCTTGGTTATCTTCCTTACCCAGTCAGCCTTAGGCCTTGCTGGGACCCAATCCAGTAAAGCTTTTAGCACGCGTTTAAGTTTAAGCATGTGTTTAACTTCCCTTGATTAAAGTTAAACACATACTTAAGTGCTTTGCTGAACTGGGGTTTCTCTGAAGTAAGGTATGTGGGATGCCAGCCAGTTTCTTTCCATAGTTGTGATCAATTCTACCCAACTCCACAGGTTTTTTTCTTAACATATTTTACGCCAAGTTGATTTTGACTATTGATAAGAAGATGCTTACCTCCATATCAATATTTGCAAGTGTGCATGCACACATGCTGAGAACTTTTGCTTATCTGTAAATTTCTGACAGTCTAAGAGGAAAGCAAAACACAGAGAAAAATAGCACTGGCTGTGTTTCTTGTGTAGAACATCTTTAAATTCAGGCTGTAGCCTGAAAGGCCTACTAAGATTCTCCAATCGTAGCTCATTTTCATTAATAATGCACCAGTGATGGCCACTCAAGGCGACTTTTTGTAGCAATGTAACGTTCAAAGTCAAGGTCAATCTCTCCAGTCAGTGAAAAGAAAGCAGTCAAAGCAAAGGAGACTGCGTCACCTGATGCCTGAAAGATCAAATCCTAGTTGATTTGAACTGAACTACTTGATGGAGTTGGTCTGGGATGACTTCTTCTAGTTCGGTCATAGTGTAGTACAATGAATGAAGCTGATTTCTTTCATTTCGTGTAGTTGCAGCAACAATTTTTTGGCATGATGTTTTGTAGGCTGTTTTGTCCCAGCTCAGCCTTGAGATGCCAAGCTGAACTGGGTGAGGCGTTTAGGTTACCCGTCTAGTAAAGGAGTCATCAAAAATAAGAAGAAACATCAACCATTCCCCCAAAAGGGGAAGAAAGCGTACCGAGGCGTGCTGCTCCTCAAAAGGCCATAATACTTCCCATCTATGGAAAATGGCCCAGAGAAAGAAATGCATTCTTAAATAATACAGGAGCCCTGTTGCTCCAAACCACATGAAAGGTGTCAGTATTAGTGAAATGGCTTTGAATTTGTCAAGACAAGCCATCCAGAGTTGCAATGAGGTGAGATTATCCCAGAGAGTGTTAACCACACTTGCACAAGCACAAATTTCCTCAGTTGAATCCTGAGAGCAAATAAGATATTGAGAACAGCTCTTCTGATTTTGTGCTCTCAAGCAAAATATTTGTGAAAATAATAATTTAACATGGTAGGGATATATGTGAGCCTTGTCCTTTTGTAGCATTTGTCCAGTTTAGGTGCAGATAATCGCAATTTCCCATTACTATCATTTTGTTAAACAGCATTGCCTTTTGACCTCTCTCAAAACTGTTTTCTTTTCTGAAAACCATTAAGCTAATAGTGGGCAAAGCAGCAGTCTGTCTAGCTTTCCAGCTATGACATAATTTAGAGCAGCCGCCTCCAAAAATGTAGCAAGAACTTAGGCTGGCCTTGAATGAAATGAACTAAAGTCACATCAGTCACACCAATGCAAAGTAAGCAAGAAAGGAATAAACTAAGTATTCCAGAGAAATATTTTTTTCTCCTCCAAATCTATTGTTTAAAGGTAAACTCCCACAAGTAATTATACTGTCTTTTAGTCTTGCAGGTATATATGGTGCTTTAATTGCCAATTTTAACCTGCTTAATTTTAATTTGGTGCTGAAGAAAGCCTTGAAAGTAAACAGGTAAGAACACCAAAACTGATAGTCTGAGGAAGTCTGAACAAGATCTTTTTTCTGAAATCTAACCTATATCTTTCCACTAATTTAGCTTTCTTGTGGCCAAAGATTATTTTCTCTGGGCATTTCAATTGATGCTAACCATGTAAATCTTTTGGGAATTAATGGAAGAGAGACTTATGTGTTGCCAGACCACAGATGAGCTCATAGCCACACAAGGAAATTAATTAATAAGGAAAGACTGAGATGCATTAGTTTCAGTCAATTTGCACATTCCAGGGATCACTAGTAAAGTCACTGTTGTCATAATATTTTTTCTTTTAATATTAAAAAGTATTCAGACCACACAACCTAATCCTGCCCTACAAAATCTTCAAAATTTTGTTCTACAGGATGTATATGTGTCATTCCATTCACTTGTCTGGTAGACACATGTGCATTGCAGGGCATAATTTGGCCCATCATTATGTTTTCCTAACATAAATTAACATTTTTCCCAAGCTACCAAGCCAAACACAACAATAACTACTGCCAGTATCTCTACAGTAAGATCTAAATATAAACTCAAGGGCTATAAGATGCTTACCATAGTGTTGTAATTTGGATCAATATTGAAGGTTGGAGAATTGCTGTGCATTTTGGAGAGCTGCCCATCATTCTTTGCTTTCCTCAGAACATCATAAATGGGGTTTGGAGGTTTCTGATCATGTAGATTTTTTTTCAGCTGGCTTTCCAGGCATTGTGGGGCATCATTAACTACTTCAAAAACCCCAAAGTCAGAGTTAAACTTAATTGGCTGGGCAAAAGTCTGCAAAAGAAGTTTGGAAAGTTTATAACATTGTAATAAGGGACATCTTTCATTTAAGAAAGTTACTTTTTATAGTATAGAAGCATCCTACAGAGTGCAAGCTGGTATTTTGAGACTTCTTTCTCTTGCCTGATGTAGTTCATCTTTAGGGCCAGAATAGTAATTTTTCTGCATTCTTTTTCTTTAGACTCTTTGCTGGATAGCTTTCCAAAGCATTCCTACTTTTTGTCTCAGCTATGCTTAATTGTCAAGAATTTAACTCATTCTAGATCATAGACTTGTCTTTTTCACATGCAAATAATAGATACAGATATCTATATAATATGTAGATATAAGAGATAATAATAGATATAGATATAATAGATGTCTAGAATACATAATTCACAGTGACTTTAGAATCTGTTCTGCAGGAAGCTACTTACCTATAGGATCAGATCTCCAGTGTTACTCTCCTATTCATTGGCACAAAAAAAATCAAAACTTGCAAAGATTAGCAATGAAACTGACCTGTTAAATGTGAGATGTGTTTGAGGAGGATGAATGTGAAGATTTCCATATGTAGGAAATTATTTTCACCATATTGTTACTTGTAGGTCAACCACCTACCAAAACCTATGGCCTGTAATAAGTTTTTTTGTACATCACTAGTTCAGTGAGATACTGTGTAACACATGAGGTAGACCAGATTTCATCTTCAGCTATGTAACTGTAACTGTTGTCAACTCCAAAAAACCCACTGCAGAGCCATCTTTCATCCTTTGAGGTCTGGTATTAGGTATTTTCCTGCCTTTTTTTCTAAAAGACTAGCCTTCAAGTTCTCTTACTTGAAATGAAGAGGGAAAATATGATGGATTTTACAGAAGTAATGGGTGATACCCAAGACAGGTATGAATATGATATTATTTACAACCAGTGCATATAAGCATCTCTGCATTGAGCTGGAGAACAAGGTGGCATGTTGTATTTAAGAACTGAAGAAAATCCTGGCCTTATCCAGACCCAGTGCCAAAATTCTTTTTGGCTTCATTCCAGACACGATCCCACCTGGTGTTTGTACAGTTGTCATTCCCCTGCACTTAATAAGATTATTTTATTTTTTCAAGCACTGCATTTTTCATTTCCTTGAACATTTTCATATATCGCATATATACACACAAAGGCATAATTCATATACCTACTAGATATGCTGAATATATGCTACATATAATACAGAAATATATTACAGACCAATTTTATCCTTTTTCACACCCATATAAGTCCAAAGTAACCATGTCGGTGTCAGCTATTTTGCTGCTTCTATTTGAAGCCCCCTTAGTTGATCAATGTCTTGTAGAGCAATGCCCAGGATCAAACCATGTGGCTGCAACATGTGGTTACAACATTCCCTACTTATCCTATAATGTCTCACTGTGGAACCTCAGCCTGGCAAAGCACGTAGCTTGTGGGAGCTCTAAGTGTATGGTTAGTGCCTATGACATCAGACTGTCACTGCTCAGAGCCATGCGTTGAATTGCATTAGTCTCTTTAGTTACCTAACTTTAGTTGAAAATCATGGCTTGGTTTTTGTTCTCTGACACCTTGTGCCTCTTTTGGCATTAATTTTCTCCAGGGTACTCTGCACGTTTTAGTGCTTTTTCTCCAGATGTACTGAACAGCACTTTAAAGAGGCTTTTATGTGCAGTAAGTAGATTTCTCTATACTTCATTTAAACTCCCTCCCAATTCACTGTGTATACATTTCATTTACTTTCAAACCTAATTTGGGCTGCTACCAACTTGTAAGTGACTAACTGTGCAACCTTAATAACCTCCAAATGTATTCTTTCTTATTTGTTTTTTTCATGATTTTAAAAAGGAAACAGAAGAAAATATACTAAGAAACAAGGTGCTTAATTCTTTCAAGATTTGAAATGCTCTTGCTTGTGGAGAAAAGCAAACAAAGTGCAAATTCCATAATATAGGGCTATGTGACTAGACATGACTAGATTATTTTAGTTCCATGTTATTCAACTTGAAAACTAAGCAGAGACGACATTAATTTATCACACACATCTACTTTTACTTAATCCTAAGTAACTTACTCTAGATCTAGGCTTTTCAATACACATTCTAATTAACTGAACAGAAAACATACGGCAACTTTAATGTAGTGAAACAGATGCTGGTGACAATTTTTAAAATGAAAGTTATTGCTATTCTGGGTGTCTGACTACAAATCATTTGTAAAACACATATGCAAATTGAACAAAAGAACATACACTGATGGAATAAGAGGATTAAGACTTGATACACTACAACTTGACTGAAAAAGGTGGTTCTAGTCCAGACTTTTGGGTTCTGGGCCAAGATATAGTTACCTATCTTCAGAAACATTAAGAAGCACGCATACTGCTTGTATCAGTCAGAGAGTAGCCAGTAGATCCCCTCTACTTGACAGTAGTAGGACTACATCTGGAATACTGCATCTGGTTTTGGGTCCCCGGTACATGTATATGAGTAATGATCATGTATTTAAATAAGTCCAGCAGAAGCCACTGAGATGGTCAGAGGCTGGAGCACTTGCCCTGTGAGGAGAGGCTGAGGGAAGTGGGGTTGTTTAGCCTGAAGAAGAGGAGGTCCTCTGGGCGGACCTAGCAGCAGTCTTACAGTACTTACAAGGAGGTTACTGAGAAGGTAGACCCAGGCTTTTCATAGAGGTGCATGGTGGGAAGACAAGAGAACCACGGTCATACATTGAAACAATAGGGGTCTCAACTGGATATAAGAAAAAGAGTAATTGTGGGATGATTAGTATTGGAACAGGCTGTCCAGAGAGACTATGACATCAGTTGTCGGAGGATTTCAAGACCAATTGGAGAAGGTGCCAAGCAACCTGGTCTCAACACTAAAGCATTGACCCTGCTTTGAGCAGGAAGTCAAACTACAGGCCTCCCCAAAAACCCTTACAGCCTGAGTGATCTATGACTCTGTAAAAATCCCACCAGCCAGAGCATCTCATCAAACTATCATACAAAAGCATTTTAGAATAGTTAAAACCTTTCTGGAGAAGAGTATTTCACTTGCTTACTTCAGAAAACTGAAATGATAAATCAGAATGGTTTTTACAAACATAATAAAAGAAGAGGTAAGTCCTGATCTCCTTAACTCATCGCATGACACAAAAAAAAAGTGATAATGTTATGACAAAAGTCAAATGGGAACACACAAAAAAGAGTAACTCAATTTCTTGTAGGAAACATTTTCCCAGCTACAGGACAGGACAGAGAGGATCAATCAATCCATTTCCCTCTCAGTATGGGAAAAACTTGGTAGAAAAACACCCAATCTAACCATTCCCATACATTACAAGCCACAAAAAAAAAATCCCGTTCAATACCCTGTAGCAAATGTTAAATCTTTTCCACAGAAGCCAAGTGCTGTAAAATCTACAATGTTTCACAGGACAATAATGAGAGAGGTTTATAGCACCACCAATATACTAGGTCATTGCAATAACGAGGAATATCTTCAGTGAAGATGCCTTTGTTAAGAAGTGGATGATAGCCTGCACTATAAAGGAAGGGGAAAAAACTCTCTGTGCCAATCTAATATACTAAGAAATGTCTTTCTTACCCTACATTTGGCAAGTGCTTTGGCTTTTTACAGACAAGTAAAATACACTAACCAAAGACTAAGGGTATCAACGCATTCTTCCCTACATTCTCTCTCTAGTTTGGGCCAATTTTTGATCCTTTGAAGATAGAGAGGGAAAACTCCAGAGCCAAATTATACCTCAAGATGTTAAGAAAAAACAAATGCATTTTGGCAGGAGCCTTGAAGCTTGGGATTCATACATTATCAATTTAGCACAATAAATAGTACCAACAGGGACTTGAGAATACCAACAAATAAATAGTCCACAGAGACTTTGCAAACAGTTTCACTCACAGGCAATTCTCCCCTTGAACCCATTATGATCAATGTAACTCAGTATAGTAATCTCGGCTTCAGAAAAAATCTCCAAGCAAACAACAAAAGCTGCTTTCAGACTGTGGTACACCAGGTACACCAATACTATTAATTAAACAATCACGTGTACATTTTTGCCAGCAATGAAATTTCTTAGTTGTCAAATGCACGTTGAATACGGTTTCAGCTGAAGAATAAATAGAATACATAATTTTGAAACCTGAAGTTACACACTTAACTGAAGGGAAGGCAAATTTCCCTCAGTCCTCCCAAAACAGAAACCAAAACAGCATCCATCACCATGTTGCCAGGATATCAGACATATAAATCTTACAGTTCTCTGCCTTAACAGTTTTCAGATATACTTAACTCCAGATACACTTAACAAATGTGTAAATATGCTCACCACATCCCACCCTGAGTAATGTAGTTTGACCCCAAGAGAAACAGAATGACCACAGCTTGGCTGCCTCTTAGGTTAAGGCCCTGAAAGGGTGGGAATTAATAGAGTCCTCATCCAGGAGCTTTGCCAAAACTTCCTTAAGATGGGTATGCATGTATCATAAATAAATGTCAGTGAGAGTTCAGACCAGAAGAGAATTTGAGCAGCTCTAGAAAGTGCCTGGAAAATTCACATTTGCATGTGGTCAATGGCAAATCTCCCATTGACTTTAATGAGTCCAGGATTTCCCTTCTGCTGATGAGTAAGGCAAAAGTCACAATCACATACCACAATTTAATTAAGAGAGAAGAGGAGAGCGTTTTGGATAAGCCCACTATCAATAATAAAAGAAGTTGGGAGGGCTTTTTAGGCTTCCTTTAATATCAAGGACATCAAGCAACTTTCAGTGCTGGGCAAGACTCAACATAACATGCACTAGCGCCTCATTGATGTAAAAGCCTTTTTAAGGGAGGTTGTATTGGTGTGTGCAGCCTCCCTCCTCACACCTGGAAAAGGCAAGAGGAAACTAACGAGCACAAATCGATGCCTTGAATTGATACTTTGAATTATTCACAGCCATCTTCAAAGCAGAGAAGGGCCTGAACCTTGCGGCAGAGTGGATTGCTTTTTGCTTTCTGCCCTTTCCCTCATCTGCTACTTGCCTGGTTTTACTCTTGACAGCACCAGGTTTTCAGGACCATTCTGTTTTCAGAAAGACCGATTGGCCCAAACTTTATTATATGGGCTTTAATTATTTTCAGAATCATCACCTGCATCAAATCCTGGATCCCAGACTATTCAGCAGAGAGCTTTTATGGTGAGAAGACTTTCAAAAGAAGCAGTCTTCAAATCTGATGTTGATAATATTGTGGTCACTTGTTGGCTTTCTACTCCAAGGGAAACCCACAGCCAGGAACTTGCCACCAATAATGCCATCTCCTGAAATACTTCAACTGAGGTGCAGTTAGCTTTTCTGTCTCTAGGGCAACTCCTTGAGGTTGCAGAGTGTTATTTTCATCAGGACCTGTTCCACTAGTAACTGGAAAATGAGTGGTAAGGTCCATGCATGGTCTTGGGGTGGAATGAGTAGCAGGCAGTTTGAAGAGCGCAAGAGAAACAAGTTGACGTTAGTGTGCTTTCTTGCTGAGGCCACCAACACTGAGCTGGAAGGCTATTTCTGACTTCTGAATTTTCATTGCTGGATAAACATGTTCTTGGATGTTTTAAATACATAGACCAAAGATTCAAATTCTAAGGATGCCTGACAGGCTAGAAATGGAAATGTATCCAGGCCAATGTTTCTCTTAAATCTTTCATTTTAGATTAGTTACTAAGGAAGGTGTAACTCGTTTGTATGTCATATAATTTGTTTCTGCTACTGTGAAATCACTTTACTACTGGAAACAAGTGCCCTCATGAGGGTTTTTGTATTATTTTATCTTTCAGAAATATTTTCTGTACAAACTATCCTTTATTACAGTATGTAGATCTTTGGAGTAGCTAGATATTCATGTCAGATTGTATTGAATATCGTTATAATAACAGGATCACTTAAAGGATATACTGTAAATAAAAAAAATAAAAAAAAAATCTGCTGCTGCTGCTATAGCAAGTCCCCAGTGATACAATTTTCCATACACTAGGGGTGCATTATAAATCAACGCAGAGGCAGTCTCTTAAAATAAGCACATGCTACCCCTGATTTCTTGTATCAAGTCACACAATATTTTCAGTTTAACTTGTTGCCTAACTACTAGCACACCTGGGTAATACTGTTCCCAGGCAACAGCATATAAGCACAACAAGAATAAAGCAATGGAAATTTCAACGCGGTCTTTAGTAGAAGCCTTCTGAGAAGGAGAGGGAAATTGGGAATATAAGGTATTCAAACCACAGAACTCAAGGCATTAGTAGAACTTAATTGTGAGGAGGGTAAATATTCAGAAAAGATCAAAGAGAAAATAAAACCAATTATGAGAACATTACGGATAAAAATCGCTAATAGAGCATCTGTTTTCATAAAGATATGTAAATATATAGAAGAGAGACCATGTGTCATCATAGAAACCTACCAAGTCTAACAGCATAAAACAGTGTTTACTGAGGAGTGTCTTTGAACTCTGTTCTGAGGGCTTCCAGAGCTGTCAGAAGTGCCTGGATGTTTGCTGTCGTTCAGAGCTGCTGAGCTGTGCCAGGACTGCAAGCTGAGAAGCCTTCTGAGGCTAAGGAGAATTTTAGCCTCTAATTGATGTCCTGAAATCTGTGCATGTCCAAGGAGACCCAGAGGTTAAGCAGGCTGAACCTCTTACCTGCTCCATCCTCTGTGATTTGGGGAAAACTTGGACCATAGTTTCCAAACAAGCAGCAAAGGCATGGAGGATGGTATTCCTGTGCTGAGAGCAATCTGGCACGTGGAAGAAGGCCTGAGTTTAAAAGCTATGTAGTTAGGCTTAGATTTAGGCAGATATGCAGATGCAAGGAGGGAAGAAGTGGGGGAGAAAAAGGGAAAAACACAGCCCTCTCACCACACATTTTCTTCTGTCTTCATCTCCCTAGCTTTGTAAAAATTATTCTTAGGAATCTTGCAGCGTGGTGAAAGCATGTAAAGGCTGAGCTCCTAAGAGAAGCCAGTATTGCTGCTGTGCAGAAACCCCACACTTTGATATAGAGTTAATACTTCCAGATTCTATTTCAAGATAAAAAATTGGCATGAGGATGGCCCTTTCTACCATCCTTAGTTCTGCAGCTCCCATTACATGTACTTTTACACGAATCTGTGATGTGGCTTAGAGAGAACATCTATGTCAAGTTCAGTTTGGTAAACCTGAATCGTAACTGAATTTATTTCAATAGTGGCTGTACCATAGTCTTAGTTCCAAGGAGCATCAAGGAATATTCTGCCCATTCCTAACGCTGGTGGTGATTCCTACCAAAGAAGTTGCAGAAATGGATAAATGTTCTCATAGTGCAGCTTGTTGGGCTGAAGTACTTTAGGAGGGGGACAGGCTGTGGGTCAGCTCTGGGGCAAATAGGCTGGGGGACCCCATGGGAGCCATGAGTGACACTGTGGAAAGGTCTGTGCCACCTTCTAGAGCAGTACGGGTGTGAGGTGTGGGGATGGAGAGAACGGGGAGACTCAGGGCCAAGACTACCAAGATGAAGTTGGGTGAGGTTGCTGCGTTGAGGGAGCAGGACATTACGTGTGACTCCCATGAGAGTGTTTGAGGCAGGGCACTTGACAGGGAAAAGGAGCAAAATATAGGGCAACTGGTTAAATATAGGGCACTGGGTATGGTGGTTTGATTGCAACCAGATCAGCACACAGAAAAGAGCGTAAGGCTGCATCCTTCTAGCTGCAGATGGGAGGGGAAGAGAAGGGGAGTGCCAACTTCGAGGTCTTCACAGCCATGAAGAGAAACAGAGACGGTTCCTGAGGTAAAGTGATTATTGACCACTTTAATGGTCAGAAGAATGTAAAAGGACAAACATTTGTTATGTCAGCGTGTCATGGTACTGGAATAAAAGTAGACTTCTTATGCTTTTTATAGAAATATTTATATCTCTTTGTCCTAATCATATTATTTTGGTGCACTGTGATTAAAATATGCAAATTTGCAAGAGAAAATCTGTCTCCGGAAGTCCAGATACTATGTTATTTTTCCTGACAGATGACAACATTATCTGTTAATAATAACTCTTGCTACTATTAAAATAGACATATGGTAAAGGCCATTTAATTTCTCAATGGCAAAATGCAAAATGTTCTAAGCAAAATGCTACTAAGCTTATTAAAGTGTTTCTTGTATTTTGCAAGGAACTTCTAAAAGGTACTTACCGGAAGACTCAAAAATTCATTAAAGTAGTCCACAAGCATATCATCTGTGGCTAAGTATTCTTCCTACAGAGAGACAAAACCACAAAGCAAGGCTTGTACTAATCTGCACTAACACGGTTTGAATGCACTGTTGCCTCAAACAATGACTTTTCCATGAGATATGACATGCAAACTTTTGCAAAAGGTTATTTCCCACTTTTGAGAATATAATCATTGCAACTTGGTTATATTCTAGCCACTGCACGTCACTGAGGTCCTAGCAATTTAAAAAACACACATGAAGGTAAATCCTTTGCCAAGAAATTTACAAATAAAGGCTTCATGAACCGAACAGCTTCAATGTGCATAAGCTAACAGTCTAGAAATTCCCCACATTATACTTTTTTCCCCTCGCATCTGGGAAGGAGAAGAGTATAAAAGTTCACCAGAGCCTGCTTCTGCTCCCGCACTGCTGCTTGGGGATGTTTGGAATAAAAGGGAGTTCACTGATCTGTAATTTGGCTTACCAAGCAAGCAGTATGGGCCATACTTGAAATCTGACAGAACTGGGAGGCTTCCTGTTGACCTCATCAGAAATGAAGACTGCATCTGCAGGTGGTTTCGTACCCTTTCTGACCCCTGCATTTTCAATCCTATTAATAAGACTCAAAAACTGTAGAACAGAAATTAATTTTTTTGCTATGACAAATCAACAAATATCGATTGCAATCTTATTTCCACTGCACTAAATAGCACCACCACCGCCCTCATTTCGATTCAACAGAAGGTACAAGTAGAACATTATTCCATCGATGCTCAGAAATCTGTCTTCAGTATAATGAAGACTTCTGAACAAGTTTTAATAGTTTCAGTTTCTTGAATATTCTGTTATTTCTGCCTTGAAACACCAGGAGAATGCCCCTAAGTCAAACATATTTGCTGATATAAGCAAAGGTCTTGTGACACCAATCTTTTTTTTCTCTTTCTTAAGTTCATTTTCTTAAGTTCATAGCACTGAAATGCACTAGGGATGAACAGTGTGTTAAAGGGAGGTTATGCACAGTGTATGTGGTATCACTTACAGGCAGGCAGTATCTTGATGCAAACTCCACAGTGTCTCCACCTAATTAGAGACAGCTTGTACTTAGGTAAGGAAGAAATCTTGAGCTAATCTACTTTAATATGAACTCAGGAAGGCCCCTGCGTGCTGCATGACAAGACAGAACCAGACTTGATGGTGTTTGTCCAGCCTTAGTCTGCCAACATTTACTCCTTAGCACTCGTGTTTGTTGCTATGACCGATACGGGACAGGCAAGTTACCTCATGCTCGTTCCTGGAAAATGCTGAACAACACGGAAAGCAAGGTTTTCTGCATCACACAGATTGTGCTTTATTTGGATCACAGGCCCATGGTCCAATGCAGCCTCAGTACCACAGACCTAGAGATGTTAGGGCCCTAATTAAATAGGAGATTTTACCAAAGTGTCTAACCCAAAGCATTTTGAAGCCAACAGAAAATCCTCACACTAATGTTGCTAGGGAATCAATCAGTTCCAGAAATCTCAATTCAGTATGTATTAACACAATTAATAAAAGAAAGTCATTAGAAACAAGCTGCAGTCTGCCTCGCATTCAGTTTGGGTAATGCACAACTAGATTTGACACTGAAAAGGATGAATCTGAAGATGGCTACATGTAATACCCCATGTGAATATTTTATTGTTTTAAAGAACTTATTCAAAAAAATTCATTTATTACTGGTTGAAGTACAAGCTCTTTAAGATTACGCAGGTAACATGTGTTTTTAATTTGCCAAGGATATAATTCTCTGCAGTCCCATATAACAGCAAGAAATGTAAACACGGTGGTTGATTAATCAATAAAATGTTTATGATCTTATTAATGCAAGCTTTATTACTTACTGATCCTACTGCATCTATACACAATATACTTTCCTCTGGGTTTTGGAGGGGTTTTTGTGGTCAGTCTAATTTTCATTTGAAAGCATAGTTGCACTTTCATATGTGTACACTGTAGGTTATGGAGTTCCATATACAATACTACAGCTTAGATTTTTGCTTCAGGAAGCATTTTGTTTCATTTCTGCCCATGCCATTTTTCCTGCTGCACAATCCAAATTATAACTAGAAAAAGCTGCCTTACAATTGCAACTGGATGTCAAGGTGTGCTAAAAATTGGTCCAAAACTGCAGTTTTGCCTTCATGCAATTTGCATACAAATAGGAATATCCTGGGCCTGATTTCTGACACTCTTTTAAAATTGAAAGGAATTTTAAAATCCTTTCAGCAATGGCATACAACTATTATAGATATTTTGTGGAAAGAAACCTAATTTCTATTTATAGTATTTGATAGCTTTCTCTATTACTGCCATCATGAAAAAATATAGAAACACAGAAATATTATTAGACACCAAAAGATAATCCGAACATGGGTAAAAGTGGTACCATCTTGAAATGCATAAATAATACGTAGAGCTAAATATCTGCTATATATATCATTTATCTCTACCTGATTTTGTGTTGATTATTTTATGATAATAAATAGTATAAATAAAATATCTAGAGGCTCCCCAAAGGAATAGAAATACTTTAAAATACACAGTTACAAAGGTAGCCAAAATGGGAAGAGGCAAACATTACCTAAGCCGCAAGATTTTAGGTGTCATTTCCTATGAGGTAACAGACAAACATATCTGCCTTTCAAATGAGAAGACAAACATCAGGGAAATCCTACAATGAGCTATGAGCAAAGGGCAGAAAACATAAAGTAAGGAGAAGATTGTTAAATCTGACATATCAAACCTTCCAGCTGATTGTTTCCTTTCTTCATCCTATTTCACTTTCCTTTCCGTTTCCATTCTTATTCTCCATAGGTTCCTGTTACCTTTTTTTCCTAATTATTTTCAAACCAAGTATTTTTCTCTCTTGAAAATTGTAAGAAATTGCTCAGTATTCCACACTTACACAGAGGAAAGAAATGAGAAACAAGACAACAGTTTGCAAAAACTTATTTTTTGCTCTACAGTTGCATGACAAAATGACTGATCAAGCCTTATAAAGCATACTTACAAACACTTCTTCTGTTATACATGGAGGCTCTGAAATAGAAAAATGAAACATCATACGTTATCCAAGCAATACAATCAAGCTTGTTCAACTATGATTACTGAATAGAAACAAAAAGTAGTGAGGCATGACAACCTTCCTGGATATTCTGAAATAAAATTACTCAGTCTGAGGAAAAAAAAATAAACTCTAAGAAAACGTGGTAATGTTGAAGCATACATTAAAAGGTTGAGAATCACAAGAATGCTTTAAATATAATTAAAGTATTAACTAGATTATTTTACATATAAATCAGTTCACTTCTTGTCAGCTTTCCTCTCCAAAATCGATTACTAGAAGTTTGCTGGGTTTAATGAAAACACAGATTTGTGTGAGACTCTGGGAGCCTCAAACAGCAAATATTACGAATCGTATGATAAAATTAAAAAAAAAAAAAAAAAACAAACAACTAATTGTGGGTGTTCCCAGATAACCAAATCTCACTTGTTCTAGGAGAACAAGTCTGCCTGACGCAGAGCTGGAAAGCACTACCTACCCGTGGTAAGCCTCTTCGACCACATCCCGGATCTACCCACCTCCGGGCCGGCATCCACACCTGCATGCTTACCACCTCATCAGCGGAGGTGAAATCCTGGGCTAGGGACCAGAAAGAGAAGCTGTGGAGCTGCTGGGCCTGCCTGGGGAGTGCTGGTCTGTGGCAGGGAGGGCTGGCCCTGCTGCGTGGCTCAGGGCAAGCGGGGTTGCTATGGCACTGCAAACAATGCACAGGATGAGCCGGGCAGCAACCAAATGCTTCTACTGCGGGTGGGAAGCAGGCTCGGACACCAGGCACACCGCTGATGTGGTCCCAAAAGAGATGCCTGTGAACTTAGGAATAGGAGGATATTTGCAGCAATTGCTCTTTTCTCAATTGGCCTAGGCAGTTCTTATTCTAAAATGATATTCTACCTTCTTCTACCTTAGCAAAGCCCTTCAGCCACATGAGACTTTGCCTTAAATATAAATATCTTAAAACATACAACAAACAACTGATGAATTTACATCACGTACCAAGTAATTCTGCACCTCTAAGCAGATTGTGAGGCTTGATCCCAAGTAACAAAGTCAGTCCTACCTGTGGTAGAGAACTTCCACTGCAGCTAAGTAAGAAATAGCAAGGAGCTTCATATTCCTAAAGCCCAGATGAAACTGGGGCTGTTCCCCAACAGGATCCATTGCAATGTACCAGAAACACAACCTGCAGCCTAGGCAAAGCCTTCGCCCTGCTGCCAGGGCCCAGATCGAGCAGAAATCCAAAGGCAGTTGAATTTTCCCTTGGTTAGGAAGTTTATAAATAGCATATGTGGAAGTGGAGAAGACATTAAGAGATACAGAAGAGAGTCTACTCCTAGAATGTTAATATATAAGAGAAAGTCTCATTTCTGGTATGGTCAGCTAAAGCCGTACACAAAGAAGGAATTCAGGCTCCTATATAAGGTTTTAAGTGGACTTCAGGTGTTCCACAACTGGGATCAGAAAACATTCTACCTAGTATGTATCTGACCCTAGAACTGCTTAAATTCTTCCGGCACCTTCAGGTTTTTTGACATGAAAATTCCCTCAAAGGTCCTACTGCTGCTTACTTCCAGAACAGCACTGATTTCAGTAGCTTGGCATAAATCCCACTGGGACCAGTTGTACAAGATGTCACGTATGCAAGTTACTTGAAGGGCTCCTCTGAGAAGCCTAATCCATCTGTGGCCAGGAAGTGCCCAAGATGCACCAAGAGCTTCCCATTCCCAGTAAACTCTATCATTTGTTTCCCCTTTCACAGAACTGTTTAGTATCTCCAGCGGTGAAAAAAAGTTTTATTTTAATTCATATGACTTTGGTGGAATCCATGGTCAAGTAAAAACAGAACAAATACACATGCTCAGGGACTATAGCGTAAAGTCCAGGAAACAGCAACTGTTAAAAATGAACAAGCTGCAAATAAAATATCATAGAGGCAGGGAAAATGGCTTCATCTTCTAGAAAGATACGGTATTTTGCACCCTCTACTCTAGAGGTACATTCCCACTCCTGGGGCTGCCTGCCCGAATACCATGATCACTGCTCTAATTACTAAATGCCAGGGTAACGTCTCTTCTGAGTAGCTTGGTGGAATGCTGTTAGCTTCTGATTCGTTTTTTTACACTGAATTGTTTTGTGGTTGGCTTGGTTTGTTTTTTTTTTTCACTTAAGGGAAGAACGGTCTTTCGAAAGACCTAACAGATAAGCCAAATAGTATCATAGCCAAGACACACATTTCAGCCAAAAATTTGATATATATGAAAAACATATTCAACAGAAGCAATGAATAAAATATAAAGATTCAAACTTAAGTGAGCTATAGGCAATTTGAATAGCATGATCAGTATTCTAATGAAGCATTAACTACCCTGTAGTTCTCTGCATGCAAATTCTATTCAATAAGACATGACAACAACAGGTTAAAACTGAATGGCAAATATTTCAACACATGATTCCTTAGTGTTGTGTATCAGGACATGTTCTATTGTGATTATGAAGTAGTTCGAGTAGGTACACCTAATGTATATGTTAGAGAAATATGTATACCAGGATAGTCCATAAAATGTAAAGTGAAATCTTTCCAACAGGTAGAACTGTACTGCATTGTATACGATTGCATTGCCTCACAACCAAACTATTTAATATGATTTCAAATGCTTAAGCTAATGTTCATTCCACTCCTTTCCCCTCTGCTTCTTTTTCTTTCTGATGGGGGTTTAGATTGTTATACATCAAAGACTTTCTCCTAAACTTCCTTAGCTGCTTGCAATTTTTGAAGAAAAAGCAACAGAAACGTGACAAAAACGTTTGTTTTGTTTTTTTTTTTTTAAATTAGAAATGGAAGCCACAAATCAGCTTAGCTAGAATTGAAGTTTGGAAATGAATTAATAAAAAAAAAAAAAAAAATCCCTTTTCTCTCCTTCTGTCATCTGGTATATTTTGGTATAAAACTCTTAGGTCTTTGTTCTCTTCATAGTGTACTTCAAAGACTGCATTTTGGATTAAGCTCATCAGGAAATATACACTGCACTCTCTCACAGAGAATCTATTAGCAGTCCTTTTCTTATTATCTTAGGTAACATACATTTAGGTCAAATATTTTGTGTGCGTGCATTTCAGTCCTGATTTTATGTTGCCAGTCAAATGTTCACCAGCTGATGAAGCTGAGATATAAAGATTAGCCTCATTTTCCTACTTTTTCTCTTTCCATGCTCTTCTCTCATTTTCATGTTGATGATCGTTTATCTTAGCAGAACTGCAGACTTACAGAATGCTCCATAAATATAGCCAAAGCTGTGATCTATTCCAAAAAACATCAGATCTTATAGAAGAGATGAATGGCTAGACAGGATGGAGAGCAATTTCTCAAAAAGGTGATACCACTTAAACTTTAGACAAGAGAAAGCAAAAAGACTAGAAGTAGATTTCAAGTAGAGCAAAAAGACTAGAAGTAAGTTTCAAATTATTAGCATTTTGAGGAATTATGATCTAGCAGAGGGTCAGCACAGGAAAACAAATGGGAGGAAAACAAATTGGTTCTCTCCATCCCTGCTGGCATCTCCCTCCTCTGCTCATTACTGAAGAGCCATTTAGAGAGGTGAACTCTCAGTCAGGACTTTAATCTGCCATTGTCACTTTCCTCCACACTTCCCAGAAACTTGTGCTTTCAAACATTTACCAGGGAATGTTTCAAAGTATCAGCCAGCCACATCAGATCAAAACTGCTGAGACAACTCTGCACTCAAAGAAACAAGTGTATAAGCTGTGCCAGCTTGCTGGGTGAACAAGTCCCCTCCTTGTGATTTGCTCAAGACAAGACATAAATCGGGTTGCTTTATTAAATGCAAATATGCGCTTTTGTTTTTCAGTGGAAACCTGTGTTTGATTCCTGGCAGTGGTCACAATGAAGTCATGAACATCCCCATAACTAATCACTCATTCAAGAAGTGGCAAATACTATTTAAAAAAAAAATTAGATAGGCATCTAAAGTGATCTCCAAGGGCACCTGTTAACTAATTCCCATCAATTTTCAAAAGAAAGTCCCCATCTCAGATAGAGGTGGGCATTTCATCTTGTGATATTTGTAATACCTAAATATCTTTACAGTTTACAGAAATCCAGCTTCACTTGAATGTAACTACTCTTTCTTCTTTGGATGATTGCCACATACATTTTAGCTTTTGCTGCTTTCAGATGCAATCTCATAAACTGAAAACAGGTGCTAGGAAACCTATTTAAATATTGACTGCAGAACTGCCAAAATGGGAGTCAGATCCTGAGAGAAAAGCACAAATTGATCGTCAGATAGCTGGCCCTTAAGTGCCTTGAATTATTCTGTTGGCAAAATGGCAGAAGCTGCCTGTTGTGGTAGTACAGCCTCTCTGTGTTAAATCTGATAGTTCTAGTTTACAACACAGTTTAATGCGATTCTGTGGCTGTCAGAAAAAGTTAATGCAGACACCTGAGGAAACAGTTACTGAGAATATGAGAGCTCAAAAGAATTCTTAAGAGAGAATAAAAAAAACAAAACCCAAACATTCTTAAGATAGCCTAGGTGAACAGAAAAAAAAAAAAAAAAGAAAGTGCTTAAAAATAAAATAGGAAGGGCTAAATAGTAGAGGAAGAGGTGCAACATAGCTTTGGTCTATCAACATTAGAAACATTTTACTAGAGGAGGAGACTGTCAGAGGCAATGCAGTTCCAAAGAGCTTGACCTCTACAAAAGTCCCTATTGGCTTAATAACTGTAAAACATTCCTTCACTTGTCCGTGTCACCAATGGCCCAACCTTATTCTACCAGGACAAAGTAGAGGTGTTTTATCAAGTTTAAAGGCTTAAAATAAAGTTTAAATTCCCTTTGCTTGTATGAGTCAATACATATGGGTGATATGTTTTGACCCATATACAATATGAGGTCATTGTATGGGTCCTGGAAAAGATAAAGGAAACGCAGAGGCATACCTGGAAAGTGAATCAGAATTTGGAAGGACCACTTAGCAATTTGTGATATACATTTGTACATTTGTTAACTCATATACACCAGCTTCGTCCTTCATACCTGCAGTCATCTGAACCCTTCAGAAATTCATACTAATGTCTTAAGACATAACTGCTAGAACTTTAGGAGAGCATCACACCATGTTTTCTAATTTTGGAAAGGAGCACTAAAACTTCATTGAAAAAACTACTCAGAAGGATTGTGGCAGTTTGAAGACAGAAATAAAGTTGTTCTGTGAAGACAAGATGAAAATTAGCAAAGAACTACTAGACCCACACCTATCAAACCACATACAAGATAAAAACAATGGGGATGGTGCCTAAATCTACAGCAAGGCAGAGTTTATTGCTAGCAGCCCTACTACAGTTAACATAGCACAAGCTTTCACCTGAAACATAAGATACAGATCAGAAGAAACTATGACAGTTATATCTCACAGAGATTTCACTATCAGGGATGCATCAAATTTTGGCACTATGCACAAAAGATTGCATTGTCACTGTCTATTCTCCACTTTTCATGTAGATAAACTGGAGTCATGTTTTGTAATACATTTTGGCTGTGCTAATTTAAGCTTTGCAAATTTGCTTGCACAACTAGAAGTAAGAAGAGATGGTAAATTTCATGACAACTTTTTTCCTGGGGTTACTTGTAACCTGGTGTAAGTCAGGTCAGTTCCTTGATCTAGGCTTAACAAATGTTCTAACCAATTAAGGGGACAACATAAGAGACATATGAAGAAGCTTCAGCAGATAGGAATAATATACGCCACTGATGCCAAACACATCCTTTAAGATCCTCTCCTGGCAGTATGTGGCATATACCAAACAAGAGACACAAAACGCATGTTAGTCTTCCCAGTCTTGCTGTTACAATCAAACAGATGTCAACAACAGTCCTCAAACCCAGGATTCCCCAGGTAGGAGCTAAGTTATTCATGTGAGAGATTACTGATACATCAAGCCTGGGATAGCAGCAGTGCTGCTTGAGACAGCACATCCCACTGACCGCCAGTTCCCAGAACTTTTGTGCTATCCTGCCATGGCTGCTTGTGTAGCTGTATAATGAAGCAGAACTGGGCAAATGATCCAGCTTAAAAAAACAAAATCAGGTGGAAAGAAGGAAAAGTTTTCATGTACATCAGCTTCCAGAATACAGCAGTGTGAACACAACAGATGTTAAGAATGGTATAAGAATCCATAACTAATAGCTGCTTCTTAAGATTTCAATAATGCTTCAGAAAAACACAAACCTATAGCTTCCTTATTTTTTAGATATTCTGCTTTCCTACCTATTGCTCTCCCAGTCTCCGGAAGTACCTAGTTAAAGAGTAAAGAACACATTAAGTTCCCAAATTTTCATCCAGTCTTGATTTAACAGACTAAAACTAAAAAAAAAAAAAAAAAGCCATTTTGATTCTGTTTAAAAAGTCTTATGAGGGAATACTTAGCCCCTTTCCAAATTTGAGCATAAAAAAGGTTATTTTTTTCTTGTTCACTAAAGGCATCAGAACATTGATTAAGTATGTATAAAATACATACAATAAGATAGTCTTCCTGTGATGATTTTAAATCATGATAGATTGAGGAGGCACTTGTAGGTTGCCCACACTTTGCAAAACTATACTGGATTTTACTATCAAATACCTTTTCTGTAGCTGGGAAATAAAGTCCAGAGTTACGTGGCTCCTGAAATTGTCAATTCTCAAATACTTCAACTGCAACATTTCCACGACAGTTACTTTTTGTAGGCAACACCAAGATGGTATGGAGACTGCCGTCCATGGCTGAGGGAGGAACTGAGCCAGCAGTCGCTCTTTAGGCCAATCTTGCCTGGTTGCTGTAGGACCTGGCTGTGTGCCCAGCTTAGCTTCACCCTGGAGAAGTAATACCATCTGAATTGCTTCCCAGGATGCCACTCTTGGCTTGGAGATTTTGGTATGCATCTCCTGGGGTCGGGAATTATGGCCAGCCTTGCTTTAAGCTATTCAAAACATTTTGCATTTCTAACCTTGAGTTGCTAAGTAAGGGTTAAAGCAAGAACTAAAACAACTAACATTCTGTTCTGTAAGAAAAATCTTTGGTGCCCCCTTGTGATAAAATATTTTTATGAACAGAATGCATGCATTTGAAATAAAGGATGACTTTCAGTGAGGAAAGCAGTTCAACCTTTAAGGTAGTTTCACATTTAAGTTAGTTAATTGAGCGAAGCATTTCTAGAATTAGTTTGCTTTCTTGTTACCCGTTCTGTGTTGTATGACATTCTCCCTGGACTACTCTATGACAAGTACTTAAGCAACAGAAAAAGTCCAGAACAGGAACCTAAACAGCGCACAAGTGAGCAGAACACAGGACCCATATCTTGCCTTTCACAAGATTAAAAAAAAATCATACTTGCACTTAGCATGCTCATTTGGGATACAGAGTTTTAGAACAAATTCTTGACAAACACCTCCACCAGCGAGACTGGAGAATAACTCCATCCCAATAATAGTTTTTGTACACCAGAGTATGCAATGGGAAAAGGATAAAGGAAAATTGAACCTGAAATTTCAATATTTTGTGAGAGTGCTGCTTTTGTATAAAATTCTTACAAAGACAGGAGAATGTTCTCAACACAACCAAAGTTCGTGTTTAAAAGCCAAAAATGTTGCTATCACCACAATCTGTGCAGCATGTAATCTATGAAAATGTGTACCAGGAAAACGTGATTAATTCATGAGAGGAGAACTTCATTTTGTATCCCAGCTGTCTACACATAGGCTGGGTACTGAGCTATCGAGTCCTGGCAGAACAAAGCATTTCTAGGTGTGTCCTCCCAAGTAATGAATTACAATCAATTCAGTACTTGGGGAACTTTAGTGTCTGCTCAGTGAACATAGGAGCAGACAGGAGTCCTCCATTTAGACAACAGCAGCACATCTCCCACAGTCCCTCTTTTGCCATAAGTTACTATCCTTCTACCGGCTCTAGTGAAGACACCATATATATATTTAAACAGCTTACAGAAATAGGTTTCACACTATGATTCAGGACTGAAAAGAAGCAGTTGAAATACAGACAGTTGCCATCCCATTTGCTAAAGACTGAAGGTGCTTACAGAATTAAGACACAACAATTCAGTGATCCTCACACAGCTGTTTTCAGAATGAGTTTTAGAACACAGAGGGGAAAAATTAGAGGGTCTTTTAACACATGAACTCCAGTATTAAAGTCAGAGATACGTTTTTATATGAAGCTTCTAGTATTAAACACCAATGTTTGAGTTCATTCAGAACTCCATGCCATCCATATTTTCAGCTGAAGAGTTGGTTTCTTTACTACTCATCCATTAACAACCAATAAGGCCTTACTACCATTTAGGCTTTCAACAAGTTTGGGTAGGTTCTAACACTGTACAGAGGCTTGTCAAAGTTAAGAGGAAAAAATGTTAAGACTTTTTGTAATGAGAATTTCAACTAATCAAATCTTGAATTCAGAAAGTAAAAGCAAGCTTTGTTTTTGTTTAACTAAAAATAAGTACATCATTCTCAAGAAGCAGTCAGATGCCCCCCCAAACCTGACAAGTGATAACAGAATCTGCTAGATGTTTTGCATCAAAAAATCCTTTAAGATTCACTACAGACAAAAATTGTGCACTTATAAGAATGTAATATAATCACATGAAATACTAAATCACCATGAGGCTGAAGTAAAGAAAGAAAAAAGGCCTAAAGTTTAGTAGTACAAGATACGAGGTTATGCACTTAAGGCTCAGTAAGAATTTATGGAAGAAATCGGAATCTTTTTAAAATTTGTGAGAGAATAATGTAGGAGTACTACACCTAGGGACTAAACTGCAAGTGTGTAGAAGACACAAAACCATGCTAATCTTAGTATGTATCGGTTAAAGTATTTCTGGTAGAGAAAAGAACACTCTAATATTATTCGAGGCCTTGAGGAGGTTTAAACTGGAATACTGGTTGCCCAGATAAAAAGAAGAGATTCTAATGGAAACAGTGAGGAGTCATTAAGACAATCCAAGAGACAGATGTATAGAATAGCTATTTTTATAGCAATGCTGGGGGAAAAAAGGCAACCGATGAAGTGATTAGTACAGCGATGTGGAATAGGTCTCCAACATAAAGGTCATGAGACAGTATTCTATTCAATTTTAAGACAGAACTTGACGAGTTCACACAAGAACTTGGCACTACACTCCAGAAGTCCCCTTCTTATCTGACACTCCTGTATCTCTTCGTGTGCCTATGAAAACAGGAAGAAAAGGAATATCTTGTATTAAAATTAACCTGCATGACTTAAATTGCTTAAGTGGTACCAATGAATAACCAATACATGGAATAGGAAAATAATCTAACAGATGCTGATGAGCTCCTTAATTTAACAAACAAAATTTTATATTATTTTTAGCTAGCTAGTGATAGAACATACTAACATTCACTAGCCTATAAACAACCAAAAAGATTTATAACATTTTTTTGCCTAAGCTCTTCCATACTTGTCACCAAGGAAAGAATGATCAGAGACTTAAGTAATTTCAATTTCCTTCTCACAGACCACTTGAGGTTTATGATTGCTGCTCAAAAAAAAAAAAAAAGATTTATGAAGTACAATTCTTGCAGCAATATCTGTCAGCAGCAAAAGCTTGCTTCTAAGAATTCTTTTTTAGAATTTAAACCCACAGGTCTGCCTCAAAACACCAACTTCAGAAATCTAAACGCATTCCCTGGGAATCCTTCATATGCAATATCACTCCTTCCACTACAGCTCATACCTGCCCCAGTAGAAATAAGGACTGCAAAAATAAGATTTTCAGCAGCAAATAAACCAAAAATTACCTTGAACATTAAAATTAATCTCATCATCCCCAACTTCCAGAGTTAAAGACAATTGACTCCTCCCTTTCCAACAATCTGTTGTCAATTGCAAGAAAAAAAAATCATGAGCTGGAGAATAATTATGGGGAGGATATTTTAGGAAACTCTTGACCATTGTAATTTCTACTCGAGGACCACTTTTGCATCCTTCTTCTATGTACTAGCTAGAAGCGTTAGTACCTGACATCAGGTGTCTGAGAATTAATTCAGCCCTAAGGACATAAATCCCTAGACTTCCTGAAATTCACTGTTTTTATGTTTGGTTTTTTGTTTTGTAGGGCATTTTTGTTGGGCTTTTTGGGGAACATAGGAGCCTACATTCTCCTTTGTTGTTTCATTCAAGTCCAGGCTCATAGAGCTTAGTGGTATCTGATGGAGACTGATTGAGGGATGGAGTATACAGAAAAAAGCATAGCAGCAGGGATTCAAAAAAGAGTTACTTCCACTCTCCTACCCCTAAGACTTCATTTCTGTCAATAAATCAATCAAATATCATGAAAAAAATTTATTCCTTTTACCCAAAATATTAGAGGCTATTAGATAACTATAAAATACTTTGTGTTCCATCAGATATATTATCCTTTACCCACATATTAAGTATATCATGATTTTACTTCTCCCTTTTTTCAAGGCATAAAGCTTATTAAAAAAAAAAGAAACAAAACCAAAAACAAATAACCACACTGTCAGAGGGGACCACTACCCATAGACGAGAAGTCTGGCTTTTTCACTTGCTCCCACCTCTGGGTTCATTTCAGCTGAACACCAGAGCCTCATTGCATTCATGATAGACCTAAATGAACAAAAGACATTTGATTCAAGAGATTTTTTTGAGACAGATTTAGA
>NW_015094509.1:10334015-10449771 GCF_001431845.1 Calidris pugnax
GGGGGGGGTGCAAGAAGGTTTTAAACATGCCAAAACAGGAGCAAAAATATTTAGAATTGAGAAATAAGACTCAAGTATTTTTTCCTCCCATCCTTATTAGATGGGCACTGTAGAGGTCAAAGATACTACCTCTAAAAACAAATAATGCCTGTAATGGAACTAATTTATCACCATTATTTGCCCTGAATTATTCAGATTTTAGCAAAAACAAACTCCTCGGATAAGGTCACACATCTCTTACCAGAATTTTTTCCTCAAAGGGAAAGGATAATTAACAACTGATTCTTAAACTGGCTTTCCATCCAAAGGAGCATCTGTTTCAAAAATACTTTCAGAACTATTGCAAAAGTTCTCAAAACAAGGCTTGTACCTTGTGAATTTCTGGAGTGGGCTGCAATTCCACACATCAGAAAGTCAGCTAAATCCTCTCACTGACTGTCATAACTCTCTCATCAATTTCAAGGATGCATATAAAGCTTCATTTTTTCCCCCTTTCTTTATATATGAGACAAAGTACATTGATATTTAGCAAAGGTAAAATGCAGTCTTGCTATGACATGCTGTACTTATTCTGCTTTGCAGTTACTGCCATCCCTAATTTTATTTGATAGTTCAATGGCAAGAAGCAAAACTAATCCAAATTATGTTATCATAAAGTTACAAACTATTTACCTTCAGATTCTTGTGTAATATATCTTCCTGCCTAGAAAGTTATTCATCATGTCAGTTTAACTTTTCATAGAAACTATTAAGCATTTCTAGAAGTGTATAGTCACTTTATACCTGATAGTAAAAGAACCAATCCAATATTTCTCTGAACTAAATTCACTTTTAAGTAGACCTTGAACACCTAAAGTTCCAAACAATTAGAGAAATGCAAATATTAAACAAATAAAAAAATTAGCAGTTTTCCTGCTTGTAATCTCCTCCTCTGAATTGCCTCCTCTATGAGCTGCCATTCTTCCTAAACCAAAACTATATACACACATACTTCTGTATTCCCTACCTTGCCCCAAAATTGTTCCTTCAGAATAGATTCTATAGAAACTTCTCTTTCAGTCTTCCAGTTCAAGTGCTACAAGTCTAACCCTAGACAAAAATAATGCAAAGGCTTAGCAAATACAAATAAATATGGAAAGTGTTGATAATTTTATTCATGCAATAAACATGATTTTCTGGCAGATACATTGGGTTGATCCCTTCTTTAACGACAGCATGATTGGTTAATAGTAAAATGCCATATAACTTTTAGTACTAACTTTCATGATGCTCCTCCTCCTTCCAAGTGCTATGTGGAGCTACTGTCCCAGAAATCAGGTATGCTAAAAGTACTTACCAAATTACAAATCACAACAGTTAGAGATGAGAAATAGGAAGTGATGTTTCTAGAACATTCTGAATTAAATCGTTCTTGCCCATTTGTCTTAAATATCCACAGAATAAAAATAAAGGGATATGCGAATAAGTATTAATAGACACAAATACACAGCTTATTGCTTAGTTGAAAGCTCTTTAAAAAAAAAGCAAAACAGACTACTGTTTAAATAGCTCAGTGATACTGCTTACCTGCAAATACACACAGTAAAATTGCAACATCACAAATGTAACATATAGGACAAAATCAGAGGGAGAGTGGGAACGAAATACCAGTTAACTACAGGTGTTCTGCAAGATGCTTGTGTTAAGTGCACTCCTTGAAAGGATAAGTAGGACAATATCAATTGGAGAAGTAAATTATTGTTATATCTTCGCAGAGCAAGTACTGTGTCCACTTCTGTCGCCTGTATTTCAAGCTGTTTACAATTGCTAGGAGGTTCCTTACAAAAAAAGAAAAAACAAAAAACAAACCACACAAAACAAACCACAAAAATCTGCCTCCAAGAGGCAGATTGAGCTCTTTTCTGTAAAGGATCAGCATATTTAGTTCAAAAGCAAATCAGTGAATTCCCTTAATTAAATCTAGGATAGAGAAAGGATGATTTCTAACAGTAGGTAATCCTTTAATTCAAGCTGAAGTAAAGCCAGACTAAATTTAAAAGTAAGTTCACAACAACAAGGGTAATTCAACAGCATATTTAGATATGTGAATATATGCTATATCACCTGAAGTTTTCAAGTAAAGACAAGAACTGTAAAAAACAGTACAATAAAATATCCACACAGCATCATCTTGATTTAGAAGTTACTAAGCCTCTGTAATGCAATGCAAGATAATAGACAAGAGAACAACAAAATAATTATTCTGATATAAAATTCAGACAACTAATAAATTGCTTTTGGGGAATCATCATTTATATAGATAGAAGTATTTTTTACATTTGTATCTAGTGCTTCACTTTAAGGTATTTTTAAAACATCTACTGTAATTTCAAGTGAATAACAAATAAATCCCATTTAAAAGATTTTTTTAAAAATAAATTTCTTTAATTTGTCATTAAGACAAGAATCACATTTTTAAACATCTATGAGGTGCTGTAAGCCAGATATTGAAGACTACATTTAAAATACTTTATTTAAAAAGTAATATGTTAGTAAATGCCTAGCTACTACACGACAGGTAAAACAAGACAAAATGTTTTAAAATGTTCGCTTTTTTCAAAAACAAAAATATACTGAATTGTTTAAGATATATACATGAGACGTTATTCTTGATAAGTCAGCAAGAACACATTCAATGAGACTTTCAAGATGCATATATTTAGGAAGAATATGAACAAGATTAGAAACCTAGGAGAAGAGGAAAAGGATTTAATGTAAGGACTTAGACGCCTTACAAATTTAGAGTCTTTTTAAATTTCTTTTGCTTTGGGCACTTCCTGGAGGAGCATCTTTTTTGTTCTTCCATTTTGCTGATAAACTATGACATTCTTTTGACCCATGGAAAGCACGCAGACATAAAATACAGAACTCAAATCCACATGCCTCTCTGCTACATAGTCCCCGTTTCTTTACCAATTGATATTTAGCAGGATATCGACATCTTGGACAGGGTTTTATAGCTTCATCAGTGAACAGAGTTTTAGCGACCTGTAGCAAGAGGAGGCAGAGAAGAGCTACTTAGTTCTTATAAATGAAAAATCTTCCTAAAAACTTAAAGTGAGGAATTTCTTAGGTACCTACTTTCACGTATTCTTCCTGTCTACAAGTCAAATGGGGAACAGAACTCCATCTCCTGGGTGCAAGTTCAGTGTGTGAAGATGGTGTCTGCACTACAGAACTTCTGGCTTGAGCTTGAACAGGCCTTAGAGCAGATCTACTGAGAACATTAAGCCTTGTGGCAGCATCTTCAGCTTTCAATAAATATTCCTGTTAAAGTTTATAATTATAAAAAGAAGAAAAAAAAACCACACCACACAAAAGGAAGCAAATCAGAGTTGTATTTCATTTGGGATTTGTAGCTGGTTTTTTGCTCTTTTTGTTTTCCCTCTACAACAACACATTAGATATGGAAATTATGCATAGTTCATGTATTTTCCATGAAAGGTTTATATTTAGTAAGGGAACAACAGACATGGACCATTAAAAAAAAAATCCCATGAGTAAGGTAAAAGCCAACTGTCTTTTAGCACTCTCTGCTGGTACTCATCTTTCTGAATTAGGAAATGTCAACTGCAAGCATGTTTTGTCACAATTAAAGTACAGTTACACTAAAGTGTGTCTACACACATGTGGAGGATTTGAAAAAAATTATACTGCTATTAATGTGCTTATTTTTCTAGATACCCCTTAAATTTCTGTATATCCTTCTGATGTTTACAAGTACACCATGAAGAAGCTTAGCCACAGGCAATCCTGAAAGCAACCAGCAAGTATCTAGAGTGGATCCTACAGCACTGCAGACTAGACTGAAACAGAAAATGAGGAACAGCATGGCACAAAGATATGAACAGGGTTTAAGATCTTAAGCCAGAATCAGTTAAGGAAGAGATCCTACAGGATTCTCAAGGAGGAACTGGGGGGGGGTAGCGGGGTGCAGAAAAGAAAAAAGAAAGTCTCCCATGACTGAAAGACTAGTACTCACACTGTGGACAGTTGAAAAAGAACCAAACCAAACAAACAAACAAAACAAAAAAAAAAAAAAAAAAAAAAAAAAAAAAAAAAAATCAATAAAAGTTATTACATTCTCCTGTTAGAATCTTTCACATACTCACATTGGAACTGTATCATAGAATCATCTTTGTTGGAAGAGACCTTTAAGATCATCAAGCCCAACCGTTAAAAATTAGCTATGGTTCTGTAGTTTTACAAGATGTTTCTTCTTTCATCTGTCTTCTTTCACACTTGGAAAAAAAAATGTTACCTTAGAGACGAACCTTACCCCAGCTTCTTCCTTCAAGTGTTTTATGTACAACATTCTCCTTTTATCTGCACTTTTATCTTGTACAATGATTTCACGCCAGTTTCTGCTCACTTTCCAAATGCTGGAATAAATGAATGAAAAGTTATCTACATTCACATTTTTCCCAAGCAGTACAGAAGTCATGATAGTGAGACTACTTTTGAAATATTTTTGCGTGATTTCATACACTATTGGTTATTTTACAGACTACTGCTATATACTACAAGAGTTCACTGTATTGTTATGAAACCCAGATCTTGTACTCTTAAGCATCACTGTATAGAATAATAGAAGAGTCCAGAGAACAATTGTAATATAAACGCAGCATAACTTTGGCTTACAAAATTAAGTTTCTTCCTTCCACATAAGCCACTGACCAAGTTTGTTTCTAAAGTCACATTTGTGTGTTAAGTGTTCTGAAAACACTTATGCTTCTTTATACTGCCCGTATATTTCCACCCACTCTACCATTCCCTTTGCAAATAACACACAAGGCACTCTTAATTTCTTTGAAATAAGTGACAGTTTCTAATGATTAAAAAGTAATCTAATCATTACTCATGAAATAAAATTATTTTATTATCTTTGTGCTTTGAAATAACTGAGAATATTAAATACATGAGAAAAAATCTGGAAAATGTGTTTTGGGTACTATGCATTACTGGGGAACTTTTCATGAGAAGAAATTACTTTCCAAGCTTAAATATATTTTTAATATATTTTAAAATTTATAAATATTGTGATTTAGTTTTAAGTCTACTAATTCCCATGTTTGGCTTTTTTAGTTGCTTTTTTAATTCCCCCCCTACAATATACTTTTAGAACTTCACAGAAAGAGCCACTTGATTAACAGTGACAAAACTTTAATTTCCTCAGCAACAAATTCTGTTGACAACACCTGCTGTTCCAGGACTTATTCCAATTTATTTGCAGAAACACGTATTTTAACCTTTTCTGGGGAAAAAATAAAAAGCAGCAGTACTTACCTGCACAGACTTTCCACTGTCAAAGCATCTAAAACTATAGCAAGAACATGTGTTAAATTTCTGTATTTCAATTCTGTTAAAATATCTAATTTTTCAAGGCCCATTTTCTTGCCAATAAGTCCAGCAAGAACATTTTCTAATGCAAATATTTCTGTTCCATCAATATTCTGTGATATTTGCTTTTGGTCGGATCTTTGTTTTTGCAAGCAAATTTCATGAACTATTTTCAGAGCTGGAGTTCTTGAGAGATCTCTGTGACTTACAACTAGGTCTCCACTAGGATGTTCTTCTAAAACTAATGCAGAGTCTTCACTTAAAAAGTTTCTTTCTTCTCTTGACATACATGCTGAAGTAGAAGGACTGCTGTGATGATCTTCTGTCTCTGACTGTGAACCTTGTTCCTGAAGAGTGGATAACTTTCTAACTTGTTCAAGTTTTCTTGTCTTTCTTTTGCTGTCCAGAACTTTTGAACCTTCTTTATGTTTTTGCAAGAACTCTTGGAAAGATCCCTCATGATCAGATAAGTCTCCCGATTTGTCCAGATGAAGTGAATTATATCCACTGTCCTCAGGTATTGAAGGAACTGGGTAACTTGTCAGCTTAACAGGGGGAGAGTTTATTTCACTAAGTTCAAAGTTAAAGCTTTCTACAAGACTGTTGACAGAAGTCGAGAACTTACCCTCATTGGTCTCAGGTAACATACTGTAAGGAGAAGTCCTGAGCAACCCATCAGTAACACTCACAAGGACACTTTCACTGAATTCATTAGTGTTACTAGCAATAACTTCCTTACACTTAATTGGAGATAAACATTCTGGTCCAAGCAATAAGGGGTCCTTACACTTGGACTCATCTAACGTAGAAGTCCTTTGTTGTGAAAAGGAAAGTCTCCGTTTTGGGCAATCGGGATTGGAGTCCTCAGTTTTTGAAGTGCTACCTGTCAGAGGTTTGTAACTTTTATCTCTTGGAGAATCTGAAGCAGTTTGTGAAACTCTTTCTTCAGAGCTCAAAACACAAGAGAATACTTTTTTCCTACTGCTTCCTGAAGAGCTAGGTTGTCTTTCACAGCATCCTGCAGTTGTTCCAGTGGGAACAGTCTTAGGTAAAAGCAGCCTCCTGCGTAGTGAGGAGACTTTTCTACTCACTTTAGGAGTTTCAAAAAAATCTGCACTTCTGTTTGCCTCTCTTCTTTCTGATAAGGAAATAGAATTAATTTCATTTTCAATAGATGACGACACAGGAAAGACGACATTTGGATGAATGTGCTCAGAATACTCTTGTAGCAATGACAAACTTTTTACACTCAGGGCTGCTTTATGTTCTACATCAGGATCTTTTACTGACTCATTGCATCTGCTGTCCAGAAATACTGAAGTGCAACATGTCTCTTTAAAATTTGTGTATTTTAAATTGCTGCTGGGAGATGTTATTCTATTTCTTTTAAGAGCATTGAACATTACCGAACGACTGTCTGACATCTTCTGCTTGGCACTTTTTAAGTGAAGATACCAGTGTTATTTCTGAAACAAACAATAAGAGCAGTCACCAAAACACCTTCAGATTAGTGAGAAAGTCTTGTGTAAATCTACCAAGCTAGCGGCCATGACAAAAGTATTTTCATTAATCCTAGTAGCAACAGCACTTATACACGAACACAAAGATAAATTACAACCAAGTAAGCTTTTAAGATCTACTCTGTATTTTCCTAGAAAGGTTACAAGTGGCTGATGCACCCATTTAAATGAGGTGTAAGAATACAGACTCACTTTTTCTTCCCCCCACTCACACATGGCAGAGTTTCTCTACCCTAACCAGAGTGGCAACAGGTGTCATGAATAATGCCAGCATGAGGGCTATTCTCACAGAAGTCACAGCAGTTCACATCAATGTTGCAAGACAAGTTGGAATCAGCACCTTTTACTGAGGCATGTTACTGGCCTCTAGAGCTGGTATTTTGGAACATAAGTCTGGAAACTTGAATTCTGGACATTGAATTTTAAGAACAGACAAAAGCAGGAATTACTAAAGGTGGCTTAAACACCAAATGTTAAGACATTGCTAATATCCCAGCAGCCCTGATTTAGTCAAGCCTTAGCCAACTAAAGACAAGCAATGTGGACCCAATTTGTGGGGGGATGAGGGGGAAACAACAACACACTATTCTTTGATGAACTTGGGTCATTTAATTAGCATTTTTTGGTCCATGCTGAAGGCACTATATAAGATCATTTCAATCTAGGAAGTGCTTTGTTTTCTACTGTGAGGATACAGCAACATATAGAATTTCAAAAAGAACACGATATTAAAGAGCAGACAGTAAGAGCTCGACATAGAGGCCTATAGCATCATGCTAGTATCAGTATGAAAACAAATATATTTCATACAAACAAAAAAATCCATCCACATTAATTGAGAAAAATTCTTCCAGGAAGGAAAGCTATGTGAAAATAATTCCAAGAAGATGACAAACTTTGCTTCCTTTTCCTCTTCCATTTACCTCTACAAATGCTGTGTCATGAACTAGAAAATAACTCTAAAAACATAGGAAAAAGGTATAAAGAGTATCTCTGTAGTACATTGCTGCTCTCCAGTTCATTATTCACACTATGAGCGGAGCACCACATCAACATAGTTCTTTTTGTAAAAAGAGGAAGACCTATAAGAGACCTGTAGTAACAATAGGGCATTGGCTTTGTGTAATCTACAAAAAGAACAAAGGTTTCATCATTCTATGATGTATTTTGGTGAACTGCAGTTAGCTAGCAAACATTGTTAGGAGATATTCCTACCAAAAATGCTGATAGACAGAGATTTAAATTTTTAATGCTATTTAGAGACAGCTATTCAAAATCTCAATCCTACCACACAAAAAAACCCACCACAACCTCATGCCCATACTTACTTTTAAATATATTCATTTTCCTTAAACATAGTCAAACTAACCACACATTTAACAAAATTGCACAGGCTCACAGGTTTAGAAACTTGATGTTCAGGCAGCATACTGAAGAAACAAAAGGAAAACTCACATTTGCAGTTTAGTTCTCAGATACCCAATGGGAGAAACTAGCTAATCTTTTGAAGAACTGAGAGTAAAGGAAATTTAAAATATTACAGTATGAAAGAATTTAAGCAAACTAGTGTTTAAAGTAACATAAAATCACAGAAAAGCAACTTTTTCCATGTAGGGGAGATGAGAATAGCAGAGCTGTTGGTAACTCAAGTAAAAGCCAAAGATACTCTGTAGATACGCCAAGGTCCAGCAGGAGGAGCCTGTGGGCTTACGATGTTGATTTTGAGAGAACAATGTTGAAAGAATTAGAGGGAAGCCACTGCAATACAGTCACTGATTTAACAACGTCCATTATACTTCTTTAGAGCAAATCCCAGTATACAGTTCAGGTTTGTATACGCATATTTTATCTTTTTCAAAACATATTACTTGTACAAATTAGCATTTAATTCAAGACAAGGTCTCATTTTACAGTACAGAAGGGAAAGCCTTTCACAGGTGCTGAGCATCTCTCAGAGTAGAATGCTACTTGCATTCATAAGAGATGCCTTATAAAACCTCTTGTGGTTTGTCTAGTATTTTATAAGCACTTCCTTTTCTATCAGGAGAAAAGTTTCCTCTAGTAGATTTGATACATAACATTAAGCCCTTTTCATTTGGGGATCTTGAAGTAATTTCTGAAAGTATTGTTAACCTTGTTTTAGTCATCATAAACCAGATGTACAGGGAAGAAAAGACTGGTAACAGAGCAAGTCAGCTACAGAGGAAGGAATAAATTCCATATCTGCTAAGTGTATGTTCTTGTGCTCTATACATTTCCCATATATATTACTAGTTTTGTAGTTCTCAAATTGGTCTACAAGACAATTGCAAACTTTCTGGCAGTTTACAAAACAAAACATTTCATATTCAGAAACCCCAACTAAGTTAAGAACAGGATTCAGATATTTTGACAAGAAATAATTTCTGAAAAGCTTAGTCTTACAAAGTATCCTAAAGAGGCAAAAACGCTGGCTACTAGAAGGCAACACAAATGGTGCCTATAACTTCCATCCGAGTTCTAGAATGGACTCACGCCTCTTCCTGAGAATTTACATTCCCCAGTAACATGCACTGAACATTTATTCCTCAAACAAGATGTTTGCTGTCCTTGTTTGTCTCTGTTCACTACTGTTAACAAAACAGATAAAGGCAAAGTTTTGGTGACACGAGAATATTTCTTTGTTACTTAGTCAGTTTTACTGCAGATATATAATAGCTGTTTATCTGAAGACTCTTTAAGCACCCAGCTCTAAAACCAGAGAAGTCATTCATACCTTCACAGGTGTTAATATGGCAAAGGATGGCATCGCTAAGTCCTGTCCGTAAGATATGGGTCACTTACCCTAATTTGTGAAGCAACTCGAGATCTTCCAAAGCAGAAGTGATGTACTCAAAAGTACTCTTTACCCCTACCGATAACCTAGAGCGAGAAAGGGTGCAGAGAGAAGAGAGAGAGGTGTAAGAGAGACATTACCCCAGTGAGAGAGCTTTCAAACGGTCTGTATATGCGTTCATTGCAACGTCTCATTACCCAGCGATGAAGATTATTAGCGGCTACCTAGGGACCGGCACCCGAGGGTCTCTCGGTCACCTGGGACGCCGGACACGAGCAAAGCAACAGCTTCACCGCCTCATCTGGCGAACCCAGCTCAGGGAGCAGAGCCCACAGGCCCCCCTACTACCAAGCGCAGCTGAGGCGGCCGGCAGGGCCCCTGGAGAAGCGGAGAGAAGGGGAGTCCTGCCGCCTCAGCAGCTCGCCGCCCGCTCTGGGGCCCGTTGCCCTTGGCGAGGAGCCGCTTCGCTTCTCTCCACCCACACCGGCTCCTCGCGTGCGGCCGCCGCCGCTTTCCCTCGCTTGGATTTGAACTACCCGCCCTTACCAACCGCTGCCTCCCCCGCCCCCTCCGCCCTGTGGGCCCCGGGAGAGCGGCGGCACCGCCCACGGAGCGAGGGACAGGAGCCTGAGGAGAACGGTCCCTCCGAACGGGAGAGCCCACTACACGAGAAAGCTGGAAGATACCGGGGAGGCTCACCTCTCTCCTCACACTTTATACTCCGGGACCCCCTCCCCGCCGCACCCGGCCCACCATTAAAAGCGCCGTTCCTCCCCCCGCCCCGGTGCTGCTCAGGTGCCTGAGGAGGGTGAGGCTTTCCCGCCCCTCCGGGAGTCCCCTCAGAGCTCTGCCGGCGGGCGCCGGCGCTGAGGGGCGGCTTCAAGGGCAACGGGCGATCACGGCCGGCCAAAGGCTTTCACAGATGACGAGCCTTACCCGCACCGCAACCTTTAAGCTTGAGCTAATTAATTCGAGACAATTAGTACGTTTGCACCTGACGGCCCCAGGAACAAAACGGTCACGGAGCGTTTGTCAAGTGCCGTCTCCTTTCAGTCAGCTGTCAGCCGGGTGGGAGATGCCTAGCGATGCCGCCTCGCTTTTTGCCGTGTTTTAGTTAATGTGTATATGGAAAAAACGACCGAAAGCCAGCCCCGAATACTCGGCAGCCCGTTTCTCCTGGGCTCGGTGCGGCCGCCTGCGGGGCTGCCCGGGGCTCACCGACCTGAGGGCCCGGCCCGGCGGGGGCGCTGCCGGCGGCGGGAAGCGGCAGGCCTCGGGGCAGCCGCCCCCGGGTCAGAAACGGGACTGACCGTCAGGAATAAACGTGTTATTCTGAGGGCGGTGAGACGCTGGGTCGGATTGTCCAGGGAAGCTGTGGATGCCCCATCCCTGGAGATGCTCAAAGTCAGGCGGAGGGGGGCTTTAAGCAGCCTGCTCCAGGGGGAAGTGTCCTTGCCCATGGCACAGAGTTGGACGAGATGATCTTCGAAGGTCCCTTCCAGCCCAAACCCTTCTGTGAGTCCAAATAAATCATCGCTGTGTTTGCTCTCCTTCCCCTGGGTGTTACCCTCCTTCACCTCACTCACATAACATTTACCCCGGGTTACCCCTAATTTTTCTGGTTCTTTCCCTCTTTACGCTTCCAGTTTTCTCCACCAGAACAACGTCCAATCTCAACGAGAGATGTCAAAACGTTGTGTGTGACTCTGAGGGCAACACCTAGATCCAAAGAAACGCCGAAATTAGGTAACGTAATTCCTGTAGGTGAGGTTTGGCAAGCGTGCAGCCTTCCCCTCAGGCGACCTGAGAGGAGCTGGAGCTAAAAGTTACCTCTCCAGGGCTGGGGGAACCCGTGACATCCCTAGATAAAGCATATTGGTTTATGTGACTACGAGGTAACTGTTACAGATGAAAAGAGAAAGGCTCTTGGGATATCTCCCCTTTTCATTTTTGGGGGGAGAAGTCATTAGAAACTTTCAGAAACGTAATACAAGTTTTCTGAAAGTGCTTTCTGTAGTATCATCTATTTAGCATGAATCGGAAGAAATTAATTTTCAGACAAATGTATTTATTTATAAAATAAATTACCTTCTCTGTGAAATTGGCAGCTTGTTAACTCCTTAGAGTTTATGTGACTCGGCTCAAAAATACCCAAGAAATATAACAAGTTGCAGTTGTGCCATTTAATGCAATACACTCCAAAAAGCGCGATTTAACAAAAAAGGGTCGCAAAACCAAAACCAACCAACCAACAAAAATCAAAACCAACCAACCAAAACCCCAACCCAAACCTGAGAACGCTGCTTTCAACAAGCAAACAGAGCGAGGTGAGACAGTCCGCTCAGGCTGGGCTGGGGTACGGCCGCCTTCCCTTCCCACCCCAAAAGCAGCCCCGCGGGTTCCCGCAGCGCCCGCAAGCCCTTCCGCACGCTGTCCTGCCCGTTCCCCGGGGGCTGCTGTCGCTTGGCGGGGCGGTGGAGGTGTCCCACACCCTCCCGACTATTCGAAATCCAAGGAGCATCTTCAGGGCTGGTGTTTATCAGCCCATAAAACGGGTTTTCCTGTTAAAGCGCTCCGCTGGAAAGAGGCGGGCTGTATCAGAAACGCCTGAAGTAGCCGAAGATCTGGTAAAACATCCTATTTTTCCAAGGGAACAGTTAAAGGATGCCAATAATCAAGCAATTACATTATTTCCTTCTTAACGGCGAAAAACTTATTTTCACAGAATTAACTTTAACTGACTTTTTCGCGGCGGTATTATAAGTGAGCCCTTTTTGAAAATCACCGATGTGTCGAACGCATTTTAAACCACGAAACGCGCCAGGAAAAATAATACCAATTGGTTTTAAATCGTTTATTTATGAGATGGTAATTACTTCGTGTGCGTTCAGGCTTTTTTTCTCCCCTCTGTTCCAGACTCTTGGTGCACACCCGTCCCTGCGAGGAGCCGGGCAACCGGGATGAGCGGCTCTGCTTTCCGCACGTCGTTTCTCTTGCCTCTGCTTTATTCTGGAGTTACACTTAGCTTTACCCATACCGTTTGGAGAAGCAGGTGAGCTGCCTAAAATCATGGCCGTGTCTTCATTACGTTTAACTCGAATACAAAACGCGGAAAAAAAAAAGACGCAACTATTTATTATCACTCAGGTTTATTTTAGATAAGCTATGATGGGTGGTGTAAGAAGGTGATTTGCTACTACGAGATTAATATCAATAAATTACAACTGATGAAACCTCATACACATCAATGCATTCGGGTGCTTAGGAAACAATTTTTAATCAGAATTCTGAAACAGAGAAAGAAATAGCCTTCCTTAAACCAGGGAACCTTTGCAACGACGACGTCATTTAAATCGGCACATTCACAAAACGCAGTATTTGCGGAATATTTTTCCAGGAAGGAAGTAGAGACAGCTAATTCTACAAGATGCCCATCGAAGACTCAAAATTCACTCTGCCGGTGACTGACAGGGCAGCCGGCGTCGTGTGGGACTAGTGAAACTAACCCGAGCTAACTAACTAGTCCTCCGCGCTGCCTCGGCTCGGCGCGGGCGGGAACGTCCGAATGCCTTTCGGGACACCACCTCGCACTGACAACACGTAGCACCGCAGCTTCTCGGTTTAGGTTTTATATGGGTGCCAGACTAAAATACCGAGATGCGGGTTTCCTCCACGGATTTGAGGTAAAACCGCCGAATAAAAATACCGAGAACGGCGGTTCTTATTTTACGCGTCTAAGCACGCAGCCGCCTGCTTCCCTCTCGGGGGACCGGCGCTGCTGCTCGCCCGGAAGCTCCTCTGTTAAAAAACGACACCCAATACCCCGTGCTTTGCCCAAAGTGGTTAACACCGGTCGCTGGAGGGTAACACCGGCGGAGACCCGCACCACCGGCCCCGCCTCCGCCGGCGCCCCGTATGGCGTCATCAGGCGGCGCTCCGTGTGGCGTCATCAGCCGGCGCCGAGGGGACGAGGAGGCCGGTGGCGCTGCATGCACAGGTGAGCGCGGGCCGGGGCTCTCCTGGGCCTTTCGGGCTCCTTTCAGAGTCTCTGGATCCCTTCTCTCCTGCGTAGAAGCCCCGCTGGGCGGTAGGGGACGCCCCGGTTCACGTTTGGGGCGGGCTGGGGTGTCTGGGGCTGAGGGACCGGTGAGGGAAGCGGCCTGTCCTCCTCCGTGGGCTCAGAGGGAGATACCGCTGTTTTCAGGTGCTAATGGGTGCTGCTTGTATCTTACTATAATGTACCGACACAAAAAGACTATAACACACATGGACAAGGGGCCACTATGGCTATTGTAGAGTAAAACCTTGCTTGAAAGCCATAAAGTTTAATGCATTATCTCTAGTTTTCCCAAATGGAGTGTTTTAACAAAGTGGTTTGTCAAGTGCTAATCAGGCTTTCTTAAAGGATGAACCGTTTTGGTCAATCCTGGCCTTCTGTTTTCAAGACTCTAGTTTTCCCAGTTGAATTTATACAGAAACCAACTGTGCAGATCAGGGAAATAATCCTCACTGTAATATTAAGCAACAGTATCCAAGAGTCATGCTCATAAAGAAGTATCATGAAGGTTATTCCCTGGCATAAGCGTTAGGAATTCTTGTCTTCTGTATCAGGCAGAACAGCAGTACAGAAAGCAGCAACCTCAATAAAAACTACAAGGAAATAACCATGTTCTAGTATAGACTGGCATTAGATGAAAAAAAAAAAACAACAGTTTGCTATCTGTAATGGTTACAGCAACAACCTTAATTTATTGTTGCAACCATATTTACATGTTAGGATAGGATCACTAAAAGCTTGGTAGATCATTTGTGGAGTATATGTAACTATTTAATCTGATACTGTGAAGGAATACTTATTTCCAAGTAAGTCTGAACAATCAAAACCATTATAGGGCATTAAGAGGTGTTTGTAGGGTACCACTGAGTTATTGAACTTTTGATCAGTTTGGTAATCATACATGCCTACGTTAGGATTTTGAGGGTGGAATTTCTACACCCTGGCCCCTCATTTTGTTTGGGTTTTACTCTTCTACCTACAGTCTGTTCCCAGGATTTCTAATCCCTTAGTTCCACGAAAAATTAGATTAGGTTTGAAAGTGTTGTTCTGGGGAGGAGGGAGGGTGGGGAGGGAATATAATAAGGCACTGATAGCACTGTTGTTACATGAGTGATATGTAAGAAATTTTATCTCTTTCCAGCAAGGAAATTCTTACCATTGGCAGGAGAGAGGAAAGAAAACATTCATTGGGCTTTAAGGTTTAAAATCCTGTTTAATAGAAAATGTTGTGCCATCTCCGGAGGCTTTCTCTACCAGATTGGTGAAGCTCTGAGAAACTTGATGTTACTGTGCTTTCGAGAAATTGAAGAGCCCTCAGAAAGCCATCTAGTTCAATGTGAATTATCCAGTGTCCTGTGTATCAAATACAGATGGAATTTGTTTATATTTACTTTTAAGGACGTTTTTAATCTTCTGTTAGCTTTAGATTGAGATATTCATAGAACAGTTTGAGTTGGAAGGGACCCTTAAAGGTCATCTAGTCCAACCCCCCTGCAGTGAGCAGGGACATCTTCACCAAGATCAGGTTGCTCGGAGCCCTGTCCAACCTGACCATGAATGTTTCCAGGGATGGCGCATCTACCACGTTTCTGAGCAACCTGTGCCATTGTTTCACCACCCTTATTGTAAAAAATTTCTTCCCCATGTCTAGTTTAAATGTTCCCTCTTGTAGTTTAAAGCCATTACCCTTTGCCCTATTGTAACAGGCCCTGCTAAAAAGTTTGTCCCCATCTTTCCTGTAGGCACCCAATACTGAAATGGTTGTGATATGCCTTGAAAAAAAAATTTAAGACAAACCCCAAAGTGGTGTGCATGTTGTGGTTGGTTGTTTGTTTATTGTTTTTGTTGTTTAGAACATGGATTCCCAGAAGGATGTTCAACCTCCAAAGCAGCAGCCAATGATTTACATTTGTGGAGGTAAAGACAAGACATCAATGAATTATTTTTTTTATTTGTTTTATTTATATGTTTTAATAATGAAGAATGCATAATCATTATACTGTAGAATACATAAATACAAATAGTTGCAGTGTGGATCCTGATGTTCTTTAAAGCTTTACACGCTGTTGGTACCACTATATGGCATTTATATGGATAGAGATCTGGAAGTAATTCACTAGAGCTTGTGTTGCTCTGTGGAGGTCCTCTGTCTTCAGAGGACGCTTTCTCTAAGTGTCTGCTTGTGGTGCAGATGGTGGACCTTCTGTTTAGTGCCTCTTGGAGATTTTTTTTTTTTGAAAATGTTGTATGGTCACTCAGCTTTTATTGAAGTGCAGTGGTCAAATTCTCCCTTACCTATATATGTCAGCAAGTTAAAAATTTATAAATTTGAGTTGTCACTTCAGGAGTCTCACATATTTTGTCTTTTAAGAAAATAAACTTGGGGCTTTGGGGGGCCAAGCTGAAGCTTTCATTAGTAGACAGTCTAGTTATATCAAGAATGGAATGTATTCTGTGCAGTAATAATTTAGTGATTTCTAGCAAGGTCCTCTTTGATCTTAATATAAGTGAAATTTGCTAATTTTTTTTTTGCACAGTATCTTGATATCATTCAGCCCTTGGTAAAAATTCACTATAATTATTTCTGTATAATGTTTTGTTTACAATAAATTGGAATTGGATTGTTATGACTTTTGACAGTTATCTGTGCATTAACAATGCTGTTTTTGTTTACACACTCCCTTTCTTTTCCTCCTTCACATCAGAATGTCATACAGAAAATGAAATAAAGGCAAGAGATCCCATCAGATGCAGAGAATGTGGCTACAGAATAATGTACAAGAAACGGACAAAAAGATGTATCCTTTTACATGGAATGCATTTGGGAAGCTGTGGATGGAGACAAGGTTCATAAGGGAAACCAAATGGAAGATTTGAGTAGTTATGGAAGAATCCTTCAAGGTCAAAAATCAGTAGAGCAGAGCAAAGTACTGTGGGGAAATCTCTGCAGTGTGACTAGGGATCTTGTTTTCTTTCCTGGCACCTTCTCTCTTTTTTTCCATGTTTTAATGCAAAATATATTAAGTCATGGTAGTTTGCTGGGTGATGTACTATGAACAGTTGATATTAGTCAGCCTTTTAACAAAAGGAAAGTGTTCTGGCGTTGATTAAGGATGTGTTTTGAAATGCTTTTATGTAGTTAGTTGTGACTTTAGATTTAGGCAGTCTCTCTTTTGTGGTTCCCCCTCCCCCCCTTTTTCTCCCAGATCTTTTTTCAACCATTTCAACACATTTTTTTTTCCTTTAACTGCACTATTTCAGTGGTGGTTTTTGATGCCCGATGATTTCTGCTGAAGATACAGTGACTTTATGCTGGAGTTCAATCTTTCTGATAACTTTGCTCTGTAAATCCATTGATGTATAAATGCACGCTCTTATTTGTGTTTTAAGATATTGAAATATTAAATTTTACTGTGATACTAAATTTTGTCTTACTGTCTTCCAGCAATAGATTTCTAAAGCTGTCGTTTAAGTTTGTAGTCAGAGTATGTAGTAGTTTAAGTTCAGTAGTATTGTGTTCTTTTTGAGTTAACGTTGTCTTTGTTACTCTCATCTACGCTTTAATTGCATTTTAACTTTGTTAAATGTTCTTTGGACTCCTATGAACTGCATAACTGTGGTTTGAATTAATTCTACAGAAAATAAATAGGCTACATGAGGTTAGGTCTGAAATATAGACCTGGATTTCAAAAGAACAAATCTCAAAGGACTTGAAAGCACCCAATTCAGGCACCCAGCTGTGGAGGAAGTGTCAAAGAAAATCATCTCTCAGAAAAGAAGAGGGGAGGGAGGCAAAGTGAATATCAAGAAGCAATGTGTAAACAGAAATTCCCAAAGTGCTTCTTGACTTGGTTTTATGCAAGGGAAGGATTAGGTCTGTGCTATAAAGATAATTTGGGTAGCATCCCAAAACTAAAATAGCGTCTTGTTTTGCTTGTCAGATGACTTCTCAGGGGTCTGTATTAAAAAGATCAAAGTGGTTGTTTAGTGTGAATGAGCCAAAACTTTTTCCATTTATCTATTTGGAATGGCTGTGAAGTAATACTAAAATATCCTTATCCCTAAGGCGTACTACAGAATAGTGCTGGACTGTGCCTGATGATAATTTAACCTCCTTAAATCTTGCAAATATCAATTGTGATGGTGCTAACGATGCTGTTAACGTTGAGATAATGTGTTTAACTCTTACGAGTATAGTGAGGTGTCTTTGCAACAGACTACATGACCGTAAACCGGGGTCATAAACGAGCTACAGTGGGTCATTTTAGGGGATGCAAAAACATTATTGAGGGGGGTTTTTTTTGAGCGGTTTGGTTAAGATTTTCATAGGCCTCTTATCTGATCTTAGCAGTTACAGTTCTCATTTAGGTTTTTCCTTAGAAGCCAGATACACTCGAGTGTAAACGATAACGGGGGGGGGAGCTGTTCTAAGCGAAATAAAATACTGTATTGGAAACAAACAGGTGATGTTTTATTAAAGGTATATTTCAGCCCCCCGCCGCTGTCCTCAGCCCGGGCCGCTCCCGCCCGCGGCCCACACCGGCCCCCCCCGCCCGCCAGAGCTCTGCCGCGCATGCGCGGCGGCCACTGAGGCGCCGGCGTCGCTTGGCTGAGGCGCGGCCGGGTGGCGCCCGTGTCCCGGAGACAGCTCGCACCGGGCAGGTGGGTGTTGGAATCCGCTACACGACGCCGGTGTCGCCGCTGGAGCTCGGCAAGGGCTCTGTGGGACCCCTCGCAAGGGGGTCACTGGGGAGGGCAGCCCCGCGTCTTCACCGGCGTGCCCGCTTCCCTGCGCGCCGCCGGCCGCCATGTTGTACATAGCAACAGTTACTAGGCAGGGGCTGGCCGCGCTGCTCCGGCTGTGCTGCGAGGGGAGCTCTTTTGTGGGGGATTTTAAGGTAAATTCCTGACTCCGAGGGGTGCAAGTTGTCTTGTCGACAGGGCACGGCGTTGCGGCTTCGGGAGCTGCCGGCAGCCGGCCCGAGGAGAGGAGCGCCTTGGGCTGAGGCGGTGCGAGCCGGGTCTCCTCCTTCCCGCACCGCCCGGGAGCTGCGCCGGGCTCTCCAGGAAAGGGAGCAATGTTATTCCCTGTTCCTAACGTGAATACGAGAGGAAATATTGCCATTTCGTGATGAGTGCCTCTCTTGCTTTTTACTCCAGCCCCATACTTTCCTATGAATTTTCTCTCTCTCCATGCTTGTTGTTTCTTTTCCTCTACTGAAACTGTAAATCTTTGGGGCAAAATCCTGTCTTTTATATAATACCTAATTATGACCAGTTATTATTTGAGTGATAGTGCATTGTAAACATTTTTTTTCAGCTACAAATGTGTAGCTGAATGTGTACTACAAATGTGTACTATGTGTAATTATGCTAGACATCAGAACACAATTATTTTAATTTGGTTTATATCCATACACAGTTGTTATCACATACTAGCTAGCAGCCCTCATTGTACTCATTAAAAATAACTGATCACTTTAAGCACTATATTACGTGGGAGAAAGCAAGAAATACTGCTCCTTAGAGCTTGGAATCAAAATAGAAAAGGATGAAGATAAGCAGATCAAAGGTACGGGGAGACAGGAAGTGTCCAATTTTAACACCTCAGTTCATCAGTTACAGAGTTATTGGAAAAGATTCAGATTAGTACACTAATATAATCAGAGGTCCAGAAAATGGAGTTAGTGAGGAAGGACAAAGAATTGGATTTATTTTGGCCACAGAGAAGGCAAAGGTTTTCATTCCGTTAGATACACTGAGTTGGTTAACATCTTCCCTCTGAAAAAAGGTAGAGGGTTCTGCACCATATTTGCCTTCATCCCCACCACATTTGCTTAAAGTAGAGAATACCATATTGTGTTTAACGAAAAATAGAGAATGTGGTAGGCAAAAAAAATGGTGGCAATTTTTCCTTAAGCAGTCCTTTCTGACTTATTCTGCTGTGCAGAAGCAGTAGAATTGTACATATTCTTTTTATAAAGCATATCTCATGTACAACCATACTTCTGTCACTTTGTGTGATCAGGTCTTAAAATGTGAATTTTTTTTTTTTGTGGCAATAGGTCTGCTTGTGTAACAGTAGTACTTCCGAGCCTGAGCAGGGTTATTAATTTAATTAGCATTGCTTCAAAATATAAGTAAGTGCTTGCAGAATTGCTACATTTTTTTCTTTTATATTTAGCTATGGGTGATGAGCCAGTACCGTATTTCCTGGACCAAGGAACCACTAAAACATATAAAATACCAATTGGTCATCTGGACTACAAGTTCATTGAAAAATGCACAGATGTTAAACACCTGGAAAAGATTCTCAGGGTATTAAGGTAAACATTATATTTTCTTAACTTCATTACTAATTATATTCCTGTTGTGCAAAATTTGAAGGAACTTGTACAGTTGTAACAGAAAAATAGTCCTCTGCAGTGACTCTGGTGGCTACACAGAGACTACACATGGAGGAAAAATATGGAGAATGCAGTGCAGTTTAGTTCTTTTTTGTAACTTTTATATCTTTGCATTTTGAAGGTCTGGTGAAGAGGGATGTTATCCTGAACTTACATTGTGTTGTGAAAAGCGTATCGAGCATTTAGATCCAAGGAGCAGAGCTCTGAGAAAAGATAAGCCTGCAGCCACAGCTTCTGATTTCACAGCTGAAGAATGGGAAACAATTAATGACGAACTGATGGTACAGTATAACTCTAATTGATAATAGTCAGTAATATAATCACTTTGATGTATCAATCTTCCTCTTCTTGTGCCTAAGCAGAATGTAATTATTTGATTAAATGAGGAAATGATCAAAGGATTGTGTTGGTTTTTTATTATTTTCTTGAATTAATGTCACTGAATCCTTAATGCCCATTTTAACTCTACAGATTTTTATTTTTTTTTGGTAGATTAATTTTTGTTCAAAAAGCCACAATTGCTCTTTGTCTTAATTGATTTTGCCCATTAAGAACAGTGCATTATAAGCATAGATGTTAGGGCCATTGTAGACTATGAAGTATATCTGCTCTACTGCTTTAAGGTACAGATATATTATTTATTTCCAGAGCTGGGTGACAGAAATGAATGAAGATGATAATAAACCACAGTACCTGAGAACAGATGCACTGCATGAAAGACAAGATAACTTGCCTCCTATTCGTTGTTCTAGCAGCTGTCTTCCTGCTAATCAGGTATCTCCAGTTTTCTAACATATGTTAATTATATGTCTTTTTAAAATTGGAAAATTTTATATGTACAAACTTCTAGTCATTGAGTCTTTCTTACTAGGTTTATTTTGTTAACCAGAAAGTAAAAACCTTCCTTTGCAAGACACCAATGCTTAGGCAAAAGTGACCACTAGCATATGTCTTTTAATAATGTTTTAATTCTGATCAAGAATTCACTTCTGGAGCAAAGTAAGTTTGTAATATACACCAGGATGTGTACATAATGGTAACTCATGTTTCAGGAAGCCATGTTTAGGAGTTACCTCCTCCAAACACGCGCTGATCACTAAATGTACTTGTCATTTTGTCTAGCTTCTTGAAAGACTGGGAACATTAAAAGTAATTGTGAAGTTATATACTATAAAAGTTCATGTAACCTAACATTATAGATAGTTAGAAGTGTTTACAGGAAGGGTCACATTTGCATTATATAAATTGAGGTGTTTACATCCAACTGCAGTAGTATTTCCTTGTTACAGTGTCACCACTGGTAAAGCTAGTTTAAGAAATTGCTGCTTGTTTCTTTGGTCCAGTTTATCCCATACTCAGTTGAACTGGCACAGATATTTAGGGATTGTACTGTAATCTCTATCAAATTGTTTATTTGGACCCAGATAATTGTAAATCTGCAACTCCACAATTAATTACACTGGTCTAACTCAGTGAATGATGGCTTGCAAGGTAAGAGGAGGGCTGAACAGCCAGGACAGAGTAAATGGGAATATATTGAACTGGCTGTTCCACTGTGGAATACCTGTTTGGAACCACACCTTGCTATTAAGTATTGTTGAAGTCAACAAGCAGGGAAGGACATATCAGAAATACAGTCTCATGGCAGAGGTAGAATTGATGCCAAAGGTGCCAGCTATGAAAATAGGTTCCATTAGTGTAGGAGATGGGTTGTGATACAAGTCAGTCAAATCTGTTATTGGGACTGAGTGTTGCAGGAAGGACCTAAGGATAAGTGTTAAGTGAGGCACAACTCCATGATGGAGCTTATCAGCTTGTCTAAAATCTAGAATGAGTGTAAATCATCTTGGGAATTAGCTTGAGTGGAGTGTGAAATAGTCAAAAGAAGTCCAGACGCTATTTTGAAGTCCGACATATGTAAGTATGTTGTCAGGGTTCCAGGGACTCTCAAAATCTGTGCCTTGCATTCTCTTGGGAATGGCAAGCCTAGAATGAGGTTACTGATTCAATCTCAGACACCTCATTACAAGGCTGGGCTTTCCCAGGGCTGAGCTCTCCCTTGCTGTGTTGAAAGGATGGTTTGGGAGATGGCAGCACAAGATACTAATTAGGAAGAGCTGTTTCCTATCTGAAAGTTTTATTCAGTGCCTCTGTGACATGTACCAGAGCAGTGGAGAGAAAATGTGAGACTGAAGAGCTCCTTAAATTACAATGATATGTAAAATACATGAGGACTAATTAAGTTTTCAAGACTATGCTGATATTAGTCATGAATAGTGTTATTTACTAGGAATATGTATTGCAGAAACAAAACCTAAAAAAGCCTGTGAATTGCCACTTTAAAAAAATTGTCTTACAGGCTGGCTCTTTCTCTTTCAGAACAAAAATTTGCAAAACAAACTAAGAAACAAGAAAAACATACCACGGGACTACAGTGAATGGGACAAGTATGTTAAATCCTTTATATTGCCGTTTTTATTAAGTCTTATTTATTTGCTTAATAATGGAACACTGTGGTTGTTTTTTAAAGTTTTTTCCAGAAACATAGTATTAAGGTCAACATTTCAGGGAATTATAACATGGTGAAACTTCGTTTTTTCATAATAAATGCTCTCTTAAAATGCAAATGATGCATCGTCGTGCTAACAACGGAACAAATTAGTCCATGCTTTTGTACAAGCTGTGTGAAATAGAGCAAGACAGCAGAAAATATAAATGAGTGATTTTATTTAAGATTTCATTTTTCCTTTAAACAGCTAAGATAAAATCTATGGAGGTATGTAAAAGCAAGGAATTACAATTAGCTTAATTTATCATTCTGAAAACACTTCTAGGGTTATTTAACATGGGCACAAGTTTCCAGTACAGTAGATGGGGAGCTAAATCTAGAGACTGTGGGGTTTGGGGAATGAAACTCTTAATGGGTCACTCCACCCCAACACCCCTACAAACACCCTGCCTGCTTAAGATGCTGTTCTTGCAAACAGTTGTGCGTATCAGTTATTTTCATGCACGTATGTTTCAGAAATTGGAATCTTCCTGCTCAAGCGTGGACAAACAAAGCAGGTTATCAAAATAACTTCTGCAACAATTTATTCTTTCATCCCTCTTTCCTCCATATCATTTAAAGTAATTATTTGGGGATTTTGTTTACAGCTTTATGTACTCAATCTTTAAGAGCCTTAGCAGGCTGATAATACTGCAGTTTCTGAATTTTCCCATATAGTGTATTTCTTCTGTATTATACAATATACTGAAACAGAAGTTGTTTGAAAGAAATTTTCCAGTTTGAAGCATATCGTGTTTTCAAAACATTTTGAGTTTAATTTCAAAACCTTCAAATAATTGTTTATGCAATTTCTGAACAAAATGTTTCACTTTGTATTTTAAAAACACTAACTTAGAAATGTGGTTAATTTATAATAAAAAGGTAAAGCTAAGCTAGCAAAAGATCAGAATCAAAATGGAGAGCAACTAGTCTTACTTGAAAAGGTTTTGAATTGGATAAATTTTGAAAATTGTTTCTCTATTTCAGATTTAAATTATTCATAGCATCAAGATTACTGTGGACAGCAAAGGCCATTTTTCATTGAGTTCTAAACAGAAAGGCAGTTGAGTGTAGTGTTTCTAGACAGTGTTACAAATTGGTTATTTTTTATATAGGACTATGTCCTATAATACTATCTGGTATTTTTTGAATAGGACTATGGCAGCAATATTTATTTCCTATAAATTCCTAAATGCTGTTTAAAAAAAAAAAACCTTCTTCAGAGGAGCCTTGGAAGTGTCTGAGACTATTTTGAAATCTCTCTCATGTTTACAGTATTAATTGCTTTGAAGCTGTTTCCTAGATATTTTAGCAAAGGTTAATAGAGATGTTTGATAGGACTGGGATCGAGCCTGATGATAGTATTTCTTAAATTTTACATCTTTTTTGGAGGAATGACAAGGAGGTGAGACAGACGTTTTCTTTGTTTCATTTGTTTGGTTTTAACCAGAAGGGAGGAAGAAGGGAGGCACTGTATAAGCAGGAGAAGCACGCACACAAAAAAACCCAACACAAAGAAAGGAGATAAGACTAAACATCTGTTCCCAAACTAGTCTCTTTTCCTTTGGTTTATAATGGAAATATTAAAACCCTTTCTATTAGTAGAGGAGTCTTGTGATGCAGTACTATCAATTTGTATGTTTTTTTTTAATTTAAGGTTCGATGTGGAAAAGGAGTGTTCTAAAATTGATGAAGGCTGTGAAGAAAATAACTCAAAAGCAAGATTTTTTAGTAGGCCCAGTCTACCTATAATTGAAAAGAAAATAGACACAACTGGTAATGTCTTAGAAACATATACTTTTTCTTGAATTGTAATACTGTGTTGTAGAGTGTGAATACAAACTGAAGAAGCATATTATAGTTAAAAGTGTCTTTATATATTTTTCAGCCCCTAGAAATGGTAGAAGGATGTCAACTGAGCTTGAAGCCATATTTGAAAAAAAAATAATCTAGTCTTGGTGTTAATAGTCAGTTAAAACATTTATGTTATGTTTAGGTTGAGAGCACAGGGTAAAGAAGTAAAGCATACTTCTGCTATTATAAAGCAGTGGTAGAAGTTAGCCAACTGCTTTCATCTTGCATTTTGTATGCCTATTAGAAGAATTTGTTTTTCTTATTGAAAATAGAATACAAATTTATCTTTTAGTAAGTCATGATCTTTTAAAAAAATAATATACAGATTATGACATTCATACATTAAAGTATTTTAGCTGACAGTGTTTTGATTGCATTGGTGCAAGTTGATATTTGTTGTTATGTATAAATATTTTTTTCTAGGCATGACAATGAAAGAGAAGATTTATATTGCTACTCGTGAAAAAGAAAAGGGCAATGAAGCCTTTGCCATTGGCGATTTTGCGGAAGCAGTGACTTATTACACTCGGTGAGTAAATACGATTGTGTTCTTTTATTTTAGTGACTATTATCTGTGCATATTATTTTTAGAGCAATGCAATTAAAGCAACTTCTTACTGGAGCAACTAGTGACAACTAGATTATTTTCAAAAGGGCAAAAAGTTTTGTCAGAACAATACTTAATTTTATTTATCAGGAAGAGAAGTGGATAGTGTTGGGATGCAATCTGCAGGCATCACAGACTTCTTCAGATTTTTCAAACCCATTGAGAATCAAGGGCAAGTTTACAAAAAAAAAAAAAAGGATAAACAGTATTGGTAGGATAGTCTCAATTGTTAATAAGTAAAATTGATTTAATGACCTCATCTTAGCAGAAAGAAAAATCATTATGTGCAGCTTCATCCCAACACTGTCTGTAATTAGTAGCAGTCCAGAAAAGAGGTATATAAACACAGGATTAAAAAAACCCGAACAGACTCTTACAGGTTGCTTGCCTTAGTTAGTGACTATTGTCTTTATTTATATAAATAGAAGTTGTTTCTACAGGATCTCTGTTGTAATTGTTTCAAAAGTAGAAGAGTTCAAGGTGAATAGAATTAAGCATGACAGGAAGAGAAATATAGTGTTTCAGTTAAGGTATTTGAATGTTGCTGTGGGATAGCTAAATTTTTTCTCTTCCCTTTTCACAGAGTTCAAACATGATGCCATTTATGCAAAACAGGTCTTTCACATGAGACCAACATTTGTTTCTCATTTGCAGATTACTTATTTTGAGACACCAGAGGTCTGACTTGCAAAACTGCTGATGCTCCTACGTTAAACTAACGTCAAAGGAAACTCAGTTTTGTGTTTGTGCTTTGAAATGATAAGGAGTTAAAAAAACCACAGTCCCTAGAAGTGTCAAGTCACTTAGAAATTGAGAGCATATGGGGATCTTGGTGTATTAATTGCTAATGTAAACTGAGGGTAATGGTACAGCACTACTGTGAGATGAAGTGTTAAGATAATTTATGGGCTATGATATTAGAGTGGCATATTCTCGAAAAACATTTATGTGGAAGTTAATGTGTCTGTGGTCAGTGCAGACAAGTACGGAGAAAATAATGAATAGGAATAAATTGTGTGCAACAATAATAAAATAAATATTGAACAGATCTATGTTTAGGAAGCACCATTCATACCATCACTGAAGGAGGCAGGGTTTTGTAGAACAGCTTACGAAAATTTACCTGAAGATTGTTGATGTATATATGTGCACAAACGTATTGATATCCAGGCTGTTTAAACTGAGGTATTTAATGTGTATTTTTTTTGTTCTTGACTTGCAGCCTTAACATCTTTCATGTTTTTTTTTTTTTTTTTTAATACATATATAAGGGATGAGGAGATTTATTCTTGCTGAAATGAACTGTGTAAACTCCAAGATTCATCAGTGTAAGGCAATATTACTCCAGATAACCTAAAACTTAGCTGCTTCCTCTTACCTTGCCGTACGGAGAAAATAATGAATAGGAATAAATTGTGTGCAACAATAATAAAATAAATATTGAACAGATCTATGTTTAGGAAGCACCATTCATACCATCACTGAAGGAGGCAGGGTTTTGTAGAACAGCTTACGAAAATTTACCTGAAGATTGTTGATGTATATATGTGCACAAACGTATTGATATCCAGGCTGTTTAAACTGAGGTATTTAATGTGTATTTTTTTTGTTCTTGACTTGCAGCCTTAACATCTTTCATGTTTTTTTTTTTTTTTTTTAATACATGAACATGAATATAAAAACATCCATAGCTGTATTTCGTATACAATAAATAAAATACAAATCCATAATATAAGTAAAACTACCTGCTTTTGGGGCATAAATAAGGTATTAATTAATAAGGATGGGCAGAATCCTTCCTAATGGAGAGTCTTTCCATATTCAAAGCCCATGGGGTATTGTACACCTTCTGTAATATGTATGTTATTGACACTCCATACTGTTCTAACTGGGCACTTTTCTAACACCATCTGAAAATTCCCATTTTCTTACATTTAGGAATATTTAAATAAAACATATTTTGGGTGAATTGATAATAGTATGAAGAGGTTATTTGTATATGGCTAAAAAGGGAAAAAGAGTAGGGTTCTATGTAAAAATAATTGGGGTACATTTATTCATTTTGTTTGTCTTGTGAACATAGGTGAACAAGGTGAACATAGGGATTACTTTCTATCTTAAAAAAAACCAAAACCTTAAACCTCTCTCTCATTTCTAAAGAGATTAAAAATTCTTGCAGAGGATGTGCTTTGACATAGTTCCGTTATGCTGATGTGATTTTTAAACAAATCTTGCCTAATTTTTTGCACACCTCCAGTGAAATCACTCTGCTTTGTCATTTCAGCTCTACCACAGTATCAGGCTGGAAGCAATCTCTGAATGGTATTTTCTGCAAACCAGCTCTCAAAGCAGGGCCAAGTTAGATCAGGTTACTCAGAGCTTTGTTCAGTTAAGTTTTGAATATCTCCAAGGATGGAGGTTTCACAGCCTCTCTGGGCAGCCCACTGCAGTGTTGAACTACCCTTACAGTAGGGTTGCTGCAGCCCAGGCTGTCATCAGCTTTTCATTCCCAACCAGTTCTTGATTGTGAGTAACAATTCCAGCAAAGCATTCCCCCTTGTCACCTTGTTGATTGTGTCAAGAAGTTGTCTTCAACATGCTCCAGAAATCTCATAGATTCCTTGTGCCTTGTCATTTTGCCCTTCCAGCAGATAACAGGGTCATTCAGGTTCCCCGTGGGAACCAGAGCCTGTCTGTAGTTGTGAGGCTTCCTCTACTTGCCTGAAGAAGACTTCATCTCCTGGCTCTTCTTCATCAGGCAGTCTGAAGCAGATGCTTACCATGATGTCACCATGTCAGTCTGACCTCTTATTCTTACCCATTAGCTCTCTTGACGAGCTTGTCATACTTTTGCTTGTTCCAAGACAAACCTTCACACATTTAATCACTGCTTAGATTAGAATCCACTTCCTCTTCCTCCTTACATTCCTAGTCTTTTTAAAGAGCCTGCATGCCTCCGTCACAGCGCTACAGCCATACAGATTATCCCATCACACCTCTGTTATCCCACTGAGATCATAGCTACACAAACCTTTTCTTCTTCTTTTTTGTTTCCCATGCTTTGGCACTTGTGCACAAGCACTTGGCAATGTCCTCCAGTCGTGCTTTTTTTCATGAGGAAAGTGTGAGAGTCTGTTCCAGAATGCTCTCCTCACGGCATTTCGCTATTGCCCCCTCTTCCCAGTGAACAGAGTTTAGAGTCCTTCTTGCTAGGTTAGCCAGAGTGTTGGCAAAGATTGTCTTGCAGCACTTTGTCATATGTATCCCACTTGTCCTTATTCCTCAGAGATGATCCTGTTGTTGTAGAAGCTAAGGCCCTACCTAAAATACCAGCCACACAGCAAGATGTTGACCTGGACGATTCAACCACTGCTACCCGAGTCTTCTCCCTTTTACAAGCAAGGTCAAGGAGAATTCCGTATAGCCCCCCTGCCTCTGGTCTTGCAGGAAGGAGTTTCTAACCACTATTGTGGTTAAAATACCAGTATCAATATTGTTATACTGTTTTCAGTTTCCAATAGTGAAGTGTTTCTACGTTCAGGTTTTCTAACTATGAACCTACCATGGTCAATACTCCCGTTTTTTTTCAGGAGTATTTCAGTAATACCCACTGCAGCTGCATATAATAACAAAGCTCAAGCAGAAATCAAACTTCAGGACTGGGGCGGTGCTTTGCAGGATTGTGAGAAGGTACTAGAGATGGAACCTGACAATGTAAAAGGTAAACTTGAACATAAACTTGCCCTTCTATGTATTATTTTATTTCTAGCAAATAAAATGGTACGTATCCGTTCATGTTGTTAATTGATTTCAGTGAGCTTTAGATGAAGTGCAATATAAAAAAGGAAACAGAGTAAATCCCCAAAGTAATTTTAACTGTATTTTCAGGGTCAGGGAAGTTTTATACAGTCCATCCTGTTGGTCTGTAATGGGTATTCTCATGCAGCGGCATGGGGCTGACTCTTGGTTTCTGTATGATGTCTATGAGCCCTTTTGTATTCATGCAGAGCATTGTTTCCATAATACCCCCATTGAAGTATTTAATTACCTTAAAAGTGACAAGAAAACAATGGAAGTTGCCGATTTAATCCTTTCTGAAGGCAAGGGCTTGAATGTAGCTAACTATATTTGTATGGGAGGAAGGAACAAATTGGAAAAATATGAAAAGATGCTTCACAATTCATGATTGCTATCTCAAAAGGTGTCATGTGAAATTGCATCTTTGAAAATGATCAAGAAAACAGTTATTACCAATGAAGTAAAAGCATAATTTTTAAAACTGCTTTCCAGTTAATATGTCTAGAAAAAAATGGTGCATTGTTATCCATTTTATGCTTTAAATGCCTAAATATTACACTTTGTTCCTTTCTAGCACTGATACGCCACGCCACTGTACACAATCAGCTGAAGAATTACCAGACAGCTGTAGAGGATCTGAACAGAGTATTACACATTGAACCAGAAAACACTATAGCGAAGGTAAAGATAAATGAGTTGAATGTGACTAGAAAAAGGTTGTATGCAATTGTAGCACAAAGTGAATACAGTTTATATTGTTTGATTTGAATACTAGTTTTGAGGACACGCTCGGTCTACTGTGCCAATGATCAGTTTTGCAAGACCACATAGGTGCCTGTGGTGGAACGTAGGTACTTGAATGTGATCAGATCTTCTGTTCACTACTTAATTGTGAGAACCTGTAGGCACTCAAGTCTTTTTTATTAACATAATTTGGGTGCCTAAAGGTTTGCTGCTGAACAGGCTTACAGGATTAGTGTCTTAGCTGATGAAAGTTATTTGGAAATTTCTCTCAAAAAGATCCACTGGGATAAGTGTATGTAAGTTTGACACGTAATTCACAAGAAAAATTCAAAAGAGATGCCAAGCTTTTATTGTTTTAGTGACCCAAAAGGAGTGTTCTGTCTTCACTGCAGTGTGATATTATAAATCCTCATTTCTCACCTTCAGGCTAGAACGAAAAACCTTTCATACCTTCTGATGAATCTGTAACCTTCTCGGACGTAAGAAAGCTGGATGCTTTCTTTGGAAACTCAAGGTCAGAGTAGGTCCTTGTACTACTATTACTTCAGCTATTTAGGAGAGGATTAGTCTGTGTCATTTCATTGGTATCTTCTTAGGGGTTTTTGTGGGTTAGAATCCAATCCTTACATTTGGGCTCCATATGTCCTCAGAATCTTCAGTACTAGGCAGTTCTGATACTAAACTGCTCTTTTCCTGTTAATTAGGAGTCCATCATACTGCTACCTTCCCAATTTTTTTATGTATGACTTTTGGATGCTGTGCAATTGCCTCATCACCTGAATTCTGTTCAGCTTTTATCGTTGGCCCATTTTGAGCTACTGGCAGCTTCATTCCATGGACTGATTGATCACTGCTATCGCTTGCACCTGTAAGAGATGTCGAAGTCTGTTGTTTCAAATTCACCACATACAGCATTCATCCCTTTTAGGGTGTTCTTGGAGCTAAATTCCTATCCATAATAGTTGCCGAGTTTCACATCAACCAAGGAATCAATCTCTCTGCCTTTATTTCTTTTTTCCTTTCTTTTTAAACACCTGTCTCTCTAGATGTGGGGTTGTTTTTTTTTTCCATTTACAAGACTGAACCACTAAATAGCTTGAGTCTGTGTTGACAAACCCTGCAACAGTCCTTGCAAAAAGATTGTCAAATAGGCTGTGCTGAGACTTCTTCTAGAACCAGACATAAGATACTTACTCACTTTGAGTGCACTCTTCCAGAGGTCCAAATGCATTAGTAGCTTTGCTGAGCAATGCTTCTGTAGCTGAAAGCAGATGTCTGTGCTTTGTCCTTAGCTGTGCCAGCTATTTCGCCTTGGCTGAGACATCTAGAGGTAACAGTGCTTGGCAGGGCATTTTTTGAGTTGCTCTTTGCTTGGAGGATCTTCAAAAGCCCCTTGAGCTAAATATGAATATATGGTACACATGCAGAGTGAATGTTTATATGCAGAGTCACTAAAATAAAGGTAAATTGCTTGTCAGTAACTAAAATTCTTCAGGGTACTTTGTCTACATGAACCTTTGCTTGTTTCTGTCCTTGTTTTATCTTTTTTTTTTTTTAGGAAGTGAGTACTGAAATGGCGTTTCCTTGTACAGCATTGAATTAAATTCAGAATAGTGCATAATGTTGGGTGTGTCTTACTCTGCTCTGAGAGTGTAAGGTGCAGTCGGAGTATTTTTTTTTTGAGTAATCAAAAAATGTTTGTGGAATGAGAGGCTGTTTGATCGTCTAATTTGCAGTTCTTACAAGAGGAGCAAACCATTATTCAAGACTGTCCTTCTGCTACACAGCTAAGAAATTGTTGTCTCTTTTGGTTCTAGTTCCATCAATTGCATGCCTCCATCAGATATCCATCAGACACCAAATTCTCCATAGCATAAATTTTCATAAACTGATTTTAGGCTTTTTTGGGGAGTTTGGAACGATGCTGTTTTCCATGTGTTTCTTCCGAGTAGGCCATGCCAGATATCACAGTAGTACAATCTACTTTTTTTCCTTTTGATTCAGCTTTATTTTTGCTTAAGCTGTTCATTCAAGAAAGGTACTTATTTATTTGTGTGATATCTTCTGAGTTTCTGAGGGAGAGAGAAATTGAGTGGTTTTGATACTGACTCTTGGAAAAAGTCACTTTTATTTTCTCTGTTTTTATATTGGTAACATGGTATCTCAATAGTTCCTCAGCATCTGTAGATTATTAAACAGAATGTAGTTTATATAAATTACAATTTATATACCTACAAAAAAAGGCTTCTGCTGTTGCTGTTTTTTCTCTATTGCAGAAAAATCTGCTAGAGATTGAAAAGAAACTGAAAGAATTAAAGCCTGTTTCTGAGACTCAAGGTAAAGGAAAAAGAATACTTATTCAAGATATAGAGGATTCAGATGATGATGAAGAAAGAGGGGAAAATAGAGAAGAACATGAAGGAAGCAGCAGAAATAAAAGTAATGTCATGTCATTTCCTATTTAATTTTAATTTTTAATTAATTTTAATTTTAAGAGGAAAAAAATCATTGCCCTTGATAGTTCAATATTTATTGACATAATTAATTTATATTTGTTTGCAATGAATTTTGCCTGTTTGAAGACTAAAATTGCATTCACTACTTAAGTTTATATGGGTGTGATCCAGTATGAATCCAGTTTTATTACACATCTTTGGAATTATTTATATACAGTGTATAACAAAGACAGATGGGAAATGTTGCTATAAATCACCTACTTTCCTGGGTAATTTTGTACCTATCCGTTGATGTGGACCCAGTTGGGAATTTCTTCTGGTGTTAGAAAACAGTTTGTGTTTCTTAGCTCATTCTCTCGCACAGCTCTTCTGCCTTTCCACCATCACATTTTCCTTCTGCATTTTTTTTTCCTCTCTTGATTGGATCAAAGGGGCTGCTGAGGTGTTTTCATATTCATTGAGGTTGCTTTCATATTCAGCTGCCTATCTGGGATCCTGCAACAGAATAACTTCCTTTAGTTGATTTCCACCCTTTCTCCCCTCTGTTGGCTCTTTAAAGTAACGTGGCATGAAAACTGCGGCTTTTATGTTTTCCGTGGCCCATGTAGTTCTTTTTCTTGAAATTAAATCAGTCTGTGGGTTTTCCAACTTAATTGTGACTATTAGACTGTGTATGTGTGGTTTAATAATGCATTATTTGCACAAATTTAAGAAAAATACATATCAGTAGATATCCACTAATAGTCTTCTCAGCTACAGCCCTGGAAGAAAGGACGGATCATGTCCCTAGACTTAAATATTAGTTAATTAGGGGTTCCTTTCCATTGGGAGCATTCAGATGACTAATTGCCTTCTAGCTCCATAGGAAGACTCCTATTCCGTTGATGAAAGGTTAGGCTTTTAAACATAGGGAAGATTGTCAACTGACGTCAATCACATGTGTTCATGTGATATATGTAAGTATTTGTGAGATTTAGGAGGCAAGCATCTTCATAGATTACTGTTTTAAAGTAGAACTGGAAACAAATATGAAATCAGTTATTGAATAAATCTGATATGTTCTGTGAACCTAACAGTAATAAGTAGACTTAGAATCCTATATGTCTTCTCTGTACATCTAGACATGTAGTCACAGACAGCCCAGTAGCTCATGCAGGCCAGTCATGTAGTTGCATTTATTTCACATTCTAGTTGGCAAACGTCATGCATTCCTACTAAACTTATTATTTACTTGATGCCACAGCAGTTGGCTACAGATAATTATTTTTTGATTTTTTTTTCCCCAGTGTATTTTCTGCTCGATAGCACCAAATTAAGGTCTTTGGTATTGAACATGACAATACCGTGATTTGGAACCATTCTTAGATTGAAGAGCATCTCCTTGTATCAGTCCACTATCTTGTGTATCTTGTGACTTTGTTTTTTTTCACTAGATGGTCCTTTTTTGGGAATGTTGTTAGGAGCTGAATAGGTACGAAAACTCTCTCTGCACCCTTGATGAGTTATGCACTGTGTTCTCAACTGGTCTTGACCATTTGTCATTTCTCTGATGAAATGGGCATTCTGACCTTAAATAGAATTGTCATTGTAATAACTGATTTACAGCTTTCCAAAACAAATAGGGATTGATAACACTATTTTAATTTCTCTTGTTGATTTTCTAAACAGGTTTTATGAAGTCAACATTTCCAAATAAAGCTGGAATCTTTGTCTTTACATTTTTACTTGAACTATTCCATGTGGAATAATGAAACATTTATTTGATGTTACAGATAATTCTTCAGCGTATGTGTTCATGTTTCATGGCTTTTCACAGAAAACAGTACGGTCTTAGATTTGCATTTTGAAGTTTCTGATGTGTTAAGAAGCAAAGTTTATTGGGTAGGAGACAACTAGAGCTCTTCCCTACTCAAGTGATCAGTTGTGCTTGCTGTTACATTTTCTGCATTCCTGGTATTGCTTTCTGCTCTCCTCTACCACTGAGGCTTTAAGATAATTGAGATGTTATCTCTTGATTAATGCTTTCTGGCTGCTCTGCATCCTTGCTCACTTGGCCTTTATGCCATATATGAGTTCGTGTCTGTCCAAATCTTAATTTGTAGTAATCTCTGTGACTAGAATTTGACTGCAATAGGAAGTTTCTTTGCTATTGTAGCCCTGAATAATTGATTGTGTCTGTTGTTCTTATGGTTAGAAGCCTTATTGATGAGGTCTTGTATGAGGACATTTGGCCACCTTGTTATCCAATATAATAGTTATTCTGTATTTCTTGATCCCTCCTTCCAGCCCGCTTGTTCATTTGCTGTATTTGATTTTTAGAATTGTAAACACTGTGAAGAAGGAGCTGTCATGTAGAACTAATTTGTATAGTGTCTAGCACAATGGACCCCAACCTCCTGGGGCTTGTAGGCTTTATTGCAAGGTAGTGATATGAGAATTTAGATCATGTTAAAAGAAACAGCATTGAAAATTAAGTCTAGAATTGCATTTGTAGTGCATATCCTGAAGTTAAGAAAACCCCTCAATTACAGTGTCAGTATAAATGTTGACCATTAAATCTTTTTTCATTCTTTCTGAATAAAGAGTGCTCCTAAGCAGTCAGATCAGAGTTATCTGAGAAGTCTGTTCATTGTATGTTATGGCTCAGAACAATCCAGGTACAATCTCAATCAGCTAAACTAAGAACATGTAATACAAAACAGGTATTTGCTGACTGACTGTGTGTGGCACAAAAGCAAAAAAAAAATTTAAAATTATTAAAAATTAATCTGTGGAGATTTTGACCGTTCCAGTTGCCTTCATATGTAGGCAGTCCAGAGCACATAAGAGTTGAAAATGTTTCCTGGTTTTGTAATGGGCAAATTCATTGTGAACTAAAATTAGGTATGTTGCTTTTCATTTGCCACCACTATTTTTGTGCCAGGCTTCTGGAGTATAAATCCTTTGTGTAGGTGGAAATTAATTTTAAAGGAAAGACAATGTCATCTATTACAAAAAAAAAATTTCAAATATTCCTTTTGGAGTGTTCAGTGGTTTTTGTTTTATGACAGTCCTTCCATTTTAAGTTCATCTTTTTAGTACCAACATTTATTCTTTCTGGTTTGTATTTGTTGTTATTCTGTTCAGAATCCTATCCATGCTCTACAGTACCCTTCTTTTCTTTAAGTTGTCTTTGGAATTGATACTGCATCTTGACCTTTTTTATTTCCTTTTTCTTTTTAAAGTTCATAAGCTCTGATTTTAATTTTTTTTTAAGGCAAAGCCTAGAATACATATGGCTGTCATGAATACATTTCTCTGTATCAACACGACAGGAATATTGTTTATGTATAAACACTGAAACTGAAAGACAGTGAAAATTAGGTTTGAGAAATGTATCTGTACAATTTTGTGCATGGTGTTTACTCAGTCCAGAAATATTTAGGCAATTGGCATGACCTGACAGCTAAACAAGTTAATTATGAGTATTTTTATTTTCGGGGGGACTCCAAGTGCTATAAATGTTTCCCATTTAATCCAGGATTCGTTCTGTGCACTTCACCTTCAGGAAATTTTCTCCTATATTCTGGAAATGATGTTTGCATTAATGACATTCATATCACGCATTATCTGCCTTTCTTGCTTTTTCTTTGTCTCTAGAGTTGGGACGCTTTCCAAGAGTGTTTTGCTGTACAATTTTTTTAAAAACCTTGTCCTATCACCTGTTTAAATGTCTGTGCCATTTGGTTTTTCCTTTTATTATTATGTTTTTTAAGTAGGTGGTGTGTAGATTATTCTGTGTCTTGGTGGATGTAACATAAAAGGATTTTAGCATGTATCCTAAGGAACTTATTATAGTGCTCCTGTCTGCACTCATCTGCTGAGCTAGCCTTTTACCCTCATCCACCGACCAAATAGATTTTAAAGCTTTTTGGCATATTTGGCACTGCCAAATTTGATGGATGAATGGATGGAAGTATAAAATATAAATAATTTACTTAAGTTTTATAAAAATACCTGTGTGAGTAGAATAGATTTATCCTGTCATTGTTCCCACTGTGGAGTATGAGCATACTATTAAACAAAATGACTTTAAAACAGAGACCACAACTAGAAAGGATGGAACTTTTGTCTATTAGGCACTAGAGAATCTATTGTTTATAAAATCTTATTCTTTCCCACCCTGTTCAGTTTGATTTTGGTAATATTTTGTGCATTATAAAAAAAAAAAAATTATGGTTTTCAACGACCTGGTGTTCATGCATATTCAGTCAACTTCAGAAGTTTGGTTTGAGTCAATTGAAGGTATCACTCCAATATATAAGGGCATGAAGAAATTCTGCTGGACAGATGAGCACCTCAAGTTAAGGGATGCATCCTTAATTGATAGTACAAAAACACAGAAGTGCCTTTGTGTGACTGGTAGAATCAAGAGTCAGGCGTTCTGCTGAAATCAATATATGAATGCTGTGGTGATAATCTCTTAGGAATTCAGATGAATAAGGAAGTTATATAGGTTAATATCGGATACCCTTATTGCATGGGTTTTTTCCTAATTAAAATAATAACAGTAGTGAAAATGGAGTGATCTGAACTCTCTACAAAGGCTTTTTGACATGAATGAAACTTTTGAAAGGAAACCTTTTTCAGAATGATTTTTAAGCTTTTATCCCTCCTATTCCATGTTGTATTTGGGGAGAGTTTTGAAGTGTGGAACATTACTGGGCTGTTAGCCGCGTGTTCTAATTTTGACATGCAAGCATTTGGATTTGGTCACGGAAAAATCAAAGTCTCAGTATTGTACCAGCCAGTATTTAAAGAGTTAATGTCAAGGTGAACTCTGTACCATTCTGGCCTTACAGAAGAGGGGTTCCCAATGTGCCTGGCAAGGAGCAATGAGATTTCACAGTAACACGTTCTCATGTTACATTCATCTGCAAGTTACAGTAAGTAGGATTTTTTTCTGTGTTCTGGGAAGTGTTTTCTGAGGCAAATAAATCTTCGTAATACTAAGACGCCTGGAGGATTCGGTACCGTGCTCTTTGGCTGTACACCCCTCTCTTGCCAGGACGATAGTTTCTTCTGATGATGCAAGCTCTAACTCAGCTCATTAACTTCCTTGCAGCAATTAGCGTGCCAGTCGGAGGAGAGGCAGCTGCGGAGGAGGGAGCGATGGGGAACGCGCAGAGAAAGTTTCACAGCAAAGGCGGTGGCGGGAAGGCGGAAGACAGAGACACGCAGAAGGAGAAGGAATCCAATGAGAGCGGATTAAAAAAAAGCACAGCGGAGAAGAAAAGACAAAAGCGTTCATCAGACCACCAGAGTGAAGTTAATGGCTATTTACAGAGCGATCAGAAGAGCGAAAGCTCTGAAGCCGAGCTCTCCGGACCGCAGGGAGCGGGGTCTCAGGCGGCTGGTGGTGGCAGTTCTGCTTCACTTCCTCCTGCTGCAGCAAAACTGAAAAGTGAAGGAAATGAGTTGTTCAAGAGTGGACAGTTCGGGGAGGCTGTGCTCAAATACTCGGAAGCCATTGACTATGTCATTGGTTTAGGTGAGTGCAAGACCTTATACTTAAATCTAGGATTATTGCTTAGATTATTTAAAGGAACTGCAAATGAACTAGCCTATCCCTGGATTTTTGCCAGGAGTTACTGTGCAGTAAATTCTGTGTCATTGTCAGTAGAGGATAATTCATATGGTACAAAATATAGGAAGATGAGTAAAATAATCTTTTAACTTCCTTGGGGCAGAGCTGTTATGTTTTATTTATGTATTGAATAATTACATATTCTTGGTGACATGATAAAGGAAAGCTCCTTGCAGCTTTGCATTGTCAGCAAACTGCATCACTGCAGTGCACCTTACAGTATGCAAGTCTTAATTCTCAAATGTCATTTTAGTAATGGTCTTTGATTTCAATTGTAACTTCTTGTAGGAGAACCAAGTCCAGATGATTTAAGTGTCTTGTACTCAAACAGAGCAGCGTGTTATCTCAAAGAAGGCAACTGCAGTGACTGTATTCAGGATTGTAACAGGTAAATTGCAGCCTCCCATGTGGAGCAACAACATTCCTGATGATGATTAAACATTTTAATTGATAGATTGTTATTGCACTTTGACTTAGAACAATCCAGTAGAGTCTGTTTCCCTGCCTAAATGATACATATCTTTGTCAGTTATGTAAACAATCACATGGAACCTAGGAAAGGAATAAGTTTCAAGTTACTGTCTTACTGTGAGAGCAGTTATTTGGCTTCTTGTGTACACAGAAATGGACAGTAGGCTTGAAATTTTTAGTATAAAAGCTGGCTTACTTCAGTGATGTTCTGTAGTAACTTATATGTAAAAGCTTTGTTAACCCAGATGCTTATGGTGTATATGTGTGTGTTCACTGTGTTGGTTTGTTGTCTTGTTTCATATTTTTTAAATACATACGTGGCATAGTTATAAACAGTAATTACGTCATGCTTATTTTGGCTTTTAAGGATACAGGAATTAGAGAGGATCAGACACCTTCAATAACTTGCAAACACTGCAAAAATGTCTTTTTTCATATTTTCATAGCGTTAGTACGACTGAGGCTTAAGGTGCAAAAAAGGATCCCAAGGCAGTTAGAAATCATATTAATTAATCAGTTGGGTTTTTTACAGCACAACTCAACTGTTAATCCCCCAAACTATAATAAAATATGCATGTAACTTTGTATTAACCGAATATTTGACTTACTATATATATTGTACTTGACAGAAAAGTTTTCTGAAAAAGTAATCTGAAAAAATTTGTTAACAATAGTTTGTTAAAATAGATGTGGGACCATAGGCAGCTGGTTGATGAAACAAGATGGCATACTTAACAGCCATCATATTTTTCTGTTCAGGAGGTCTAAAGTATGTAAGACTGCAACTGAAATCAGTAATAAAAAGGTTTTGGGTTTTGTATTCTTACCAATTGGAAGTTTTTTCTTACTACTTAATGATAGTGTCCTTAGCATCGTGCATATTTTCTGGATACACAAGGACCCATGATGCTTAGTAAGCACAATAGAGGTAGAAATAATTTAGAGACTGGGAAGCAGAACTGCAAAACTGCAAACACACATGAATTAATCAATGTCAATTAAATCTTCTCTAGGCAACACAACATAAAGGATGATCTACGGATAGGTTACTTGATTTCAGAGTAAAAATGGTGTAGTGCTTATATTTGTGGTAGAAAAATACGTCTTGAACATTGTCTCTTGCTGAGTTTTAGCTATTTAGGGCTTAGAAGTGTATCAAAACCATTCTGCTGGATCTCTCTGTCTCAAGACACTGATTTGGAGTGTCTTTGATTCTTGTTACAGAGAGTGAAATAGGACTCCTGTGCACTAATGCTGTTTTATTGAGCACAGTGATGTGGTTTGGTCCCTGGCTGTATTATCTTTGCATTCTACCCTGGAAATGTAGTTTTCCATTCCCACTGATGTTATTCTTCAAGTAGTTTCGTCTTCCCTGAATTTATTTATGGTTGTTTTTTTCTTAATTCTTGATGTTAGAAGAATATAAATGCAATTTCAGGTTCCTGAGTTACAGAATGTCAAGCATTTTTGCAGAGGTTTTGTAGGAGCTATGATGTTGTGCACTGTTGTATTTTTCCAATGCATTCAGCCACATAAAGAGAAATGGACTGTTGGAAGTATTTATGAAATGGAAATTGGAAATGTTTATTCTAGGAATCATTGTTTCTCTAGCTTTAGGGGAGGAGTAGTGCTGCAAAGCCAGTTTACAGCAAAGGCAGCCAACTGCCTCCTGGGCTCATAAACAGGAGCACAGCCGGTGGATTGAGGAAAGGGTTGTCCCTTGCACTCAGCACTTGTGAGACAACATCTATGGTGACTGTGCCGGTTTTTGGCTTCCCAGTACAAGAAAGATTGTGATCAACTGGAATGAGTTCAGTGAAGTGTCACCAAGATAGTTGTGAACTCTGGAGCACTTGCCTGGAGAAGAGAGGCCAAGGGAGCTGGGTTTGTCCAGCCTGGAGCAGAATGGCTTCCAGGAGACCTAACAGCAGCCTGCCAGTACCTTTGAGGAGATTATCCAGACATCCTGGCTCTTTCTGGCAGTGCATTGTGGAAGGACAAGAGACAACAGCCAAAATTGAACCATACAAGATTTGGGCTGTGTATTAGGAGAAACCCTTTCCCCAAGAACAGTGGGGGGCATTGCAACAGGTTGCCCGTCGATGATGTGAAGAGATTGCCTTGGAGGTTTTGAAGGCCCAACTGGATAAAGCCCTAAGCAACCTTGTCTGATCTCAGAGCTAACCCTGTCTGTAGCAGAAGTTTGGACTAGGGATCTCTCAGCCTGAAGTACTTTATGATTCCATGAAATTGAATTGACTAGACTCATCTTAATTTCAATATTTCAAAATTTATCTCTTTCTTTAGGAAGAATCACTGATTAATAAAAGGTAGTTTCTAATAAATAATGCCTTTGTGCCCACTTTTTAATATTGCTGGAAAAGTGTGTGGTGTTTGGAAGGAGTACTGATTGCACAGTGTCAGGGATTGAGCTCAGTGTTTGTTGACCAGGCAGACAATCAGAAGACTAAACAAATACAGACAAAAACCTAAAAGCCAAAAAAAGACAGGTGTATATTCATGTCTTACTAAATGTATTTTTACGTGCAAACTTCTGTGGAAGGAAAAACTGAAAATCATGTAGGCAAAAGCACCATAGGCATGACTTAGGAAAAATAATTTTTCCTCTTAACAGCTGCCATTACATTAGCCATCTTTCTTGGTCATGAAAGCAGTTTTCCAAATGGAAGATAAGGATTTAAGTAGAATAAGTTGTAGTAAAAGCATTCACAATTTCATAACTGCATGTCATTTAGGGTATTAATATAAACCACTTAGTCCCATTTGCCTTGGTTATGTTACTGTAAGGCCCATCTGAAATTCTGAAGTTGTTAAATATAGTTGTGTATATCATAAACCAGTTTTATTAATACTATTTAAGTTTCTCAGTCTCAATCCTGCATTTTTCTTTTGATTTCTCCAGAGCTCTGGAGCTTCAGCCATTTTCCCTTAAGCCTCTTCTACGACGAGCGATGGCAAATGAGTCTATGGAGCGGTATCGACAGGCATACGTTGATTATAAAATAGTCCTACAAATAGACAGCAGCATCCAAGCAGCGAATGATAGTGCTAATAGGTAACTCCACTTACAGTTTTTCTGATAATTCATCCAAATAGAAAAGTAGAATTGAATTCTGTTTGCTTTACATGCTCCCTCTGTTCAGTATCTCTGAGGCAGGGCTGTCACAGCTAGTGAGACTGGCTGTTTCAATTAGTTGTTTCCTCGTAGCTTCATGTTTTCCTCTGCCAGCAGTAGGTCACTTTCTGTTTTAAAAATGTAATATTTTAAAGGCTTTTTTTACTGGTTCTTCGGCTTGTTTTCTTTCTGAACTTGTATGTGATACCATGTAAAGTAATATTTAATTTTCTCTGACATTTCTGTTTCCTTCTCATATTAGCAGTCTTCCTCTAGCAGTTGGAGATTTATAAGTGTGAAACCTTCTGCATGCTGTAGTTGTATAAACACTGAAGTAGCTTGATACAATGCTTGGCTTCAAGGCTTAGAGGTGTAAAAAATACAATTGAGTATTATTTTTAAATTAAGTGTTAATACTTCCAACGTTAATTCTTGCTGCCAAGAAGCATCCCAATTCCTATAATTGTATTTTAACAGCATAAAATTAGCGTATGCACGCTATTGTGTTCACATTAACATGTAGTAAGTACTTAAATGTGTGAATGATAGGATTTTCCATTTCCTTTTTCTTTCCTTTTATCTTTTAATGGGCAAAAAAAGTATTCATGAAAGCAGACCAGCCATTAATCATTGAGCAGCAAACCACGTGCAGGCGACTGTTAGCAATGGAATCTAGTAACTTTTTTTTTTTTAGGCAAGGCTATGAGCACTTCCCTTAGTACATCATTAAAAAGTCCATAATATCTTTAAATTCTGTGTATTTGACCAGAGATGGCCAAAGGAGATCACAACACTTTATCATCTCCTCTTAGAAGTCTTATTTTTGATAACGCAACAAATTGTGACTGATCTCCTGTATCTATGGAGATAATAGAGCACTTGGATTGGTGAGAGAACTGCTCATCCTGGTGTCTGTGTGATTAGGATACTTTTTTTGAACCTTCTTGGCTTATTTTATCTGCAAATACTCTTCTCATATTTCTCCTTGACTTGTAACTTGCTTAGTAATAAGCTTTTTCCCTTTTTTCCCTTAACACTCTTCCTTTTCTCCTCTCTAGGCCTTCCTTATGTTTTTAGCTTCACTGCTCATAACTCTTTCCTCCCTGGCAACCCATCACCTTATTTCAGCTGCTTCTTCCTTCTTCTCTTCTGCTGGTAATTCATTTTTGCTTGCAAATTCTTAGTTTCTAAAGCATAGACCTCCCACGTAATTGAAGTTTTACTATAATTTATTTTTTAATATTTTATCATTTATGAATTAAGCTGAAATTGTTTACCGAAGTATTCATTTCCAAAAGAACAAACTTTTTAAAAAATGAATTTTAACAAAAAATGTTAGTTCCTTTATTGCCTTTTAGCTGAAAGGGACAACCCCAAAATGTAATTTAATTTTTTTTTTTATACTAGGAATATAGGGTCTTAACAACCTGCTTTTATTGGAGATTTCTTTGGTTTTAATTTCCTGTGGGAAGTTGCATGGTGATGTGTGGGAAGCCGACAGGAAACACTCATTATCCTACTTTTGTCTAAGGGTTTGACAAATTGTGTTAAGGCTTGTCTTTCTGTACTTACCTAACTAAGCAGGCTTTCCAAAAATCTTAGAATCAAATGAGTGTTCAGTCTAATATTTCTAATAGTTCTTATGTAAAAGACAAGTAGAATTTTTAATATAAAGCCTTTACCTGATAATATAAAGCCTTTACTTCATCATTTTGCAATCAGAAGGAAATAATCAGGAATGTAAGTACGTATTTTTGTGAAAAGTCAACTGAAAACAAGTATAAACAGTCATTTGAGTGTTTATCATGTTGATTTGATGATGCTGAATTATGTTTTTGGTTATCCTGAGGTGATTTTTAGATAAATTGGAAGGAGTGTTCTTTTAATGGTGTGTGCCAAGTCACAGGAGAATGCATTTCAAGCATGCTTTTAATTAGCGGCACTTTTCCTACCGTTGTGAACATCAATGAATTTCCTACTTTGTGTATTTTAATTTCTTCTTGAGTGTTCTGTTATTTGCCATTAGAAATACAGAAGCTCTATTTGGGGAAACATGTTTATGCATTTCCATTTACTAAATTGGAGTTTCATTCCAGTTGTCTCAACTCGCTTAACATCAGTTCACAAGCTGCATTAGATAGGTTGGAAGCTTTTGGTCCAAAGACCAATATGAGTATTGTACTGTGCAGAGAAATTTGTGATAAACTCCAAAACTGCAGGATTGTTGAGCCTAGTTAGGGCATGTGTGGTGGTGACTAAGTATATTTGTCCCAGTTTTATCATGAGATACCTGTGGTTTTTAAACTAACCATGGCACACAGGTAGGCATTTTTGCAAAAGGCTGTGCTTAGATTATTATATTACAAGAAGTTGATTAATCTGTTTATATTCATCTGCTTACATTGATGAATGAGACCAGGTTTTTTCTCCAAATTTTTAAACCCATTATGATAAATGGAGTAAAATTAAACGGAGAGTCAGTGGGATCATGGTTTACTGTAGAATTATTCTGCTACTTTCAATGAGAAATACCTAAATGGAATAAATTGGCTTTTTAATAGGAAGTGCACAGTTTTGTTCTCTAATAAAATAACCTGAGTAAAACTTAGGGCTGTTTAATTTATGATGGTGTGCCACATTTTTATTAACAATTCAGACTGTCATTAAAAAACCCTAAAGTTTTAGTATAAATAGAGCAAAAAAGGACTTGAACAAGCTGCTTTGTTGGTGCATGTTGATACATGTGGAGGAGAGCCCCTGGAGGGGCATATGCAGCTAACGCATGCAAAAATATTCTTCTTATTCACTTAGAAAACAAATAAGGCAACTAGATAATACTAGGAAATATGATGTTCTGTGTGTGAAGAAACTTACTTTCAGTTAAAAAAATATAAGAAATGGTATGTTCCACGCAGCATTATGTGATACATAAAATCACACATTATATAGCTCTACAAACGACCTTTGTAGTCTGTATTGTTAGTTAAACTATTACGGTAATGTCTGTTTTAGAATAAAGAAGATTAGAACAGGTGCTGCTTCCTGTATTGTTTTTTCTATCAGACCCTAATGGGGAAAAAAATTTGGTCCTGAGTGCTCTGACTGTGTCGCCATAGTATTATACTGAGGCTTCAATTTGTTTGTTTTATAACTGTGATTCAAATATTTTAAAAAACAGAACTAAGCAAGTTTTGGGTAATTTTTGCTCATTCTGTCTCATTCTTCATGTGACAATAATCATAATCAAGGTTCTTGATTATTTATTTTTTTAATGTGTACATAGAAATGCACCTAAAATGCAAATTCCAGGTTTGTTGGCTCTAGCATCAATGTGACTTGGTTTATGACTCAATTCAGAATTTTCCTTTGGTAAAGTAGATATAAGACTTACTATCAGGTGAACTCAACTCAAGCTCATTGTGAGATCAGAAGATGTTTATCTCACTATTAATTGATTAATATTTGTTTGGGTTTTTTTTTTAAAAAAAAAAAAACTGCAAAAATTGTAATGGAAGCATGAAGTCTTGTATGGATTTGCTGATTCTGTACTTGGGGCCCTCTCCAAAACGTACCACAGCAATGAGGAGCTCCCACTTGAATGGATTTTGGATTGAACTTCACATGTATGGAAATAGTTCACCTATAAATAGATGTATATTGGTTTAGGAAAGATTAAACGGTTTTTATATATTTTCTTAGCATTATTAAATGTGGATAAAGAGTGAGTGATTGGCAAATTTCTGACTGTTCTATAAAATGCAACTTAATACCTACTTTTTGACCAGCGTTGGTTATTTAGAGAATTGTTGTGTAAGAGGTTTCATTTGACATTGGCAAATTTAAGTACCACACTTTGAGGATATTGTAATCTATATTTGTTACAAATAACATCTATGAACAACTGAGAAAAGTAAACAAAATAAATAAATCCATTTTTTTCCCTATTTCATTATTGCATGGGCTAAGCAGCATTTACAGCTTAGTTGCAGAATCAGTCATTTGCTAAATATTTACAGATCATGCTGAAGTCAGCTTTGTGTCTTCCAAATAAGTACTCTAAAAAGTGGAAAAAGTCTAAGTCTTAATTGAGTGCAATACCATTGACTGATGTGACAATCTTTTTTTAAATTAATCCTAAGGATAATGGGTCAGTTGTTTTTTGAAAAATTGGAACGCTGCATTATTTAATTTAGGTGTAAGTTTTTAAAGTGTGAGTTAAAGATATGAAAAGTCATGTTGGTGGGGCTTTTCTCTTTCAGAATAACAAAGACTTTGATAGATCAGGATGGTCCCAGTTGGAGGGAGAAACTACCACCAATTCCAGTTGTCCCAGTTGCTGCTCAGCAACACCGGTGGGATGGAGGAAACTTCACTTCAGAGAATAAGCCAAAAAGTACTACAGATATCAACAGAGAAGAACAGTTGCAGATGGATCGTATGTATAACTAATGCAAATGTATATACAAAAGACAAAATTATTTTAATTGAAAAATGGAATACTATTTAATAATGTCAAAGAAGCTGCTTTAGAAAATATATTAGAGACCCTTGTGAAAAGCTCTTAGGTGATGGTCATTTACATGATTGGGTTTAATGTGCTTTATGGAGCACATATGGAGTTATTTTATTAAGTAAATTTTTTTAAGCCAAGTGATGTGGTTTGCAGCATGCAATTTCTGAAGTTATGTAAAATAAAAGAAAATACAGCAGAAATACTCACCAGCAGTATATTGAGGCCTATCACAAGTATCAGTAGTTTCCCTGACATCATACTACAGTTATAACACAATTTTCTACAGAAGAACCCCACCACCCAAACACCCAACCTCAGTAGCATAATCAGATGCATAATCTGTAGCTGTCATTCAATTTTTTATGAAAGCATTACTCAGCTCTTCAGAACAGAAAGGGTGGACTTGCGGGTGACTAGTAGTTAGTGAACAACACTCCTGATTTTTAAATTTTTTTTATGCTGGATTCTGACTTTCTCAGCAGCCATTTGGTAGTCAACTTTCACAGATGTTAGTTCTGGACTTGTTTACGCATAAGCTCTGACTCCTTAACTCCATTAGGATGCTTTCTTCCTCGTGACTTTTTTCCCTTCATTACAGTTTCCATTTTTTTACTCCGGTAAATCAGGAGAAGGAACCTTTCTGATTCAGTTTTTATTGACATTGAACATTCTTTTTGTAAAGGCCTTAACTGTATGATTTTTTTCTTTTATTCAATTATTAATTGTTTCCCCTTTGAGTTTATTTCAATGTAAAGAAGAGTAGTGCTGAAGATAACCTCCCCTCAATTAACACAGGGAAGGCTGCAATGCGTAACTGTGTTGCTGGCCGCATACGCAGCAGTGATAGGGTTATCTGTCCGTCGTTGCTGTCTTCCAGATAATATTGAATTTATTTGTATCTGATGTAAAATGACTTAGAAATATGTGTGTTTAAGAGAATTGGACATTTTTCTCAAAAATAAGACGTTGTTCTAGAAACTTTTAATAGTGTGGTTTATATACAATTTGAATAGTAATTCATACTAAACTTTGGTCATGCTGCAGAGAATTATTTTTCATTTAAGAAACCTGACGCATGTTGATGTATAATTTAAGCTTAATTAAATTGATAAAAATTTTACTCTATTTTTTAAAATGTGCATTTGCAAGTATTTTCATTACAGTTGTTGTCAGTACATGCCATTAGTGGTACATCCCTCTTAAATCCAATTGCTGCCCAGTCCTTAACTTTTGGGTTTAACTGAAGTAGAAAACTGCTTTTTGCAGAGTAGTTGCTATTAAACATAAATTCTTCACTTGAAAAGTGCTTTTTTGTTGTACTGACTATATTCCAGGCTTTTCCAGTTGTTATGGAATACAACTTGTTGGATTTTTACTTCAATGTGTAACCAACCTATTTGACTCCTGAGAACACTAGTGATCGTGTTTAGCCTCTTACAGAAGTTAATGAAACTGATCATTGCTGTCTTCATTAAGCATGCTCTTAGGCTGTGCAGTCATTTTTCTTCACTGGTGCCAGAGGCGTGCCAGCAGTAATGTTCAGCCAGTAGCTAAATCTTACTGGTTTCTTTGCAAGAACTGTTGGTTTTTGTGTGTTACAACTTGAGTTATAATTTAGTTGTGTGTTTTGCATACATCTGGTCTGATTTCATGTTATGTAATTTTTTTCCCTGAGTCCACATGTAGTTTTCTGGCATAGGAGACTGCCCTGTTTTTATAAAAGAACCCACCAAGTTTAATTATTGGCTAAGTCACCTGGGTATATACAGTGTTTAAAACCTAAAGCTTGGCAAGGGGCTCATACTCTTTAGCAAGGTACAAACAGTAGAATTTTCATTATGATTTACTTAGAGCTATGTTGCTAATTATTGTTTGCTCACAACAGAGACACAAAACTGCAATCAGGGTTGGTTTTCCACTGCAAACATAGCTAAAAATTGTAGTCTAACCCAGAAGCAACAATGCAACAGAGGATGTGAAGTTTAGAAGGAAAGACAATTGTGGAAGAACACAATGTTAATTAAAAAAGTATAGTTAGGTGTTTTCAGGTTCCTCAAAGCATCTTTTATAAATAGTTATTTACAGAATATTACTGATGTATCACTAACAACCCCTACTGATGTGATGAGTTGTTTGTCAGATTAGTATAGTAGTTGTGATACGTGGTTGCTCGCAGAAAGAATGCTAGATCAAATTATGGCCACCTTGTTGTGCTGGTGAAGGTCTATTAGGCCTTTAATCCTGCTGATTAAATCTCCACCATTGTTAATAAAACTGGTGTCAGGTATGTGGAGGTACATAGTCCAGAAGGAGGTGAAAGAGTAGAGCTGGCTGTTGCATTCCCATTATTTTCAGCAAAATAGTTACCCTGGGGCATGGGGAAGTACGTGTTGTGCCAGATGTAGATGTGGCAGTTTACACAGTTCTTAGAGCAGCGGGGAGATCGGGGGCAGAAATGGCAGTGTGTGGACTGATAAAGATACTCCAGTTGTCTGGCTTTTATTCTTAGTCTGGGTAGATTATTCAGCTACCCTTAATGAACTGACCTTCTTACGTAACACTGTGATCCTTTTGTCATGTAGGTGAGAAAGCTGAGGAGGAGTTCAAGACGTTAAAAAATGAAGGGAATGATTTTGTAAAAAAGGGTAAATATGAAGAAGCTGTAAATAAATACAGCGAATGCATGAAGTTAAATACCGAGGAATGTGCGATCTACACTAACAGGTAAAAATGTAAAATCTAACCCCACTTTCTGGGATAACAATAGTTATATTTTCTCACTGCAAATACAGATTTCACATTCCTTCAGTTACTTTTGTAAAAAAATGATTTATTATTTTTTTTCTACTTGATGAGTGTATCTAACAGCAAAATTGATTTTTTGTTAAACTGCGTTATTTTCCAATGAGAGTAAGTATTAATGTCAGTGTTATGTATCTTAAAATCATTATATAGGTAGAGTAAGCAATAGTAAAAGTTAGATTTAGTATAACATGTTGCAGCATTTTTTCGGAATACTGGTATGACTTTAATTACTGCTACTGCACTTTAGTTTTTATCTCAAATATGAAGAGTAGTAATTCAGAGAATATGTACATTTTGAGAGAGTAAAAGTAGGTACAGGGTCATGCAACAGCATTATTTTAAAGGTTGACCTAATTCTGCAGCGTAGTTCTTTATTCTGTAATCTTATCAGCTTTCACAAACTAAGAAGGATTTGATTAGGCCAGAACTTGAATAGGAGACTTCCAAGTAATAATTAGGTGCAGAAAGCAGTATTGCTTGTTTAATCTAGAGCACTTTTTTTTACCCAGAATGGCTGTATAAAATCAATTACTATATCAGCTACTATACTCTCATATTATACTAACATAGGCTCTGCTTTTAAAATACTTAAATATCTGCCTAACTTCAAGCATTAGTCATACTTGGAATTTTGGCTTTTAGTGCAGGAATTGGCACTCTCTAAATCTGTCCAGTGATGTTACGTACTGGTTTTTATGTACTTTAAAAAATACCACGTTGAGACTGAATTGTGTGAAGTATTTTAATTAGCATTTATGAGTCAGATACTGTTGGCACTACAGCGCTGTAGAATTTACTTATATTGCAGTGTATTCTGTTTTTCTGTGTTAGAGCTCTCTGTTACTTGAAACTGTATAAATATGAAGAGGCTAAGCAAGATTGTGATCATGTTCTTCAGATAGAAGATTCTAATATTAAAGCTTTTTATAGAAGAGCACTAGCGTACAAAGGATTACAGGTGAGGAAAAAGAACATGGCAGGTATTAAGCACTTCTAAACTTGCTTATCCTCTTCAAAGGCAATCAGGTAGTTGCAGTCAATGGGTGAATACAAAAAAGTATGCACTGATGATGATTTACTACTTTGTAGAGCATTAGGCATACTTAAAATACTGTATAAATATTTTTGCAACTTAAAAACCTGCATATATTGATTTGTAATAATTTGAGAGAATACAAGAATATTGGAATAAGTGAGGTTTTACTGGAGATGGGTTAAGCAAGTTTCAGCTCTTTTCTAATATTCTTCTGGGTATCCCAGCCTGTTTTATCTGTCAGGGTTTTTACTAGATCTTTGCAGATGACAAATGGATTCTCTCCAAGTCTGTCTTCATCTGTCCAAACTACAGTCCCAAGCTGTCTTTTGGCATCTGCTCATATTTGAGTGCTTGTCATATTGAACCAGGGTATTAATTATTTTTATTCTCTCACTCTTCCTTCTCCAAACACATTACAAACCTTTGTCAGTAATCTCCTTTCTCACTCTGCTGACAGTGTTGGTAGCCAGCCTCTCCCTTTCTGTCTACGTGGTGGTGGTGGTTTTGGTGCTGTGCTCATCTTACACACTGCCTTTTGAGTATCCTTCTACCTGATCATCATAAATGCAGACTTATATTGCTCATATCCATCCTGAATGTGACTGCAAATCTTGTATTCCATCACTTGATGGAATGTTGTTCCTTTTGTCCATCCCTCTGTTCGTTCCCCTTCTTCAGTGATGTTAATTAGCCTCTAAACTTCATAATTCTTTCATAGCAATCCTTACCCTACCTGTCAGCTTGTACCTGTTACTGAATTAAGAGCTTCACATTTTTGTTGGCTCATGAGGGCAGCTATCATAATCTATTTTGTAATAAATCTTATAAGTGTCTGTCTTTAAACAAGCATCTTAAGCAGTTTCTCCCATGTTCTTCTTTGCAACTGGAGGTGATCACTCCAGGCATCAGTCAAGTTTCAGCAGTGTCCATCAAATGAATACTTACCTCAGACCTCCATTATGTTTGATGCCTTCACAAAAAATGACCTGACTGTCTCTCAGCTTACAAATCACCCGAGGAGAACCTGTTTGTGCTTAGGCTGTTCTCATCCAATGTTATAATTCCAAATGCAAGTCATAGGATCTTTCATTTGGGATAAAGCTGTTCCTCTGTCACAGTAGCTATGAAATTTTGAAAGTTGGCTTTGATTAATTTTCAAAGAAGGTGAAAAGTCTTAGTATTGTCTAAAATATTTTCTGTAACTGTACCAAGCTACCTGGTATTAATCATCTGTAACCTTATGTTGTTGAAGGTGATAAAAAAATGGATAAATATGAACAAAGGTACGTAGTGGTTCTACCAGTCAAAAAAGGGAGTTACACACTAGTGAAGAATGTCAAGAATTGGAGAAATAACTTCTGTTTTTTTGAATATCTGAGGAAAAAATGATATTCTTGTTATTATTGAAGACATAACCACATTGGTCATGGATTCCTGCAGAACAGTCTGATCTGGAGACTCACAAAATGTTTCGTTGTGGTTGGATTTAATGCCTTCATTATTGCTAATTCCAGGGATGAAGGTTATTCGTAAAACCAGAAAAAGCAACAAAAGTGATTTGAGGTTGACAAATGACTCTGTAATGAAAAATTTTAAGAGCTAAAAGCATGTAGTTTGGCAAAGTCCTAACTAAACTGGGAAGTGTTACTTGTATATAAATACCCAGATATTTAACCACAAAAGCTGCAGTGCAATTTAATGTAATACATTAAGGTTTTTTAAGAGATTTACGGAGATGTAGTTAAGGGAAGATCAGGAAAAAAATCATGGTTGTGTGATGAATTAGGTCTGTAACATAGGACATGGGACCCCAGACTGCATCTGCTACAGCTGATGCTCCAGTCTCTTGCTTTGGGTACAACCATCTTGTGTGATTTCTGTTGAGAAGTCGGTCAGGCTGCGACTTTAAATCCAGGAGGGTTGTTTGTTTGCTGACCTTGTGATGGTTTTCAGAAGTCTGTTCCTGAATCTCATTTCTCTGCAGTTTTGAATCTTCACATCTGTAATTCAAATGGTTCAGCTTAATTAGTAGCTGTTTTCTGATGAAAGCAGTCTGCCCCCTTTCTGCATTCATTTGGTAGGGCTAAATAATTCTAGTTCTCTTCCTCTTCTTTCATGACACAGCGGACTTCAGTTCACTTACAGAGGTACTGCAATGTCTCTGCACCTTGAATCCTGGTAATCAGTATTGAACAAAATATTCCGTGTAGGAAAGAGAACACGAGTGACTTGTACACTTGCTTTTATTACATTTGAGATGCTGAGGAAATACCTCAGCTGGTACATCAGGAATTTTTTTCATGATAATATGAATGACTTAACAGTAATGCTATGATACTGCTTGGGAACAGAAGAAATATTAGGTCCATCACACAAAAAAATCATGTTGATCTTTTATTGTCTGCATGGTCTTCTGTTCACTGCTAGATTTCATCCTTATTTTTGATACTCCAGCCCTCAGGTTGGCTTGATTTTTCTATGTGATATTCCAGTCTTCCTCAGAATTGATGCAATTAACTTTGTCTCTCCAGAAAATTTAGTCTTAAAAAATCATAATTCCTAACGTCAAAATCTTAAAGAAAAACATTAAAACAGATGGCAAGACTGACTATCAAGGAACTGTGACCTAATGCCACTGTCGCTGTGTTTGGCTTTCTAATCCTGTTTATTCCAGAGTTTGTAACATAATCCCAATCTTCTCAGGTATTACCAAAAATTTCCCTTCTCAAACTGTAAGAGCTGATCTGTGGGATTGAAGCCCATGAAGATTAGGCATATTTTTAATTTTAAGATGAATTTAATTCTCTTTTATTGGCAAAGCAAGTATGCAGACTGTTGATCAACTCGCATTATGTGAGTCTTGCGGAAGTGTTACACTGTAAGCAATTATGCTTAAAGCAGCAATCTTCAATTATCTATTCTCTGACAAAGGATTCTGTTTCTCAGAATAAATTATTTCATATTACGTATTTAATACGGAAGTATTTAGTTGCAAAGCACTAACTGAAACTCAGCTTCTACTTCCTTTTTTCCCCTCTAATGAAATTACACTGTCTGTATTTAGATTATTTTTGTGTGCTTAATGTCAAGATACTAGCATTATTCTTTTTTTTTAATTCTAAAGAACAGTATGGTAGTTCACTTGTATTTTTCTAATGGTGTGCTTACGAAAAAAATAATTTTTCCTTTTTACTTACAGAATTATCAAGCCAGCCTTGATGATTTCAACAGAGTGCTTCTAATAGATCCAGATGTTCTTGAAGCAAAGAAGGAACTAGAGGAGGTGACGCAGCTGCTGAACCTCGACAGCGGTGCTGTGCCTGGCAGCCCACAAAAGCCAAGGAAGAAGATCACCATACAAGAGGTAAACCTGTTCCTTTTTAAAAGCAGGCAGCACAGCAGGCACACATGTTAAGAGGTAGTACTAAAACTTTTGCTTTGCACTTCTTAGCTTAATTTTTTAGGGGTGGGATTGTATTTTTCATGTTATTTTGAGGGTATATTGGAGGATTCTTCCGTATGTGTTCAGCATCCATTACATTCTGTAGTAAAGCTTGGGCTGCTTTGAAGTGTATTCAGAACCACAGCAGAAACAGAAAACAGTACATTTAGATTGCAGTAAACTTGAGGATATGCTCCTTGTAGACAAAAACTGCTTAGACTCTGAAATACCTTGTTTAGGGAATGTGTCTGTCAAATAGCAATTTTGCTTTTAAAGTCTGTGCTGTGCGGGCAGCCTCTGGGGCTGTGCTGGCAGAGGTTGGCTCTTGTGCTGGTAGGGAAGTTACTGCTGTGAAGAATGAAATCCTGCCTTAAAGAGCAAGAGTATGGGTAATACATCTCTAGGATCTTAGAAAAGAAATATGTGCTGTAGTGTTAGGTCCTGGATCAGAATGTTAGCCTTGCAGAGTCCGGGGTGAAATTAGGCGATGAAAGGATTTTCTGTCATCTGATAGTTTTGGATTGTAGCTTTGCTGCTCCTTTAAGAATATTTTTTTTCCTTTTCATTTTAAAATATATAGTTAAAGGGGATAGTTACCACTCCATAGAGTAATACTGTAATTTGATAATGTAATTTCAAGATGGTGGTACAACGGAAACTGCAATTATTAATGCAGAAACAGCTTGTTTTATTGAAACACTTCACATCGTCACGAGTTCAAGGGATTTTATGTAACTGGCATAAGCCGGGTGTAGTGTTAGTTAAGCTCCAAGCTGTGACAAACAAAGGGACCTGGGGAGAGTTTAGAGGAGGTTTGGGAAGTGACTGCATTGTTCAGAGACCAGCTGACTGCATTACTGGCAGCGGTGGTTTTTCCAGGGGTGGGACAGGAAGCTTTTGTTTGCTGTCATAATTACAGCTGCCCCCTTAGAGAGCCCTCCCTGTCTCAGCTGCTCTAGTAGGTAAGGTAGGGATCTGCTGTGAGATAGCTCTTGTGAAAACAGGCTGCAAAGAAGAGTAAGGAAAATTTTATGAGAAGCTGGGATTTTTCAGTATTATTCCATTTTAATTAAGTTCGATATCAGGAATGTAGGTGCCTTTCTTTCAGGAAGGGTAAAATGCTAACTTTAAGTTAGTGACATTATTGATGGCTATAGGCATGCAGATTATGAAGCTTCAGGTAATCTCTATGTCCACATTAATATGATTTGTTGCCGTTGTCTTTGTGAAGGTGACTGATGAACAGGAAGAGGGAGAGTTTGCTACATCAGAAGTGACTGATCATGTTGATTGTGAGAGTTTGCCACTGAAGAGCTCTGAGAAACTGCGTATTTCTGAACCTTCTAATCCTTACGACTTTGGTCAGATGATAAATGCAGTGAATACCACTAAGGATAAAGCCGCTTGTGCAGAACTTCTAACAATTACTGATCCAAAAAAAATGCCAGTGCTGTTAAGTAACAAACTCGAAGGAGAAATCTTTTTGATTTTTATCCAGTCATTGGAATATTACATCGTTGGAAAAGATCCTGGCCTTGCATATCAGCACCTTTTCTACTTGAGCAAAGCAGAAAGATTTAAGGTAAGAACTTAGATTGAATCCACACTTAAGGTGAACAGAAACCTAAAGGAAATTATCGTATCTTAAAAGGAAACAATACACTGATTTTGTATTTCTGTCAAATACTGATTTTCAATAAACCTGTGCTAATTATAAAACAATCTCTTTTTCAGGTGGTGCTGGCCCTTCTCAGCAAAAATGAGAAAGAACAGGTTCAGCAGCTGTTTGATTTACTTTCAGAAAATCAGAATCATCAGTACTCTCTGGACGATCTTGAGAGCCTTAAAAAGGTTTATGAACTTTAAGAAGTTAAAATGAGCAGGTTGCATGCACATGGTTCATGTTTATGAGACGGATGTGTGAACTCTGCAGACTTGCATGGGTTGAAGTGGGTCTTTATCCGGACTCTTAGAACGTTATTTTGTTTTGACAGCATATGCACATTTAAAACTTGCTGCTCTTTTTTTCTTGTAGTTGTATACATTTTTAATCTCTAGAATTTAATGCATGTCTTTGTGTTCAGTAATGGAGTTCACGTTATTTGGCATACTGATTTTATTTAGATTGTGTTGATTATATATATAAATATATTTTACATTATATATATATAATGTGAAATATCTTGATGGTACGATAGATAATACACTTTTAGGCATCACTTGTTATATCATTTTGTGAGTTGTATGTTCTTGTGATAAAGAAGTGTCTTCAAGAGAAACGGGTCAGTTAGCAATAGCTTTGCTAAAATGAGTTTACAAAAAGTATTAATGTTTTTCAGCTGAACTGCTAGAGGCCATCTGTGTCTTCACTGTCCCTGGCCTATACAAAACAGATTTAAATATTTTTGGTGCAATACAGCTTAGCAGCAAAGGTGAATGAATAATATATTAGCTTGCCATAGAACACTTTGAATCAAAATAATTAATTATTAAATAAATGGGTATATTTTTAAAATAATTAACAAGCGAGTAATTTCAGCACAGAGAGGATTATTTTTTTCCTGTGCAGGTGGAAGGCCTGCTGGTTTGCAGGGCTTTTGAGGTGACAGTGGCGAACAGGAGAAGTGGCTGCACTTAGCAATAAAAATATTTAACTCTTGGGTTTTGTAATCAGATTATTTAAAACACCAGCTATTTCTGTTTACAGACATATTTATAAAGCTAAAAGTAAAACCATTTTGTGGACCAGTATGATTTTTTTTTTATTTTATTTCAGGCAGTACTTCTGTTTTATATTTGATTCTGACAAAGCTCCTTTTTTGAAATGAAGCTTTTAAATTTTTCAAATACCCAAATGCCTTCTTTGCACATGTGATGTAGATGTATATTGAACTCACTAGCACTGCAGAAATACTAAGAATGTTGTTCTAATGAAAATTTTTCTCAGGTGTATATCAATTAAAAAAATAAAGTTTTTTTTTTTTTTTCTTGAAAAGTATGAGTATGGTTTCTCTTTTGTGGTTCTACACTCTTTAGGTTTATAGTCCTGATGTGGATTATGAGTTTTGGAATCCTAAGAAGGAGGCACTGTCAGTACAACTGATGGGTTTTGTTTTTTAAATGTCCTCTTTTTATGAGATTGTCACCTGTTCAAGAGAGATCCGTCGCTCATCTACTCTCTGTGTAACCAGTTGTGCTTCACCAACAGAGTGTCAGTTCCAGTCTTCGCTCTTCAGTTTTCTTCATGGGGAAAGGTACTCACCTAGAAGTAGTCCAGGGAAAAGCAGTCCAGGAATGTGCCTTTTCTTGTAATACCTTCCAGCTTGAATGTCGGCTGAAACACGGGTTCGCTCAGTTTGAGGTAAAAATGACAAAGCTCGGGAGATCAGGAAGCTGAAGTTACCCCTTGTGAGGACGTTCTAGCTGGAGAGCTGCAGCAGGGCCTGCAGGAGAAGCCATCACCCAGCCAGCAGGAGGGAGCTGGGCTCTACCCACCCGCGTCGGTGCCGTCAGCGGGAGATGCAGTAACAAACATCCCCCCATGTGACAGAATCAGCCCTTCACCGTGGGGTCACCCACCTTCTTGAAGCAAAGAGCTGCTTTTCATTTCTCGAAACCTCCAGTGCAATGGGGGCAAAGAACCTAAAAATCTTTCCCCTAACAACCTAAATCAAGCAAACTGTTATTAGGAAGTTATTTTTAAGTTCATTAAATCCAGTTAAGATTTTTCAAGCCATCTGCTTGGTTATCCCTGTAAAGCCTCGCTGCCGTTTCTAGGGTACATTACGTTTCATTCCTCCCATTGGAAATGGTATAAATAATGCTCTAATTGTAGCTTTAGAGCTGACCCAGCACAACAGTTACCACTTGTTAGTGACTCTGGTATGAATAGAGCTTACATACGGGTCTGGGATGAGGCAGATCCAGCTTCATCTTCTGTTCTGCATCCCCATCCGTCTTAGTTTCTTTCTTCGAGCCCGTCACGATGCAGGTGAGAAGCTGAGCCTAATGAACAGGCAGCTCAGCCAAACGCAAAATACCAAGTTGTTACCCAGAAATGCTGCAGTGTTTCAGAACAGACTTCTTATGGACCAGGTGAATCAAGAGAAGCATCACTTCAGACCGAGAAAGCAGAGTCTGATTTCAGCTCAGCAGCCTCAGCCTTCCCCTCCAGACCAGAGGGTGCAGTTGTGTCTAAGCAGCAATATGCTTATGCCAGAGCCACATCTGCTCAGAAAACCATCTACCCTCCCTGCCACAGAGGCAGCTGAGATTGCTGTTCTGCAAGACAAAATCAGGTTGAAGTCTTGTACAAAACACAACTAACTTTAGATCTTATATTTCAAAATAGCAGAGCATTTAACTTCCAAAGCACAGCTAACAAAATGGAAGTGCTTAAAGGCAACAGGAGCTGAGAGCAGTCAGCACCTCACAGGAAAAGAACCCTCTTCTGGGAACAGACATTTTCATAAGGCTACTCTGCAGAGTGAGCAAAGGGCCACTAGAAGTCAGTATTTAGACATTTATTTCAGATATGCAGTTTACACGCATATTATTGAGCCAAACTGAATTGCAAATATACAAATACTGTAACAAGCATTACCAAATAACGTAACTGGCACTAGTGTTATAAGCATATTACCGAAACTGGTGAGGATAAGTCATGGAAGAGGACTGCAGCTCATGGCATTTTCTTTTTACCCAACCAAACTTCCAGTAGCACCATAATGGCAATACATGAAACACAAGACAGAACATCGTTAACTGTTATTCTGATATTCACAATTTCTTTTTTTTTTTTCCCATTTTAGTGAATTACATAGCAAAAAAACGTTAACAGTGCAGGCGCTTTGGCCAACTTCAGCTTGTGTTCAGCTGTACATCTTCCCTATGCAAAAGAAAAAGAAAAAAGCCAGCATATTTGGAACCCACCTTTGCATTTGGGCGGTCATTGCACTGCACTTTGATTCTGGGACTGAAGATACGCACGTCTGGCAAAGAGATGTCACGTCCACTAAAGCCTGAGTGAGTCTTTGGTAGGCTAATACTTCAGTATTATTATACATTTATCTACCACAGTCATTTTATTCACTAGGATTTTCTTTTGTGATCCAAGGTGGCCAAAGAGGACATTCTGGAAAAACATTACAGTAAAATCCTCATACGACCAGGCACTTCAAACCCAGTCTTTTCCAAAGGCACCAAGAATTGATGGGGCACCGTTTTTTCCCCCCCCTAATGAAAGGTGACTGCATCTGTTTTGTACAATGCTTATAAATCACCGGATTGTTATTGTACAGTTTTTATACACTATATAGTAGCCTTTTCTGCTGCATGGTTGGTTGCATGAATAAATAAGTAACCCCACTGTTCTTCACAGGTGACGTCTCCGTTCCACCGTATACTAAGTACCAATTTCTTCGATTTCAAAATTGTGTAAAATGCCATAACCTTGCTCAAAGTGTACACACAAACTCTTCTGACACAGGCTACATCCATCTGAAATATGCGGCTCATTCTACATGCATTCTAAATACAGCGTGTCCAGTTAGGAAACAAAATGACCATTGCCAATATTCACTGTTGAAATAGGGTTGTAGAGGGCTCTGCAAAACTTTTGCTTCCCTTAAATAGAGTTCACACAAGAACGGTTTGAAGTCACTAACGCTCAGCTAACACCCAGTTATCCAAAACCCCATATTTTTCAAGTGAACACCGCAGGACATATTATTCATTTCAGCATTTAACATATTAAGAATTTACCAATTTTTATCTAAATACACCAAGTATATGCTTTCAAGCAAAGTTGTGGCAAAAATACAAAACATGGACGTATTTGTACTGCTGTAATGCACTTGGTTAAAGCCTTCATGTCTCTTCACACAGGTCTAAGATCCATATGAAGCATTTTGTCTTATCAGACCAGTATATATAAAACGCAGTTGTATCAAAACCTTGCTTCTGCTGGTCACCTGAAACTTACGGAAGCCGCATGTGAATCAACCAGCCTTCAGACAGGGTTCTTTAGTGGTAAATATATTTTTTGCAGCACTTACAGGCTTAAATCTCAGTCTGAATAGCAGTGCTTAATTCCGCAGCGTGTTGTGAATGGTTGTTGTTTGTTTCTTTCAGTGTTTCCCCACCACCTAGATCTCCCTCCGTGGCAGATCCGTTATTAGCGCTTTCCTCAGCGATGTAGCTCAGCTGTGGAACGTCAGTGCTGGGGGCTGGGGGAGCAGGCACAGGGATCCCACTGGGCTGGGGAGAGTTTTCCAAGCGATCGTTTTCCACCTCGGGGAGGACGCTGACCGTGGTGAAGCGCGTGTGATAGTCGCTGGAGCCGTGGCTACAGGAAGTTTTCATACTTTCCATATCTGAGCAACTGAACTCAGAGAAGTGACTCGAGTGAGAATCTGCTACAGACGGGATGCTGTCGCTCAGAGAGGGGGAGTCAAATTCACTGGAGTTTGTGCTTTGTTGTTCCAACAGCTGAGCATCCATGTCCTCTCTCGTCTCGTTTATCTTCATGCTACTCTTCTTCCTCAGCTTACCTTTACACTTTTTCCCCGCCGTTGTTTCTTTGGACCACTTGGTGGCGCCAGCTTTGCTCTCTGGCAAGCAGGCTGAGGAGCACCCGGCGTGACTGCGGCCCGCGGCGCTGCCGTCATCCACGCTGCTGCCGCCGCTGTTGTGCCTGAACTTGGCCGGCTTGGATTCGATATCCACTTGCACCTCCATGCTGTTGCCTTCCCTACAACGTGAAAGCATCCGTGAGTGTAAGTGGTCATCTCAGACGAGCCAGCTAACGCAGCAAAACAAACTCTCGCTGCTTTCCGAGATAGATAGCAAAAGAAAATTAAGAGATGTAACTTGCTTTAGAGAAGTTATGTGTTTAACCAAATAAACAGCCCAAAGAAAAACACCAAGTCTGAAAGACCTAACACTTCACATAGCCTTGGCAAAATCTAAGTTGTCACACAACTCAATTTGTAACAAAACCTGCAGTTTCAGAGTAGAACAGCTGAGGCACGCTTATAATACCCTTTAAGGCAAGGCTTATTCATCTTCTATTTTCACCGCGTTTCTCTTACCTGTCCAAAGGGATGTAGGAGTTCAGAATGGATCCTGCCATTGCTTTGGTACTGGCGTTGTCACTGACTGTTCCCAAGCTCACTGTGCCAGATTCTCCACTCAGACTGTATCGCTCTTTCTGCACATCTGCTTGTACTTCCAGTCTTGAAGAGAAAGAAAAAGAGTTGGATGTACTGCTACTACAGTTAAAGCACACGAGTTGAAAATTAGTGTCACCTCGAAGGGTTTCTCCACCCTTCAGTAGTAAGTTTATTAGTTACCCCGGTACAGATGTGCATATTTACCCCACTGAAACAGGTTCTCTCTTCCCACTGTCAAAAATGACTTTTTAAATAAAAAACCAAACCAAAACAAAAACACCCCAAAGCGAAACCAGATTAATTTCCCAACAAAGCAAAAAGTTGCGTGTTAAGCAGAGCTTCTGGATTCTTTCCTCCCTGAACTTTACAAAGAACAACTTCCAGGCTTAGCTGCAATTCTTTTGCAGCTAGTACTCTAAAAATGGAAAAAACAATCAGAAGGGTACATAAGTTCAAGACATGATAGTTTCCATGTTTCTCCAGTTGTAAAATTATTACTAATCAAACAACAGGCAGAGAACTGTGTCCTGTACTCTGCTTTATATTGTGTTGTTATCAACTGCAACAGGAATAATAGAAACCTGAGCAAACCTAAATTGGGCTGAACAGATAAGACAGAAATTGAATTATAATCTTTTTTCCAAATGCCTTGTTTATCTATGTTCTGACAGTGAACTGGAAGGGTTTTTTTGTTTTGTTTTCCCCTCTTAGCTCTTTAAAGAGGATAGATTTACCTCACCTAGCAGTCACAGCTTGACACACCTGTCCACACATAAGGGAACTCTTGATGCTGTCCTGCACTCCTCATTCCATATAGCCCAGAATTCCAAATTGCCCAAGAAAATGAGTACTGTTAGCACTTAAGGAGCAAATTCCATCCTGAATCCTTTACAGACACTCCCTTTCCCTTTCTCTTCAGGGTGCAGGACAGCCAACAGCAAGGCCCTAATTGACAGGAGGCACTGAGCTCCTAAGTGACAAGAAGTTGCCACCTCAGCAAGGCCAGGTGCCCACCTGCCTCCCTCCTGCATAAGTCCATTTGAATCCACGCTCCACCCAGGTGTCCTGAAGGCACAGCCTAGCACTTGAAGACACACATTGAACAAGTCTTTTCAGTAGTTGCCAGTGAGAGGACAAGGGGCAACGGGCACAAGTTGGAACATAAAGGGTTCCACTTGAATATGAGGAAGAACTTTTTCATGGTGAGGGTGACGGAGCCCTGGAACAGGCTGCCCAGGGAGGGTGTGGAGTCCCCTTCTTTGGAGATTTTCAAGACCCGCCTGGATGCTCCTGAGTAACATGCTCTGACAAGCTCTGAGTGGTCCTGCTTTGGCAGGGGAGTTGGACTAGATGATCTCTATGGTCCCTTCCAACTCTAAAAATTCAGTGAAATTCAGTGAAGTCAGCAGCTCTGTCTTTGGGGTGAGATGCACCAGGGAACATGCCTGTGTCAGACATGAGGTGCCTCCCCCTAACTCCTGGGTAGCAAGAGAACAAGATGTAGGGCCCCATTCACCCTGAAAAAATGCAACCTCCTTTGAGGATCATGGTCTGGCAGGATCTCTTGGAAATCACCAAGTTTGTCAGAGATGAACTGCTTCCATCTCCCAGAGCCAGCTCCTCTTAATAGGAGCCAATTAAAAAAAAATAAAAATCAAAACCCCAAGTTAATATCACTTCCTCTGCTCACACGTGGAGCAGGACAGTGCAGAGTAGAAGCACAGCTCTCACCTGTTAAAGCAGTTAACCATTGCACTCCCCGAGAGGCTCCCCGTGATGCTGGCCCCAGCCAGGGCCATGGTGCTGGCGGTCTCACTGAGGTTGTCCCGAATGGCTCCTATCCTGTCCATGTGGCTCCCACTGGCGCTCAGGCTGCCCATCAGCCCTCCCACGCTGCCTTCCCCGATGCTGGGGTTGTGCCGCGCCTCGGCCACTGAAGTGGTGTCTAGACAGAAATAAAGGAGCCTTGTCAGTCACAGAACCAGAACTTAGTCGTTTCTAGAACGTGACCACGGAAAATGTTCCTGAAATTATGCTGAGAAAAAGGATTCTAAAACATAATGCAACAAAAAGATAACTTTTCAAAAAAAAATTTAAAAAGGGACCTTTCTTGGAGTTGCTATAGTAGTTACACCTGACATCACATAATTGTATATTATATATGTATATGTATATAACTGGCTTGTATTAGAAATAGTGTGACCAGCAGAAGTAGGGAGGAGATTGTGCCCCTGTACTCGGCACTGGTGAGGCCACACCTGGAGTATTGTGTCCAGTTCTGGGCACCTCAACACAAGAGAGATCTCGAGGTGCTGGAGCGAGTGCAGAGGAGGGCAACGAAACTAGTGAAGGGCCTAGAAGACCCATCCTATGAAGAGCGGCTGAAGGAGCTGGGGCTGTTTAGTATGAGGAAGAGGAGGCTGAGGGGAGACCTCATCGCTCTCTACAACTACTTGAAAGGACACTGTAGAGAGGTTGGGGCTGGTCTCTTCTCACAGGTAATTAACAATAGAACGAGAGGGAACGGCTTCAAGCTCCAACAGGGTAGGTTTAGATTGAACATTAGGAAGGAATTTTTCACTGAAAGAGGGGTCGGGCATTGAAATAGGCTGCCCAGGGAGGTGGTGGAGTCACCATCCCTGGATGTGTTTAAGGGACGTTTAGATGCAGTGCTGAGGGACATGGTGTAGGGGAGGACTTTGTAGAGTAGGGTAGATGGTTGGACTCGATGATCCCAAGGGTCTCTTCCAACCTCGATGATTCTATGATTCTAAGATATCAGTAAGTTAACCATCGACAGGACAGGTAACATGGAGTCAAGGATAACAGAGAGACCCTATCACAAAGGATATTGCCACGTAATTGAATAAGAACATGGATCAGCATTTAGTTCCCCCTGTTATGGAACAAATGAAAGCCAGCAAGCTTCCACAAACCAGTAGTCTGAAAAAGCAGCATTAATTTTATCTTAAAACTTTTACCTATGGAAAAGACTTTACTAGAGTCTGGCTTTGATTAAAACGGGCAAGAAAAGCTTTAATGCTTGTATTACAACTCAAACACAGAGCAGCTGTCCTCATCCGAGAGCTGGTCTTTCAGCAGCAAGCAGAGGTTTTCCTAACTGTATAGTACCTCTTCTGCAAATAAGTACTCTACTATTTAAGGCTATCAAACGTAAGTCACAAAGCCCAAATTTATAGAAAATGAAACACGTAATTTTCTTACCTACAGCTGCATTTGTTCCACCAACATTTATATCATTTTCATCATCAAATTCTATCCTGACACCTTTTCCATTGCCTGCTGACACACCACAGCCCCCACTTCGGCAGAGGGAAATTGGAACAACTCCATACACGTAAGCCAGCATAATAGGAACACCAATACCTACAGAGGAAAGTACAGTATTTCATTAAATGCGACTTATATTTTTGTAGCCTTTCATAAAAGTGATTTCATTTTCCATGATTACTTAATATTTCACACTTGAAAGAAATCAGGAGGGAGCAAAATTAAGAAATATTGGTAAATCGCTAAGGTGAAACGACAGGAGAGTACTTTCAGCAGGCAGAATGTCCTCTACTAGCATTCATATGCTAAGAAGCTTAATGCTTGATTAATTAATACTTCCAGTATGTCCATAACATCTTTTACAAACAAAATAAGAATACTTTAAAGGTTCGTATAAGCTCTATTAGGGACTGTAATAATGTTCCACCTGAGAAACAGAACTAGCAGAGACCTATTGCAAATGTTACTCAACTAAAAATGAATTCTACTAATTTAATAAGGGGCTTAATTTTGCATCCACTCAAGTCAGACAGGGTTTTGCTATCAATTTAATAGGACTTAACATTATTATTATCGTGGGATCTTTCATACTTCTTGTATCACACTGATCCAATTTAAAAATTTTAATTATACATGTTTTCCTTAGAAGTAAACAATTCTGTGGAGCAGGCTAGCTGGAGTTAAGGGAAACCAGTGAAAAGAGCCATGGGCTAAAGTGCACGCAGATATACACACACATCCATCCCACCACTTCTAGCAGATCGTGAAAATTACTCCCTTGGTATATGGATTAAACCTTTGCTGATGGAAGTACACAGAAGGCACAGAAAAATGGTAGCCTGAAGAGTGGCAAGGTGGTACATTCTGAAAAAGCTGGGACAGAGCACACCCAATGCACAGGCTCCTCAGTCTGACCTAAAAGAAGGGTTATAGGAAGCCCCTTTCACTAGCAATTCCTCTGCATTCAAAGAGGAAATCCATATCCTCAAGGAAATTTTTCTGGAAGCCATGTAATGCCCTGAGACTGGAGGCCATGTGTTAATGGCAGCGGGGCAAAAGCAAAAACTCCACAAAATAAAACCCAACTGCTTTCTCTAAAAGACCAAGTTATCTCTGGTCAGGAATAAGAAACAGCTTGAAAGAATGTGGTAAAGTAGACTTATAAATACATCCATGAAACTTTGTGCCCCACTCACTGTTTCACAGGGATTTGGCACCACAGCTACATGAGACCAATGCAGTGCACGCAGACAACAGAGAGTTTTATGACTACAATATCTGCCTTCGCACAGGGCTCAGCTATTTAAACAAGCGGTTTAAAGCCACAGATTTGTGTTCCATTTAAACTGTCTAACTGCTAAAGGCAGCCCTGCTTTCCTGAGGCCACTCCTTCCTCTCAGTGCTCTACTTCTGGCACAAGGGGGAACACTACGAACACAACTGCCTGGTGAACGGGACCAGGGGACTGATCCAGCTTAAAACTAAATGGTGGGTCTTAATGTGACTCAGGTACCCACAGCAGCTTGTTGTGCAACTGTAACGATACCTCTGCTGCAGCAAAGAAGCAAGGCAGCACTGGGCAAGTCCAATCCTTTCAAAAAACCAGGGTCTGTTTGCACTGATCTCGAAATTATATGGCAAGACAAGGATTTTGTAGCGTACAGCCAGATTTTCCTCAAATGCTATCCTCAACAGTAATGTGATAGAATTCAAGCTGACTCCCAGAGCATAACAAATAGTTTGTCAACTACTGTCATGTTAAGTGTAAGAGACTTCTGTGTTGAGAAGAGTTTGTTTGTATTTGAATAACTAACTTCGTATCAATCTGTGGCAACATTTTTTTTCTTGGGTCATTTAAAGCGGCTTTAAATACTTCAGCTTTAAAAGCCAAATATAACAATGAAGCTTCAATTTGTAACATAAAAATTGTTTTTCATCCTTTGTTGCAGCATCTCCTGAAGTACTGTATTCTCCATCCTGCCCCAATAAATGTGTATAACCTCAGACTCATCATTGTCTCTGTTCCTTCACTTGCAAAAGGAAACTATAGGGCTTATCTCTGCTGTTTTATTCGTGCATGCTTAGAGAGTTCTAGTTGCAAAGCGCTACCAAGACACAAAATAATAACATTTGCTTACCTACAGTTACTGCAGCTACAACTGGAGAAACAATTACAGATAAGGTTACACCACCTGCTATAGCCAAGTTTCGCTTGTGCTTTGAAATGTCTTTGCCTTCATATCGATTGTGAATCTTGAGAGAAGAAAAGAAGAAAGGGTTTTTAGAGTATTATCATCATCAATAATACATTGCTGCAAGGATGGAAGAACTGACATATAGTTTGGAATCTGTACCCTGCTCTCTTCCAGAGAGACCATATTCTATGTCACAGTTTATTCCTTATCTTAAAGAAAATTTATGCATTCCTTAATTTTAGGCAACTTCTTAAAAGTCAGAAGTCCTCCCACCCAGCAACTAAGCACTTACTTTCAGCCTCAAGTTAAAGGAACTAAATCATTGAACAGTTTGTTTGTTTAATCATTACTCCAGCTTACATGGTTGGAAACAGTAGACAATTTTCAGGATCAAAGAATTACCACATCTGATCAAATTGACACTTCTTATTCCCAGCCATCTTTCCCCTGAACAATACTGAGTGAAACCTTCATAGATTACTAAATTTATGGAAATGGAGACTGACATAAGCGTCATGAAAACCTTGTAGAAAGGCAGCCTTCATCAACCATAGCCAGGATGGGGGGAGGGAAGCAGTGGGGGGCAGAACAAGAACTCCATCAAGGCAGGAAATATTTTAGCAAACCTGGGTCTTAGCTGTGCTACTCTTTACAGAGGAATCTGCTAACCAAAACCCTTACTGATGGTTCAAGTCTGCAATAACTCTGAAATGTGACTGCCTCAAACTTATCTGCTACAAATCCCACATGAACTGAAAGACCTTTGAAAAACACTCTTTCGCAGACATGTCCCATTTTGTGTATTTCATTGACTCTCTCTAGGAATACAGCTTTTCAGGGACATGTGCTTCATCTGTCATCATTCTTGGTTAAGATGTAATTACAAAGGAACAATAGGTCACTATCTTAATGCTTGTCATAAGGTTAAGTTAATCCTTGCTACAGCTAAAGAGGAATACAAAGGAGTCCTAAGAGGATAATCACAGTATTTTTACATCAATATGCTACTGAGGGAAAAAAAAAAAAAAAAAAACAAGAAATGGGCTGGAATTTTTATTAAATGCTGTGTTTTCTAAATTATAATTTCAATAGTGATTTGGTAGGGTAGTTCTCATTTTGAAATAAACTTAAAGTATTTGTATTTGTTTGGGCTAGACAGGCAAGGAAAGGGCAGAGAAGACAATGCACTTTGTATAAAGAGAATACCCTGAGGTAGATTATACAAAGAGTAACACAGACTGAGGGAGCACCTGAATGTGGAATATACCTATGGATTAGAAAGGAAAAATTGAACAAGAACACTCTCACAGTATAAGCGTGTAAGAATTACAAACACAGGAAGTTCAGGTTTCATGGGGCTCTGAGCAATTAGCAGGATCATCTCAGGCACTGAATTCTACTGTTATGGGCAATTTTAACTACCCAAACAAAAGGCATCCAACAAACAAAGATACCTGTAAAGGCTACTGGATTCCTTGAACATAAAGCAACAAAAAGGGATGGAAGGGAGTGGTTATAGAGAAGAAACTGATTGAAAACATCAAGATAGAAGGTTACATTCATAGGAATGACTATGAAGTAAGAGACTTCAGAATATTGAGTAAAGAATAAAGAACATCCAAATAAGAATACTGGGCCAAATGAAGAGGGATTTCAATAAATGCAGAAAAAACAGGAGGCTAACAAGACTTATATCTATGAAGAGAGAGGACTAGCACTTCCTTATGGAAACTCTATCACAGCACAAACTCTTCCAGTGCAGGAGACAGACGGAATGTTGTAAAAGAACAACGAAGTTTCCTTTACAGAAGCAGCAGCAGCATTAAGAAAATAGAAAGTAGGTCAGATTGCTATGACTGGGTATAAAGGAACAGCATGAGGGTGTCAGGACAAAATCAGAAAGGTTAAAATAGAGGAGACAAAAAGCAAGGGACATCAAAGTCAACAAGAAATTATTGTACAAGTACACTGCTAGTAAGAGGAAGACCAAAATGGATCAATCTGCTATTTAACAAAAAGGAAAGACAGCCAGTGCATGAAACTGGAGGCCTGTTCATTTTTTTTTTTCCTTTCAGTTGCCACTAAAGATCAACTGTGAGCCAGGTGACTGGTGACAAAGGAGTAAGATCTGTAGGAAAACAGCAGGTTAGAGTGTTCTTACATGAGTTGATCTGAAAAAAATGTCTCAGCAGGCCCAATTTCAGAACCACTAAGAATAATTTTTTGAAAATTGTTATTCATAGAGATGTCTGAAAAAAAAGCCAGGAAAACTGGAAAAAGTTAAATTACAATGATAATCTTTAAAAAGGTATAAAACAAGAAGCTTGAAAATTCAAGACCAGTGAACTGAACTTCAACTTCCTGAAAAGTGGGAACTTGTAGATACTAAAGCAAATGTAGGAAATAGAGGCCACACTTACTTTTTTCAATTAGAAATCACACTGAATAATTTCCTTCTGTGACAGCTAACTAGCCTTGAGGATGTGGAGAAACAGATGTCACACACTGACCAGAAAATTTTGATATTTGCTTGTATGACAGGTTAAAATGGTCCAGACAGAAAATGGACTAGAGAAATCTACTATTAGCTTAATGTAAAACTGACAGAAAACATCCCAGTTGACCTTAGTTTTTTTTACTCCTCAAATTGAAACTCTTCACCCTATACTTCTACCAACAGATATGCCCTAGATCCAAGAGTACTCAACATTTTTGTTAGCCTGGAAGATGGAAGGAGAAGGATGTGTGTGTTGAATTTCAGGCCAATAAAATCTGGCAAGGTTGCAAGAATGCCAGAACTCATACTGGTCTTGAGAAGTTGACAAAATGGCCTGCAATGACTAAGATGTAACAATGGTAATGAGTTCAAGATCACCCTTAGGAAGAGAGCAATTGACTAATTATCAGTATGGTGGGGAAGGGTACGTGTTTTAGAGTACACAAATGAAAATAGCATGTTTTTGAGAAGAGGTAACTCGCAGTCATATGCACAGGATCACCCTTTCATTTAGGTCAGCAGTAGCAAAGCTTCAGCTTCACTGCTCTATTGAAAGTGGACAAAAACAAAGGCGGTACGAACAACTGGAAGGAAATCCAGAACAGAAGATGAGAATCAGAGATCTAAACCAGTGTATTTTCTTGACAGTTTCTCAAGAAAAACTGGAAGTGCTAGGTTCATTTAGAGGTTAGAATGAAAGTGGCCTTCAAAATCATCAAGTATGTAATGGGATATTGCACAACAAAAGGATTCTTTGTCAGCTGAAGACAGGGCAATAAGAATTCAGTGTAGGAAGAGAATTTACATTTTTGTTAGAAAAATAAATTTGACTAAAAAAGCTAGGCTTGAAGAGCCTGTGGAATCTCCATCATCAGATGTTTTGAAGAAAATTACAGAGAAGAATGACCATTAAGCAGTGGGGTACAATGGAAATTCTCATGAGGCTGCCCTCGGAAACTGACTTTCTAAGACTTTACCATTAATACATGAAAGGTGCTCAGTGATGGGGACCTATCCCAAAATCTAATAAGAAAAGCAAAACATTCAATAGTAATTTGAAACAAGTAACTGCTGCATTCTTCCTCTTACCAGTTATAAGGTTCCAATGACCATACAGGACTAAGATGAAACAGAACAGAAGAGTCAAAAAAAAAACCCAAAAAAACTGTAGCAGAAGGTAGAAGTACTTGCTTGGAAGAAAAGGATGAAAAAGAATACAGTGGAAGAGCTGCATCCCTGCATTTTTTGTCTAGCAGCAGCAGCTTGTGAGAGAAACACTCCCCTCCCTCCCCAATAAATGCAGATTTGTGTCTGCCCCAGTGACTGTGAGAACCCATGCAGAAAAACAGATCTTCTGGTTATGCCATCCAGGACGTGTAACTAAACACTTAGCACCTGCTGAACCAAACCAGCATTTCAAAAAGCCCATTTCCAAAAGATCTGAATAATTTACTACTTTATCCTAAATTACAAATAGGAGATGTAATTATCTTCTGTTTTCCTTGCTATTTGTCATTTACTTTACATTAAAAGCTATCTGTTGTATTTTTGAAAGGAAATACATCAACTGCCTTCTGATTAACATGGTCATTTCTAGCTGACTCCTACAAACAGTAAAATAAAGCCAGCTGCTGCCCAGCTACCTGCCCTGAACACTGCTCCACATGGGGGACTGGCCCGAGGCAGTAAACAAGCTGTGAGTATAAATACTTAAGTGTGTGCATGCATAAACCTATGCATTAATATTATACTACAATATAGTAGCAGGATTTTATACTACAATACTGTAACTATCTGCTTTTAAGAAATAAGAAAGATTTTCTTTTTGTCTTCCTTCTCCTCTAAATATTGTTTATTTCTAAGGGACACAAGGGAAACTAGGGGTTAAAAATAGAGCAGTTTTGAAAAAGCATGCGAGAACTTTCATGGCAAGATGCAGAAATCAGAAATTGTTTGGTGTCTTGCTCTGCCTGTTTTAAGAGGAACTACATTCTTAAAAACACTGCTTCTCCTTCCTGTATAATTAAAACAAATATCCTTAAACAATCCAGGAGCTGGTTTGTTTGTTTTTGGGGGGCTGTTTGGGGATTTTTTGGTGGGTTTTTTTTTCTTTTCTTTTTTTTTTTAAAGGGCTGGTGAAGATAGCCAACTGACTATAGTATTGCCCAAGTATGCAGAAGGTAAAACCTGAAGCATATGAGGAGTTGTAGCACATTTTACCTTACGTCCCACGTATACAGGAATTCCAATAATCATAGCAGGAATAGCTATGCCAGCGATTAAGGCAATTCCTACAGGAGCTCCAACAAGTGTCCCTAGTTGCCACAGTATTTTCTTCTTACGGCTCCATGGTTTCTTTCCCCAAAATGTGCAACCTGATGGGCTAATAGAAAGAAGTAAGAAAATTGTAAAGAAATTGTAAATACAGCAATGTAACTATACACTACTGAACTCTTCTCTAGTTATTGTTCTCAGGTTCAAGTTACAGATGTTACAAATACCAAATATTCTGTTATTTCTTCAGATTTTTTTTGCCTTTCCAGCATATTTTGCAATGTAAAGAGAAGCATATTGCATATTACCACATGCCAATCTGTGATTCACATGTTGTATTGCTTCCTTCGAAGACAATACAGCAGTATGAAGACATCAATAAAAACAGTGGATATGTTCATTTAAGCACTTCATTTCTTACACTAAATACATGTTGCATGCATAAAACTTGGAAAAATATTTTAAGATAAAAAATAACAAAGCACTAATTTAAATACACACATTGAAAATTAACCTAATTCTCAGATACAGATACTTCAACTGTGATTCTCCAACAGGAAGAAAGACAAACTTACAGCACCCAGGAATCTATTTCTAGATACTTTAGAAAACAAATTAGCAACCACATAGATCTTTTTTCTTAAATGTACCTTAAATAATGTAAATCTGAGATCTCTTTCATACACAGCCAACAGAATTCACAGCCACAGACAGCACAAGTCATATGATTGCAGCTTCCATCATTCATCTTTATTATATAAGCAGCACAGCGTGGGCATGGCTTTATGTCATCAGCTGTTTAAAAATGAATATTAAGATCATATCAGTTCTTTAGACAAGCAGATTTAATCAAAATATAGACATCTGTTTGGGAAAACTGATTGAGCCATTATCTGAAAAATGGAAGAAATACATTATAAGTTTGCTTTACAAATCTTGATTTGGCAATGACTTTATAGCTATTTGCATTTGTAAACCTTGGACCAAGTAAAACTAATGAAAACAAGACATATTAGATCACATTCAAGTAATTGAATAGTTAATGCATACACTATGTTCAAGATTTTTCTAAGCTTAATGCAATATATATTAGTTGGATATTAAATATGTATGTTAATACAGGACTGATAACACGGTCTCCTTAAATATAATCCTCTTTCACATTTCGTGCTGTTATGAATCTTTTACTTGAATATTCTGTCTCCACCCTGTTATTTCTTCTTATCTTAATGTGGAAGAGGAGATAGATTTAAGTGCATTTCTTTGGTATCACCAACCTCCTTGAGTCCTTTTCACAGCCCTACTTAATACTTAGCTACTCCCTAGAAAAAAAACATACTGTAGCAAAAAGAAAATTCTGGAGGCTCTTCTTGTTCTTGAGTCAAATATTGAAAAACGCGGTTAAGTGATTAGCTCTATCATTAACAAAGGGGTCATTGAGCAACGGTGAAATACTTGTACACTGACACAACCACAGTTGTGATCTTCGCTCCTTCACGTTACTGCTTAGTGTCTGCACTTTGGGACAAACTTATGACTCACAGCAGCAAAAGTAACTTGCAGCTCCTAGTGCAGAAGTCCAAGTTTACTGCCTCTGTGCTACCAGGTAGGACAAAGGGAAAAGAGAGGTTCTATTTGGTATAAGTGTACCCAAAGAGGTGCAGTAGAAAATGAAACCTCTATGAACTCCAGTGCACAAGGAGAGTGAGCAGCTGAAAGGAAGCACCAGTTAGTCCCAGGTGGGAACAGATGCAGAACCTGCAGGGCAGTACCTAAGCTCTTACAGCACAGGTACAGCAGAGCTACGGCTGTTCATGCTGGGAAGGACCAAGAAGGAAAGGAGGTAGCACGCTAATTTATTTAAAGTTAATTATTAAATGTATTTGAAAAACTAGAGCAAGATTTTTTAAGGCAAGTTGGGGTGCCTTGTTAAAATAAGCCAGCACAAACAATAAATTAGAGATTCCCAAATCTAGGGCTGGATTGGAAAACAGCAGCTCTAACTACATTCAAGGTGCAAGAAAGACTCTTTCCTCTAAATATCTACCTTATTTGGTCAGGTAGACACAAAAGCTGCCAAACAGATCAGAGTTTAGTGTAATTTAGAGCCAACTCTTATCAATAGCAAACTGAATGACTGCTCTGCAAAATACTACTCTGAAGAGTTTACTCCCTTTTTGGGGGGGTTGAAAACAAGCTCAGTTTTAAGAGATGCAATTGTTTGCCTTCTGGTAGACAAGACAGATGAGCGTTTTATTGAAAAACAGAAATTTGTACCAACAAACATAGATGTCAAATATCAGAGCTGCATCAGACTAACATTCTACTTTGAATGTAAAAAAAAAATCAGTGGTTTGGAGTTTAAACAGCTTTTATTATTAGCAGCCCTGTGAAATTTCACCTACAGTAGAGAAAATAAGTGTTCCCAGTGTGTAAGTGATACAACTAATGAAGTCAGCGTGCCAAACACAGAGACTGCTTTGCAGCAAGTTCCTTTGACTTCATATTTTTCAGCTACGAAGTTAAGAATTTAAAATGCTAACAAGCCTCTGAGATTGAAGTCGGGTGCTCTGGATGCAAAGTACTTCAAATTATAACATTTAAAATTTGAATTCAAACTTAAAACTGTATAGTTTATATTTCTGAAACACAAAGTAGCTAGTATCTACCATGCTACTATTCAGTTCTTTCATTTTTACAGTTAATTATGCAACTGTACCAAAAAGATATTAGACATGGTATCCTAATCATAACTACCTGCTGCTCCAGATTCCTGGCTGTAGCTAATAGATGAAGAGCGGATTGTTCTGAGGCGCAGACTTTGGGCTCTCTCCTGGCGAGCAGCGTCGCAGGTCTGGTTGGGATGCCAGATCTGCTTACAGTGGTAGCAAAACTCAGTTCCACAGCCTTCTCGTCCACACGTGAGTTTGGGGCAGCTGGCACATCCAAAAGCGATGACAGCATACCTTCAATGGTCAAAAGAGGCAAGAGAAAATTTTGTTAATAAAACCAGTCCTATCTATAGACTAAAGCGACAAGACAGCTGCCAGAGGTGAAGTGGGTACAAAGGCAGTGGGCATCAGGAACTGACATTAGGTGTCCAGCACAGGTTCCCTACCACCTCCTTCCACAACTCCATCACTATTGCATTAGATTAAGACTACAGAAATACAACAGTGTAATGCTTTGTTTCCACCCCACTTTAATAACTTCATGTAGTACTGAATATACTGTATTTATGGCTGAATGCAGTCTTGTAAGGTTTATGATCAGAAAGCAACCACAATCTAGAAGAGCAGGACAATAAAAACCAAAAAAAGGTATTTAAATAGCTAGAAAAGGTTATAGTTTCAGAAGTGTCCCAGTCACTATGAGCGTGTCTAAGCTTGACCCTTTCTATAATCTGGGAGGATCCCTGCTAAGGGATCTGTAGTGCAATCTACTACCGTAAAGGCATCTGATTTGGTACTGCATGATATTTTAATATTTTACTGGTTGCCTTTTAATCACAAACACCACTATTCACCCTAAATAGATGTTTGCTTACTCTTTATACTTCGAAGTGTCAAGAAACCCCGAAACAAGTACTTACTAAATTTCTCTTTTTTTTGACAATTTTTTATACATTTCAAACTGTAAATGCAGAAATTGAGAAGAGTTCAGGACCTCACTGCCACCTTTACTCTGAAATACTATGGAGCAAAAAGTTCCAGAAACGTTGAGACTTACAAAATTGTGTTGCACTGTTTGGTAATCAGACACTACATGAACAATTCTATACAATGACAGAGTTGTTACCACAAATCAATTCCTCCATCAGGTTTGCATTTTAAAGTTCACATGATAAAAATACAGACAATGTGTATTATAGTTCATATTAATACAAAATATAAATATATATATACACACACATGTGCCTTCATCCCTACCCTCTGTAGTTTTTTAAATGATTTTATGCAATAACTTGCTTTTCAATAGAAAACAACACAAGGTCCACCAGTGAACACTTAAAACAGATCTACAGTTTTATTCATGTGAACAGTCCCCCTCAATAGACTTCAACAGATTTACAAATGCAGCAGGGCTTAAATTTATGGCTGTTCAAATTAAGGTAGTTTTATTTCGAAAGACTAAATTGTTTATTTTTACCCCCTCCCCAATTTATAGCAGTTGCATAAAATTAACTTAAAATATTCTTTATCAGTAATGATACTAAAAAAAAAATTATTCTCACTCACATACCTATCAAAAATTTAGCTATTTTAGAGTAAACTCTTTAAAGTTAATGCAAGTCCTGTCCCTTTTGTCAAGTGTTTTAAAACAGCATGTTTGAGGTTTCCCCCCCTTGCAAGATTTTCCATAAATAGAAGCATTCAACCTTTAGCATTCAATTTACAGATGATGCAGTTACAAATAAAACTAAGATAGAAGCTTGTTTTCAAATATTTCTTACTTTCCAAGTAAAAAAATAGTTTCAGTAATTGCTAGACTACTCTATATTGTTGCCAAGTTAATCAGCTCTATTTTCCTCACATACAGCATCTGAAGGGCTAATTGCTTTGTATGTACACAAAGAGACTCTGATCCAAACACTTCTTCAACACACAGGGACGCATCCAAGACTCACTAACGTTATATCAAAGAATCTCAAGCATAGGCCACAGAATGAAGTACCAATTTATATTCTGCCTCCTATTGCTAATAAAGATTGGGCACATCCCTGAAAGCTCTCCCCATTTGGAGAGCCTTTAGAAAGTAAGATGTATTGGTATGCCTTTAGAAAGTAAGTTTTTAGACCAGAGCAAATCTCAGTTCAAACTGCACAAATTTACAGGTGTAATTTCAACATTTTGCATTCATTTTACAGGTGATGTGAAAGCCAAATGCTATTGTTAAGCTGAGAAGGGACAAACAACCAAATTCAAAGTAATAACAAGTAAAACAAAACCCAGAGTCATTTAATGAATTGATCAATTGAAGATTAATTGAATTAATTGATGAAAGGATGTACAGTGAGAAGAGAAGAGGAATGAAGGATGTGTACTGCTTTGTCCAATCTGCTTTTAGGTTGACAAAGATAAGAAAAAAAAATCTAGGAATCGCCATTCTTCTAATAATGTCAGCAATACAATCTCCGTGCAAAACCATTAAATAATTCAGAAGAAAAAACAATATATTTGGAATACTGATTCACTAAGGTTTGTTAAAATGACATTGGAAAACTGGTACGAAGAAAAGAATCTCAAAAAATTAGTCTGGAACAAAGGTCAAGAGGTTTCCTTATCCGTGCTCCTTCCCCAGGGAAAGGTCACCTATTTGCCAGCATCCCTTCCCAAGCCACTGCAGGGAGGTTGCAGCTGGCCCACACTTTTACAGTATTTCCAGCTAACAACAACTGTCAGGGCAACAAAAGCCAAGGATGAAGTGGCCCAGGGTCAGACCGTGGTGCCAGCAGTATGGACCACTTCTGGCATTGGACTGCTTCAGTGCCAGAGACCCCACAGCCCGTCCAGGGCATAACTACTGCAAGAGGCTCTCCTCCAAACTAATCCATAGTCCTCTTCTTGGGAAGATCCTAACTTCTCCACTGGGACAGGACAAGTAGTAATACAATTAATACTGTAGTTACCTTTGTTTCAAGATCCATTTGGTTCCAGTTTTACCATTTATAGGATCCAAATAGAGTGAAAGACAGTTAAAAAAGTATTTATTTCTTGACTATTCTTTGGTGTTTTCTGAGAACACAGGGGCTGACAACGTAGAAAAACCCCATTCTAACAGACTAACCTCGCTTCCTCCTCACTCTTCCCCCCTCCTTGGGGCAAAGTTTTTAATTATTATTTGCTCTTTATCTGGTCCAGATCTTTGTGCATGTGCGATTCCCAAACTCTGAACCAATATTACATGAGATGCTTCATCAATGCTGAGGACAGCTGAAGCATTGTCCTGCACCATCCACTCACTTCCTTCTTTTACCTATTTGTGCAATAAATTTTCTGACCACAATGCTCTACTTTGCACCTATTTCCTATTTACCACAGTACTTGTTTCTTATTTTAAAAACAACTACAGGAAATAATGCTACCCTCTGAAGTTATTGCACCCATCCTACTTTGGAATTAATTGCAAATTAAGTAAATGCATTCCATCCAGCTCCTTCATAAAATATTTCATCCATGCTAAAACCAGGTCAGCTACCATCAGAAGCCTAATGCATTCTGCCAGTACTACACATCAAAAACTGTTCAGAAAAAAAAAAAGCCCTCAGTTTTAACTGCATATTGTACAAAGTTGATTACACTTGCCAAAGCAATTAGAAATTGCGACTACTGTTGTACCACCTAATTGGTAAAGCAAACGTCTGCTGATCTGAAGCCTCTGCTTACTGTATGTGATACCTCATCTTTGAACACTGTTTGTTAGCACAGGCTGTTCAGTCAAAGTCTTGCTTCCCTAAACCTCACACCTGTACAATTCCTTCCTCTATCCTCCTATGTTCCACGGCAACACTAAATCCCCGTTACTCCTTTCTATACTGCTCTCACTTCTCCTTCCCACCTCCTCTGGGTGCTTCTCCCAGCTCCCCTGGCTAACAGGGAGGGGAGAGACCAGGACTCCCAGCAAGGAATATACCGACTTGCCAGATGGTGTTATGGTGGTTGCCCAGAAGCCCAAATTTGAAAAGGTAAATGTAGGATTCATATGCAGGCATTTCTTTTGCTGGAGGCATTATTGATGGTCTCTCTTTTGCTCAGTATTATGTTTTGGGTTTTTTTTTTTCCCCAAAACTTCTTGCATTAACTCATGCTGAATGCTGAACCCCCTCTGCTCAACATATTTGAGGGTGGTAAAGGTTTCAAAAGCTATCAGCAGGATGGGAAGAATGGGAAAAAGACAAAACATGATCGCAAGAGCTCTTGTTTCTTTAGGATGACAACCATAAAGAATGATCCTGCTGAGAAGTATCCAAGTAACCATCCTGATCTGATTTTAAACTAGGAATGGGAATTCAGTGAGGGGGTACTAAAAAGGTGCATTAAAAACAGAATCCATCTATCACTGTGAAGTATTTCCCTACCACGTGAAATATATTAGGAAAAAGCTGTGTTGTCAAAGGTACAGTTAAGGTCACTGTGTATAGTACTAGTTTGTTCCCCTCACACAAACACTGGCACAGTTGAGCTGTCTGGCAATATACTGTGTTTTCCACAAAATTCCACCCTCAGAGTAAGGAGCATGCAGTAAGCAGTTCTGGAGCAAAGATTCACATATTTGCTATATACTAACACATTGCTGTGGTCCCACATGATTGCATGGTACTCTAACTTTGCTCTGAAGACCTAATTTTTATTTTTATAATGGTATTACCTATAGCAATTATCACTGCAGTTTCTGACCATTTAAAGATACTTAGGATTTTTTAAAAAGAAGATAAAAATGAGGCACAAAAAATATGCAAGGTAAAAAGTCTCCATTAAACAAATCTGCCTTAGTCTACTTACTGAAGTACTAAAAAACTGTCTGAATCACTGAAGCATGGTTTAAAAGAAAATGGTGTAACAGTTCTTATACGCTTCCCCTTACCTTGAGTAACAACAGTTTGTTCAGAACATAAAAACTCAGGGAAACTTAAGCAAAGCATACTCCTGCCTATTAAATAATGTCTTCTAGTGGTTGTTTTCTTTTGCAGTATCAAAACATTATTAGCAAGCTGTACTGTTTCTGTCCACATGAATTTATTACAAGGTCATGCAACCAATCCATCTCTCAAGCAATTTTTCCTTCTCTGCTCAAACTACACCAGAGCAATGCCACTCACTTAGGACAAGAGGACCTAAGAAACTACTACCTTTCCCGACCCTGCTTTCGATCCACATTTGTAAATTCTACTTCATTTAAAGTAAGAAAGCAAAATTGCATTTCAAATACATTTCTTAACATATCATTTAAATTTGAAAGCTTCCCAAACATTAAGCACCTGAACATTAATATTGGAACATTTAATCTAATAGTCCTGTTTTGCTTATTCTCTTCCAGCATCCTTCCTTTTCTTCTTTCTACTTATTGCTCATCTGTGAGGCTTTGAAACAGAGATGTCATCTTCCGTGAGGTTTTTACTGTGTGCTGCTCATCCGGATTGCAGTCATGGCTATAACCTTTAGACATTATGATAATGCAAGCAATCTCTAGAAAAGCAACTTGCTGAAGAATGGCATTATGAGACACTAACAGCAGAAAAGCGTGATGAGCTGCTCAGTAGTATTCAGCCTCCTCATGTCAGAATTCAGAATGGTTTCAGAACTGTTTAAGTACTAAAGCAATGTTAAAACATTACGTTTCTCAGACAATTAACAGGAACAAACTGATTATTATCTTACATCAGAATCCTGTTGACAGGCAACAAGTGTTGTCTCAACCAGCCACAAGAAGGAAGATATCTGAAGCTGGAGAGGCCTTTTCATTGAAAGAAAGCCTTCAATCATTTTTCACAATTAAAAAAAAACACCAAAATTCCCACTGTGCTTTAATAAATGGACGAAGTTAAAAGTACAGCCACCAAATTTTCAATTCTCTCTCATCTGAGCTTTGCATTGTTGCCTTGGCAGTGCAAGCCATCCAATTGTTTTTTTGCCTGCTGTAGATACATAGCAACCACCTACCAATAAGTTTCATGACATTGCTGAAATCCCCTCTGGGCAGGGGGGGGAAGAAGTCCTACTTGAAGAGTTTTATTTTAGAAGGTGGGTTGTGGTGTGGTTGTTTGGGTTTTTTTGTTGTTCTGGTTTTTGTCTGTTTTGGTGGGGGTTTTTTTGGTGTTTTGTTTTAAAGAGAATTCTGCCTGCTACCTACTCATACAACACATAACAAAACGCTAAAGTTAAGTAATTAACTTTTCAAAAAGCATAATGCTGTGAATATTACCTATTTAGGCTGTCACTTTTTTTTTTTTACTACTTTTTTTTTTAGATATTGGGAAAAAGTACATACCCACAATCTGGAGCTGGGCACCACCTACAATCAGGATCCGCAACCAGCCACCGCCTAAGCATAAACTCTTCGTATTTTTCCATCAAGATGTCATCATTTAATATCAAACGAATGTCATGAGGATTAAATCGTTCTGAGCATTCTGGACAGCTAATATTAACTCTGCTCTCGGAGATTTCTATCCGGAGATACTGACGCAAGCAATCCACACAGGATCTATGGTGACAAGTCATTATCTCCGGGAACCTGTCCTTGGAGTGCCGCAAAAGGCACAAGGGGCATTCCATGAAGTCTCCACTTGGTTTGCTGCTAGAGGTTGTTCCGTTATCAGAAGAGGTACACGTGGAGAAAATTGAGTTCTTGTCCGTACACATTTCTGAATGAATACTTTCAATACTTGCAATTCCATCAACACCTCCATTTAAATCCCTAGACTTGCGTTTTGTGTCTTTTTTTCTCCGAAAAAGAGAGCCCAACGAAATTCTTCTTTTCTTTGGTGCCTTTTTAACTGATGGCAAGCTCACAGAGGAAGCAGAAGACTGGAGGTCCCGATCAGAGCCCATTTGCCGATGTAAACTCATGTCTAGGTCACTCATCAGAAATGGGTTAAATTTCATATACAACCCTAATCATGTTTAAGGATCAAAATAATAGAGTCAGAGGATACAGGCATAGCGTTATGTAATCCAGTTTGAGAGTCTTCATGCAGAAAATTCACATGTATCCGCTTCCAGCAAATTCTTCAGAGGAATTCCCTATATTTAGGAGGAAAGATGAAAAAAAAAAAGACAGATTAGAATCACATCCATCACTTTTGGTTCTGAAAGAGCACAGCACTCTAATGACCTGTTATTCATACTACTACCATCTTCTCCTCACCATCTGACCCAATATTTCTTTCTGTCAGCTTTTTCTACCCTTTACATCCTTCTCATCTTAACAAGCCTGAAATTTCCCCGTGGTCAAGTAATATCTTTGTTACACTTAAGTAGTGCTGAGAACGGCATCTTCACTCCCCTGCTCCCTAAGGCAGTGCGGGGGGTGTGTGTGCACACATGTGCAGAAACTGCCATATTCCAAGGTGACAACTAAGGAAATGTATAACAAGTTTTTCTATAAAGCACAGTAACAGCATTGGAAATTTCTGTTTTCTCTACTTTATATTTTCCACACATGCGATATGTACAAACCCATTATAGTTAATTAAAAGAAATGAGAGATTTACGTGTGTGTCTTGAATCCACTTAGACTGCCAGCAGAAATTAACTCACTGTGGCTAAACAACTCAAGATACTCTCAATACCTAAGGGTTCTCAGAGAAGTATGCAGATGCATATTTATAATGTAAGGCACCTGAATATTTCAGGAAGCAGAGCTGCAGAGTGAGTGACAGCCAACACCGTCTTGCCCTTCAACTTCCATATTGCAATTCAAGCAAAGACTAGAGTTAAGGTGATGACCTTTGAATTTTTCATCATACTGATTTTTATTAAAAAAAGAAAGCCCCAAAACACTGATTCCCAACACATATCAAGCTTCAATTATTCCCTATGTACCAGATGATGGCAAGAATTTCCTTCTGTTCCCTGTTGCTTAACTGACTGGCTCCAAGAGGAGAGAGAAAGAAAGGCATTTCCTATTTTCCTCCAACAGAGAAGGCTACTACAAGAAGCGGAAGATCATGTCCAACTGAAATCACTAACTTCCCCCAAACATGCAAATATTCCCACTTCTTGGAAGCTTGACTGTACAAGAGGAATTTTCCTAATTCTCAGTAAACTGCTTCTGTAATAGAAGAATGAGAAGGCACTTCTTATGTGACATCAGGGTTGCATGTCTGGATGCAACTACTGCTAGCACCATTTCTTTCCTCAGTGTTTCCCAACTTACCTCCCAGAAAGAAGTGCACTGGGTTTTTATGATTTTACCATAGAAGGATAAAATCAGTATCAGAAATGGATACTAAAGTCAAAAGGTAGAAACAAAGGAATGTAGAGCACTACTGATGATGATACAAAAATATAATCTCTAACTTATACATCTTGGTATGGAGAAGACAAAAGGAGGCAAAAAACCCAACACTGCCTGAGGTGAATGCCTCTATCTACCAGAGCCCAGGCGGTCTGCATGCCAGCTAGAGACCGGGTGGAAAACAACCATGTGCTGTGTGTCTCTGGGACAGGATCTCCGAGATGACTGGGTCAAGAGTAGGAAGTTTCAGAGGAAGACTGACCAGCAGCGGAAACAGGAATCCCTCTCTGAAGAGGAAACACAGAAATAGCCCACGGGTTGCCCAGCTCACCCCAGCAATGCCTGCAGCAAACCCACTGCTGTGCCCTCTTCAGACCACTGGAGCTTGATGTTATACACATACTACCAGGTAGTCAAGGCAATACTACTCTGTTTTTCCTACCATGCAGTACAGTAGTACCTCAGATGAATTCTACCTTCCTCAAGTGTAAGAGTTTAAAAGAAAAATTTAAAGAAAAAAAAACCCCAAACCTCAACCAAAAATCTTCTCACATCTCCTGCTAAAGAGAGGTCCTTTTTTTTTTAGGAAAAATTGAAAAGCCATTATATTCTATTTTTTCAAATGCTGAATTGTTATTACTTTTTTCTCTTCCCTCCCCGCCCCGGGAAAATCTTAGCTCTGTAGAACACTATGCAAAAATTCTTATTTTATTCCCAGGGTCTGTCTAAAACAAAGCATATTTCAAGAACATAACATACTCTTCCTTCCCTCCTAAGGGAACATTTTCAGCCTAGAATCTACTCAAAAGGAATCTTGGATGCTTTACCTGCTTCTGTTCCCAAAACAAATTCAATGGTTTTACAGCCGCTGTTTTTCATTAAATTAACTAAAACATTCCCTTTATCTAAAGAAAAAAGGTGAAGCTGAAAGACAGCTCAACAACGATGAAAGAAGGGAATATCCTTCTCTCTAGGATCTTGGCATGATGTTATATCACAGATACATGCAGTTGGTAGATGGTACTATACTATAGATAAACAAATTCTATAGCCTATAGCTGACAATAAATTAAGATTATATGTCCAGAAATGCAAGGATAACCTTGAAAGCATTATCATAATTACATACTTCCTCGTATTTGTATGGTCACACAGATATTACCAGGACAGTGGAAAGTGCCATCCTCCCCAAATCAGAAGAATCCACACACAACATGAATAGCAATCAAAGCACTCATTTCAGGTGAGAAGGTGTTTTGGTTTTTTTTTTAAATAAATAAAATTTGAAAAAAAAAAGTAGGAAGTAAACACAGTAACACAGCCAAGCCTATGACTACAATCCTTCCCCTCCTCCCTTTCTCTGGAGAGGAAAGAATGCGTATTACAGCATTTTTGCCAGTTCCAACAGATGTACAAAATCAAGAAATAGCAGCTCTGGTGGTGAACCAGTTGTACTTTTTTTTTTTTTTAAATAAACAAAGATTCTCCCATGCTCTAAAGAAACAGACCAGTAACGCCCCGTAGTTTTATTTGCCTAATGGGATCTGATAAGCAGTCTCTCAGCAGATTGCTCTTCTAAAGAAAATGGTTAAACTTTGACAGGATTTTTGAATAGAGAAGTTGCCAGTTATTTCAGACAATCATCAATTATGCTCTCTAGATTTAAATTCATAAAGCTAGTTCTAAAAGCCATACTCCTCCTCATATAGTAATTTTGGATTGCCGTTTTAGTGACGTTCAAAGATGACTTTGCTGAACTGAAAAGATTCAGCAGATGATTTATTAAAGGAAAAAAAAAATGAAGACAAATGTTACAAAGCTTATAACGATCAGAGCTGTACAAAAATCATAAAAGCCTTACTAGTGCAATCTGGAGCACTGGCCAGTTCTCATGTTGCCCAACCCAACAGAGCATCTGCATGTTTTTGCTGACAAAAAGAAGGAAAAAAATATCTGATTCTGTACAGCCAGAGAATACAACGCCTGTATTATTCCAGTAACAATGAGTGTCCAAGAAGGAGATATGGTGTGTGAAAAATGAAGCTCTGAAATCAAAAGACTTAAAACGAGCTGAGACACACAATTATGGTAATAATAATGAAGTCTGATTTTGAGAGGCAGCATTCATTGCGAGTCCTGCACCACTCTCACTGACCAGTATAAATTTTGTCAACATACAGAAGAAACTAATATGGGCAAGAGCGAAGGGATAGAAAAACCACACATGGAGTGTAACTCCTAAAAATGTACGTTTACCACTGTCCTCAACATTTCCTCAAAAGCACTTACCAACCATGTTTCTGGCTTCCCGCCATGCCTAGAGCCCTACCACAAACCCAAATTCCAGCCGTGCTTTGCATTCTGCTCGCACCACAGACTACCACAAAACACCAGTTACCACAGCACAAACACACCTTGTCATCTGAAGATTCCCAAAAGCACAAATGACATTTACAGACGTAAACTCACGTAGAGCTCAGTACTTCACTGCTATCTGTTCCTTCATTAATCTTCCTTCATTTAAACTGTTTGCTGGGGAAACCTAACTAACATGCAGTCAAGTTTCTTCTGTAATTCTTTTTGCCCATGCCGCTTTAAATAAATGCTATTGCTGACCGTGCAATGGAAGGGGAGAGAAAGGAAATAGGAATAACCTCGCAAAGGGAGTTTTCATCTCAGAGATGACCGGGGTGAAAAATATCTTCTAGTATGGTTCTCCATGACATAACCTCTGCTTGTCTCATCTTACCAATTTCAAAGCTTTTAGGAAAAGCACTCGGGCAGCTGAGTGTAACCATACTGATTTTGCAAGAAAAGAGTGATAAAGTCCTACTTCCATTAGCCAGCTGCTGTGGGAGACTAACTCCCTTGTGCTCCCAACTGTCCTCCAAACACACCAGAGGCACAAGCTCAACACGCTGCCCGCTCTTCTGTTCCCCGTTCAGGCCGGTGCACAGGAGCAGCAAATGAGACAGTCTCCCATCAGCACAAGCAGCTTCACACACACTTGCAAAATGAAGGCAGCCTTGAACATTTGTGTAGGAAAGGAGAAAAAACACCAGAAACATAGACGTAGCTACATCCTCCCTAAACATTCCCTCGAGTCATTGGGGCTTAAATGGCAAATTTAGACCTTTCCTTTGCAAATGAACACTCTTCATTTTAGGCATTTGCTCCTCCTGGCAATTCAACCAAGCACTGACTTTGTGTTAGCATACTGAAAGCTATTTCTTGATTAAAACTGACTTCTGACAGCTTCCTTCTCTGATATCTCTAAGTCCCAACACCTATACTCTGTAGCTGCTCTCTGAGATGCACTGCTCCAGCTTAAAGTAGAGCTGTTACCAAAAAATCCCACACCCGAGCTTAAAGTTCATCCGCCGACAACGCATCACAGATCTGAAATACATTTCTGTCTCCCTCTTCCAACAAGCATCTCCTGTCAATCACACAGCATGCTGGAATTTCCAAATTATGATATTCTCAACATAGAGATATCTCCAGACACCTAAAGGAGACATGCAAAACATGTTTTCCTTTTCATTTACTCCACAGTGCAAGAACTGTAAAAATAGTGGAATAAAACATAAACCAGAAAGACACAAAAGCTTAAACTACTAAATTAAATACTAAGGCACGGGATTTTTAAACAGTGATCAACTTTCTTGTTTCAGTGGGCACTCATTAAATGTCAACTCATTCCACAATAGTTTTAAAATTGGGGGGAAAAAAACCAAACACTTTTGCCTGAGGATCCCTAAAAGAATATACCCTTACTTGCTTTACACATCACTTATTTTCAACTAAAAATCTGACATCACTAAGAGTTAAAACAGAGTGAGGAACAGTCTGAACGAGCTTAACAATTTTTACAGCTACGTGCCTCTATAGCACTATGTCCCATGAAAACCCCCACCATACTCACGTCAAGGCACATGGTGTCAGAGCACAAGAGGACTGCTACTTGGTTTAGTACAAGCAGAACACACACTTTGGAACTTGGAAGTAAACAAATGGAAATTATGTCGAAACAACAAAGGTTCTGGCACAACCTTTATACACACTAAATTGAAAAATAAAATCCTTCAATGGTAACATAATGCAGCATAGGTGAAAAGCTTAATTGCTGCAATTAGCAGAATGCACTTAAGACTCCTTCAATGTATTTCTCCTCAAAAACTAAAATCAAGATTAGTAATATTTTCCATTTAATGTTTAGAAGACTGTAGAGATATTTAAATCTAATTTGTGTGGGGGCTTTTTTGATGTCTTCTAACGTTGATTACCAATAAAAGATGAAATCAAAGGGTTGATACTATTTGGATTAAACTGAAAAATTATTTCTATAAAAGAAAGCTAACAAATTTGTATTAGAAGATTTCTCAAGCTTTTAAAATGAACCCCGAGCTACAGATACTTATCAAACATTTACAGTGATTTGTTAGAGTATGCCAGGATGCAAAAACGTAAAGTCAAAGTGACTTAAATAATTCATTTAACTCAAACTGAGCTGTGTACAATGACTTTAAAAATATACTCATGTAAGTTTTACTTCATTCTGAGTTTTCTCCTTTGAAAAGGAGGGCACCAGTATGGTAGTTTACATTTTACAAAATTGATCTAAGCAAAAAGTAATTCTTATCTTTCAGACACTTTTGCAGGAAGATATCTTCACCTTCCAGTCCTGCTTCGCGAATACTATTTTTAAAGCATGAAGACTATTCCTTATGGAAGTTACCAGAGTTACTTCTACTACTAGTAGGTCTTATTCAGAGTGAAAATCACTTAATTATTTACTTAATTAGGCTCTCATTTCTTTATGCTTACAATAGACTACTGATAGTTGCAGGGGCCATTACTTCCCAAATCCACAACTGAGCAAAGACAAATTTTTAAAAATCTTTAGAAATCTGCCATGTCACATCTCAAACTTTACACATCATCTTTAAATGACAGAAGAACAGCTTCAGTGAAATAATTTCACTCTTTTAATTTATGCAAATTCAAAAGACTGGGAGTTGAGCTGCCAGCAAGTACCGTACCAAGCATTCAGTCACTAATTTCACATTGGAGCTTGCAGCAGGCTCAGTGAAGGTGCTGACAAGATCTGGGACATGCCCATATCAGCACAGAACTGATAAGGAGAATGGAGTGGAGCCCTTATCCCTAAATTAAAAGGAAATTAAACCCTCTGGGACAAGCCAGCTTGACACACATAGGCCATTAGACCAGTGCTGAGTGAGAAACAAGGGATCTTCCAGGAGCAGAAGGACTTGCTTTAACGTATGGGAATTTCTATAATGCAGAGCCAGTTTACTCTAGGAAAGTCTTCTAATAATTAGGATTAGTTTAGAGACACTATGTAATGCTTTGTAAAAATTAAACAAAAGACCAGACACCAAAAGCAGACAATAGGTTAGAGCTATTCCCTCATCACATGCAAGCCTATTATACAAGAATGCACTTGTGAGGCAGATACTTTAACCTGTTAAAAATCTACATAAACTTGGACATAGTAATAGTGCTGTAAGGAAAAATGAAGTGCAATCAGCATAAAGTCCTGTGTCAATTATCTGGAAATTCTATTTTCACTTACAGAACAACGCAATATTGTTTGTAAAACAATGAAGCAAACAGACAGACTATGAACCCGCTTGGGCTCAAAGCCTGAGACAGACAGACTGACCATGCATTAAAATCAAAAGATTGACAGTATTTAAAATACACAGAAGTCAGCAGAGTATACACTGCAGAATTGCCAAAAGTTAACTGATATACAGTGTTCTATTTCAAAATTCACAATGGTCTGTAGCACATGACAGACCAATGCTGACATCCAGAAAAGTCTTAACAGCTTATTAAAAAAAAAAAAAAAAAGAGTTATTTTTTTTCCTTAGAAACGCACATGACAGACCAATGCTGACATCCAGAAAAGTCTTAACAGCTTATTAAAAAAAAAAAAAAAAAGAGTTATGTTTCTTCCTTAGAAATGTATGTGCAATACATCCTGTATCATGTGTCCATGACAGCTGCTATTAGGAAAGGAAGTCTCACAAGCTGTTCAACTCATTCTGAAAGTCACTGAACAACTCACTGCCAACTCCAGCAAAACTGTTCCTCTTGCAGATAACGCTTGTCAAGAAGAGAGTGCACTTAAAGTGCCTCCTCTCAGTCCGACTGGGTTTTGTTGTTCTTTACATCACCATCCCTTCAAACCCCAAAGGAACATAGCATAATCAAAACCGCTTAGAAGAGAAACATCTTTTCCTCTAAAAATTCAAATGCTTAGTAGAAGATTTCATCAACACTCTCATAAGCAAGGTCAGACATAAGATGGAGCTCCTCTTAAGGGCCCACATTGTACTTTTGCTAACAAATGGCAAACAGGCAAGAACTCCTTACATTCTAAAGAAGTTAATTTTCCAAACCAGCAGCACTAAATCTGAGTATATTGAGTGCAACGGTTGACCAAAGCTAAGAACTCAGTGGAGAGATGCCTTCTATTTGTGAATCTCCAGGCTTACATCTGTTGGAAATAACAGGATCAATTTTCCCTTATCTAGCTGAGCAGAGCCATCTTAGTTCAACCAGGCACTTGCTCGCCGTGTGGAACGCTTATCCTCTGCACACTGTGGTGCACTACTGTAAGCAAATGGACACCAAACCCAGCCAACAGAAACCGAAGTCTTGGAAACACTGAGGGGAAAAAAAAGAAGGAAAACAAAGCATCACCGGAACATTTAACTATTTTAATCCTTTAATCATTAAAATCCCCAGGCTAGTACAATTTTTTTTCTTGCATAAGTGATTGGAATGTATTCTCTTCGTGCAATGATGGGCATGTATTTTCAATTCTGAATATTGTGGAGATACTTATTTATATCTATACATTGAAGTAATGTTCTAAATCATCTGACTTGTTGGTGGTCTAGAACTTGGAAGCAACACCAAGGGATTAAAAACTGCACAAACTGCCCATGCACCAAAAAAAAAGTTCACTCTAACTGTATTAACACTTTCCTTTAAACTAAGCACTCTTTCTGATCACCAGCTGAAAAGAAAATTAGCCTCTATGAATGAATCATTCACAGATTGACAAATAACTGTTTGACCTGCCCAAGACAAATAAAAATTCCCATAAACCTAAAATCTTTCCCACCCCTAAAGTAGAAATATACTGTAAATTCTGCTTTTAAAATCCTTATCGTTTGTAAGAGCAGTCAATATAAAAGAGTTAAGGAACTTAATTCTGAATTTTGTCTTCTGAGAATGCTTATATGGTATAAACAGATGCAGATACTTCATCAATGCAGTCTTAACAAAAGCATAAATGAAACAAAGTAAATTATGTGGCAACAGCAGTAGCAAAATAATCCCAAAGAAAGTTTTCAGAGTTTTTTATTTAGTTCTACATTCATTTTAGTTGAAAGCAAGTATTCCCCACTTTTACTCTTTAAAGCTACTCAGAATTTCCTGCAGCTGCTTTTTATACTAAACTTTAAATTGCAAATAATCAGAGTAAATATATACACCACCGAAATAATATCAGAAAGCTTTGTTTCCTGCAGCGTCACCAGTCCTGCAAGCGGAAAACATTGCAACACTCCTGAATGCTGAGATCATTCCTACAGAAAAACTGCTCCAAAATGAAAATAACTAAGAATCACAGAGTTCCAGAATACAAGATGTAATTTCAGTTCTGCAATTTTGCCCAATAAACAGGAATAGCTACATGCTGAATTCTGAAAAGCTTTTGTCCTCAAGCAGGCTTTAAAGTTTGGCCTACTATAAAAACAAATCAAATAATACATACCAAGATATAAGGTGGGACAAATATTGTAGTAGAGGAATATGAATCTAAGAGCAGGAGTTCCAGAGAGAGCACACAGGCAGCTTGGGGGGATATATAAGAGGTACCCAATCTCAGTTTGCAGCTCCTATTGATTTTTAAATTCAGCAAGAGCCAGGGGTTTCTGTCTTGCACGGAGGAAAGATACTGACCAGCTGACTGGCAGCATCTTCCAGCTCTGCTTTTTCTCTGGCATAACAACCTCTATTTTCAGGGCAGGGGAGGAAAAACCCAAAACAACAATAACAACATAATGTGTACTTATCTTGAAATAGCTTTGCCTCAAGATAAGAAGTGCTAGAAACTACTAATGGATTATTTTTTAATCCTCTGGTGTTATTTTCCAGTTTTATTAACAAAACTGATATATAGATATACTTTGGATAAAACTTATAAACTAAAGCAACGAAAAGAAAGCGAGTTAATAAGAGTTTTGAATTCTTCCAGTGAGATCAAGTTAGGCTGTATTACCTTACCACGGGATGGGGTTAGAACTTTGTCAGAGTTTCTGGAAGCCCCTGTGACAACTCACAGCAATTTAACTAAGCTACTGTAAACTGACAGCATCACAGCCCTTGAGAACTGAGCAGCTACATGGGTAGCACAGGTCTCCTTTGATCTAAGTCTCTTTATAGAGAAACTATAATTTTGGTAAATATAATTCAACCTGAAGATTTCAGAAAATCTTGGGTGACTGAGGGAATAATCCAAGCCAGTGTTATTCTAGCAGCAGCAAGTCAAGGACAGAGACAGGAACTACGACAGGGTTTTCTGAATTGTGTTACGGCTGATGCTGTAACTGCTGAAACTGCCCCCAGGTCACGTACAAAGTGACACCAGCATTAACTAACTACTCCCGTTCACTCCAAAAGTGGGATTAGTGCAAAACCTAGTACAACATGTCCAATTCTACTGCTGCCTGGCCTATCAATTTATTCTGCCAGTATGTTAACTGAAAAATCCTGCATGGATGTACTTCAAATCATCAAGTCCAGTTTTGTTTAATGATAACTCTAGTTAAACTGTTGCACTTTTAAATACAGACCAGGATTAAAAAAAAAAAAAAAAAGAGAACGAGAAAATGAGAGAAAGAGACAAAAACAAAGACAGGGAAAGGTCTAGCCAGGGAAACAAAAATACTCCATCCTGCCAGGAACACTGCCTCTAGCTTCCAGACAGGAAACACTCACTGCCTCCAGAAAAACCATTGGCGTCAGGAAATGGCAGAAGTACCACAAAACTTATCTCACAGCTGAACCTAATGTAGAATGAAAGGAGAACATTAGAAAAGGAAGGTAAAGACAAACCGACTAGCCATCAAGCACACAGATCTCTGCTTAGGAATACATGAGGTGGAAAGTTCAATCCTACGGGCGCTTCTTTGGGGTAAAAGAATTAGTGGAAAGGATGCTTCCAGTTCCACTGAAAATAAATAAATTTAAAAAACAGGCTGAAAAGATAGAGCCCATTCAGCATAGACAGGGCAAAAGAAGGGGAATGATCTAGCAGCCTTTACAGACAGACTCCACTAGCATTGTAACTAGTGTAAACACTAGTTAAAAAGCATAAAGCAAGAAAAAGCTGAACGTTTGTCATTAAAAGTACAACCAGTCCTGTACCTATGCTGGAAATATAATATATGCCAACAGGAGGAGTTATTCTGCCAGCACAGTTATTCCACCTACAACAACATCATATACTATGCCAAAAAATATGCTGTGTCAGCACACAGCAGGATTTAGCCAGGCTGATGTGAATTTTTCCAAACATTTTTCACTGACAGCAATACAGTGTAACCGTAACATAGGCTGAGGACTAATCAGAGGTTCTCTATGTAAAAAACCCACTTTTTCGAACGGCTAGAAAAGTTAGTGCAAAAACACCCACTCATGGCTTTAAAGACTTACTCTTGTGAAACTTTCTTAGTCCTCACTGCCTCGTTAATGGCATCCAAGCAAGAAGCAACATGGGGGAGTTCGTCAATCCCCTGCAAGCCACCGTGCATTAGCCAGTGGCCCTACAGTCCTGCACAATCAGGCGGTAACTCCAGGTCACACGGTGCTGATGAAACCTTGGCAATGCTGTGACATTCTGGATTGTCAGAATGCTTCACAACAAACAAAAAATACTGAAAGGTTCCCTGCTGTGCTTAATACATTTAACAGCACAATACAAAGTCAGGAAAAAATGCATGGGACCTACAGTGATGTTGCCCTGCCAGCTGCGGAGTGCCGCAGCAGCGCTTAGTGGCACACTCAGGCAGCAACTGCCAGAAGGGAGAAAAGTAAGCGTGGGTCAAAATGTATTTGGACTATTTCATTTACTCCGTGACTTTTAAATTAGCAAGTTACACCTCCATTGCCAGGCCCCACAAGACAGAGAGTATTTGTGAAATACAAATCCCCTGCCGTCATGCTTTTGAAGGAGGGATTACAAAGCCTTTTCCCCTAACACTTTCCCCCTTTACTCACTCCCCCCACATTTACAAATGCAAACTTACACGTTCTAACACTTGTATTTAACAATTTGTTGGATTCTACTTTTTTCCTCCACGCAGCATCATCTTAAACAGCTCCTTCTACATAATTATGGAAACATCATTAGTTAAGTCCCTTTGTGTGACAAACTGTGACACATCATCCATTTCATACAATTACAAGCACAAAAGAAAAAATGAAGCAAGCATAATGCAATTCCTAGAAAAGCTACCGTGCTTATTTTCTCCATCATTTAGAACAGCTAAACACTTTCTAATTATAGTCTCTAAACAAACCTGTCTTATTTCAGGTTCTGAGGTAAAACCGTACTTTGTGGTTTTTAAATAGTAACACTGGTGTATGCCTTCAACTATACCCTTTTTAGTAAAACTTTTTTAAAAAACCCAACACCTTAAGTCAGATTTAAAAGCTTCCTAGACCACAGAAACAGTGAATTAGTACAGAAGATGCTGCCTCAGGCCAAGACTACTTGTTAGCCTAACCCAGAGATACAGTCTTCAAATGTCAGGATGACTTCTTCCTTTAAAAGGCAGAGTAAATAATTTGTAAACACTACAAAAGCTTCTTGTTTATTTTTTAAATCAGCTGCAATCCTCCAGCTTGACTTTGAATCCTGTCACAGTGACACCCACAGTTCTGCTCTGATGGCCTTAAATATAGCTCTCCTGAGCTGTTTGCATCCAGATAAATCTTAGATGAAGCAAGTATCTTAAATTGAATCTAACACGCAGGCTTTCATATTTATTTCCAAGGCAAAGATATTTGTTTAATCAGCAATAACAAAAGTAAATCATCTATAAAATAAAATGCTACTTTTCTGGCAGATCATTAATTCACACTGTCTCTTTAAGCCCCTGCCTTCTTTCTAATTGCAAGTTAACCATTATGAATTTCAAATTGCAGTAGATGATTACCAATTTCTTTTCCTTTTGCTTAACTAAACCTATTGTAAACACTGGAAAAAAAAATCCTTGAGCAATACATGTAGTTTGCTTCTTAAGAGTATCTTCTTTTAGAACACCAGCAAAGAAATGTTAACTGTAATCCCAGTTTAACAAGCTAAAAGCAGTATCCTGCAAGCCAGGAGCATAAATATTTACAAAATAAAATGAAATGTCTGTAATAAACAAAGGGGACAATACATAGTTTGTCAAGTACATTTTCTACCCACAGAAGATCTACACCGAGCAGCAAGCTGCAAGCACCGTTCAGCGACCCCCATTCCCCCCACCCTGCTCCAAACTCGGTTTGAATTCCAGCCTGCCCTTATCCACACCAACCAGAGCCACTGAATGTGCGCAATGCAAAACCTCACCCCAACACCCCTGACGTCAAAGTTTTCTTGCCAACAGATGCTTTGGAAGGAGTTACATAGCACAATGGAGAGACTTAATGTAACTCAGAGGTTGGATCCCTGAATCGGAAAACAAATGCAGAAGAGCAGGAAGAGGGGGAGGACAAATTCCATTTTTCAGTCCCAGGCTACGGCTGTGTCGGGCACAGTCTCTCCGTGGGACTGGCTGGTTTTCCAGGCTTAAGGTGAATTCTCGTTATCAACCAGAGCCAGGAAGAGAAGGAAGCAGCGGTGGGGAGAGCTGAAGAGGTCAGCTAAAGCAGCCGGGAGAGGGGCAGTGACCAGAGCAGGGACAGCAGAGGGACAGTCTGCTCCCTGCCTGTGTCCTCCTGCCGGGCAGAGCGCTCTGCGGGGAACCAGCACAAGCCCTCAGCACACCTTGTCCCTTCGGGCCAGGCTGCCTGACCCAGACAGAATAAGGGCAGACAGCAGCGCATTTGTCTTCTTTTCCATTTTCAAAAACAAAGCAGATGCCTCAAGTAAGAAACAGTCATTTGAATTATTCTAAAAGCAGAAACTGGAGCCAAAGCTAACAGTTTGTATACTCTGCAGATCACTTAGGACTAAGGGATTCCTGAAACTGCCTGCAGACACCGTGTCCACCATGGTGGCAGAATACCTCACGCTGGCTGCCTGGGAATGAACAATAACACTAAAAATATCTCAAAAATTAACTCAAAAGCCTCCTCTAGTCACTCAGCTTTTTACAGCTACCAGGGGCCACCTCTGCTCCAACCTAACACCAGTAACATTCTGAATTTTTACTCGGCAGCATTCAGCAAGCCACACGCAGACACAAAGGCACGTTCACAGGTATGACAGCTTATGCCACAGATCCTCAAACTCGAGCCTGTATGCAAAAGGACACTTACAGTCACCTCACTGCACAAGGACCTTGTGAGCTGCCTTTGTGTCTTACTCTCAGCTACCCCCATACATTTATAACAAAAGACCCCTCACAGAATTCTATCAGAGCTCCTGCCTGACATATAGCACGCGCTACGTGAAACAGAAGAACCCTCACAGATGACAGCAGTAGCTGAAACAGATTTAAAACATGGATTTTACAAACCTGCACACGAACATTCAAGGGTAACAACATCGAGCTTCCACAGCCACTGACAACATCGCTCTGTTCTTGAATGAAAATCAGCTCCTGGGAGGAAAAATGAGCGTCTGACAGAGAAACCAGACAAACCAGAGATGATGTTGACATTTAAACAAAAAGTAAACCCAAAGAGCTTCAAGTTTCATACTCAAAGGGCCACGTCTGCCTCTAGATAACCTGGTGACACTATCAAACATTACCTGGAGTTAAGTGCAGTTTGCTAAGAGATCCTGTTCCAACTCAGTGGACTGTGATCTGGACAAACCTGTATTTGCGTTTGCCATCTCCCAGCAAGATCAATACAAAAATACCTGGACACGATGCCAGCTGCTTTTTGGGAAGTCCAGCTATCACAGCTTCCTTCCCCTCAGCTGTAAGGATCACTACCCAGGTATAAACCCCAGGCTCCAGTCTCAACCCAGACCTTTCCGCTGGCTATTGAAACAAATTCAAAAAATGCGGTATGTTTTCTCAGGGGGGGGAGAGGAGGAGGAAACAGCCAGGCTAAACAAACTCCAAAACTATTTAAGGTTTCAAGAATGGAGTATTATCACCAGCTCCATTCTTTGGGCAGCACAGAACTGCCTACAGCGAAGGTGAAACATCTGTGCGAGAGATTAATTTTTTTTCCCAAGTCTGCTTCATAATGCTGGGCAAAACTTCTACAGAATGAAAAAATAGCTTTGTTGACTGTTCCGTATTCGATTTGAAATGTACTTCTCTAACCTTGTTACGCTGCAATACGCGTGTGGTTTCCTTGCTACAGCTAGCATGAGACAAATGAATCATACACTGTAACAGTGCCAAAATGGAGAATAAAACAGGCCCAATCAGTGTTAGTGAAGAATGAAAGTCCACTGCAAAAACCTCAGCTGCACATCTGTTTCTACTGTAGGATTAACTTTTTCAATGATTTTGAAGTTTAAGAACTTTACCTGAAAAAGAAGGCATTTAAAAATGTCAAAAAAAGTTGTAGCAGTTCAGAGACATTCTAATCAGATCATTAACGTAGGCAAGTTGTTAAAATGGGAATTTTTATGATCTAATAGTTATTTAGAAGCTTCAAGTCTGATTCAAAAGAGTAGATACTTCCACAAATTTTATTTACAAAACCCATAACTAAAAAGTTATTCAGAAATTAATTCTTAAGTACTTTTAGCTGCTCTTTCCTTCCTTTTTTCTCAAGTCTTTCTCCTGCTCGTATCTTTTAAGTAGGATCACCATTACCAATAAAGGTATTCCTGCCAGTTCCCTTTCTGTCCTTGTTTCTGATTTGCAATCCCACTGTTAAGCGCTCACCCTCAAATCATTCTACCGATTGAAAGCTACCAAACACTGGACTGAAGGAACAAATAAATGATTCCTGACTCAAAGTTGTGTACAACTACAGAAGTACTCTGCTGCAAACTTTTAGCCAGTATTATTAAAGAATCCTCCTTGGAAGAGCAAAACTGTTGTCACCCAGCAAAAGAAAATCACCACCTCGTAGCTATCACAGTTGTAGAACCAAGAGCTGTGCAACACAATGTAAGAAAGCAGAAAGGCCAAGGTACATTCAAAAGGATTCTAACATCAAAACAGGTAGAGAATATAAATAATGCAAATAAATTAGAATAACAATCTGCTAACTCACCTCACATGTCACAACGCTATGTCCAAAAAGGAATTGTTCCGTCTCACATCACAAGACTGTCATTATTTACTTATACTAGCAGGCTTTAACTCAAAACTGAAGTGAGGCAGCCTTTTTAAATAACTACTGGTCAGGCTGACATTGTTCCATACTGGGAAGATAACAGCTACATTCAAAAAGATACTGCTTTGTTTAAATTTTGATATAACCGGAGTAGTTTATATCTGCCCACACTTCCCTATTAGAGAGGTCAGAGCAGCTTCAGCAACATTTGCGGCTTTTCAATGGAGTAGTAAAGAGTTTGTGTCAGAAACAACTAGCAAACTATTAAAACTTAACAGCTTCCCCTGTCTGGGTACAATCCCTCTCCTTTCTATTTAATGTCCTCCAAATGTCCAGTTACAGAGTCAGCTCTGGAACCACAATCCTAGAGGGGTCTGTGCTGCTGAGACGGAAATGGGGAGAGGAAAAGGAGAAAGACATTAGAAATATGAAATGGGTGGAGCAAAATATAAGCTTTTAGAGAAGTTGTAAATCTCTACAACTGGGATATTGATGCAACATTGGTTATTCACTAGTTTCACCTCACCAGTAACACCGTCGTGTACAAATTACTGAGTGAAAGGAAAGACGGGGGAAGATGTGACACAAATTGTTCTCAGGACAGGTTTTTTGTTTGTTTGCTTTAATATCTAAGTTGAGACACAAAATGTAAGTGCTTCAGAGCAACTATATTTTGAATTAAATATAATAAAAAACCTGAATTCCTGGTCTCATAATGTGAAGTATGAAACAAACATATTTATAGAAGATACTGTCAGTTTCAAGCATTGTGTACACATACAGCTGTACATTCCTAAAAAGACAAATTCTTTGTTGCTTACTTGATGATTGTGGCCCCAGTCAAAATTAATAGCTACCGAGACCATTTCCACTGTATCATACACCTAGCATATGTGCAATTGTGTCTTTCTGTATACAGTGTAAATTCTAAAAACAAAGCATGGAGGGAAAGGATGCATTGCTCTTATTTTACAGATAGGAGCTTGTGGCAAACAGATAATGTGACTTGCCAAACTCAAACAGACAATGCACAGAAGAGAGGACAATATGTCTTATCTCACAGTTAGCCTGGGATCGCATGAAGGGGCAGCATCTTACATCTGAGCTACTAAGCATGAAGCCACTTCACAACTTGCACTCATTTGCTTGTACTCTAATATATGTAGCACACCAGCCCATTCTCTCATCCCCGTGGCTATCCTTAAAAACACTTATAAATCCCACCACCATTTGGAGTAGAAATAAAGTATGTTTTTTCCACTGTCACACATACTCCCATGGTCTCTCTCAAATATCCATAGACTATGCCTGTACAAAAAGATTATGTTTCTCCCCTTTATCCGCTGGTCATTTTACACTAAAATATCCTCCATATGACAGACATCAGTGAAGAAAAAGCCCTTAAATTTTTCTTTGCTCATCAAAATACACAGTCTGTAATGGTAGCCTGGAGGTATTTAATGCCATTCAAGAGTACACTTTTCTCATCTTTAAAGGACCTGCATATCTAGAAGGAAAGGCAAATACGTGATAAGAAAAGGACAAACACAATCCCAAAGAACTTAATGACACCTACAGTACTAACTTCATAAACTGTAACAGAAAAAGGTTGATAACTATAGAAAATTTCCTCTAAAAGTAAGCACCTAGTAAAACTTAATCAACGCATAGAAAAGCTCACTATAAAGAGTTTAAATTAAGGCCTTGCTTTTCCTTCTCAAAAGTCTTCCTTAACCAAGAAATAAACACAAACAAGACCAAACCTGCTATACTATCACTCATACTAATTCTGAAATGCATGTTCGAAAAGGATTTAAATATTAGACTACCATAATCCCAAATTTAATTAAAAAGTCATTTAAGCAATTACTTCATTTGATTATGCTTTATAAAAGAAACGGCAAACTTTTAACTGTCTCCTAATTCATAAATTTGTAAATTACAGTATGAACTACATTATCATTAAATATCCCTTTAATATATATCGTATAAAGACGAATCTATATTTAATTCAAACATCATAAATTTTAAAAGATAATATAATTATAAAATTGTAACATTTTAATACATTTCAAGGTATCAGTAACCACAATAAAAATCACATTGTCATTTGAATAATCATTTATATTCCCAGCTACCCTCAAAGTTCACTAGACCATAAGAACAGTTACACTGGATTTCACAAGTACAGGATCGTGTGTCCAGAGCACACGAGACTCCGTGGTGCAGATGAGGGTGAAAGAAATCTCCCACTGGGCCCATGCTCTAACCATGAACTCAAACTCATCACACTGCTTTCAAATCCAAAAAGTAAGTTTATCTCCCTACCAGCATATTCTAGCACTTTCTATATTGCCATCCATATAAATATCAAATCTCTCTCTCAATGCTGTGAATCCCTAAGAAAGTCTATGGTAATGAGCTCAACAGCCTAATGAAACACAGCACAAAAAAATTACTCCTTTAAAATCGGTATTTAATTTGCTGCTGATCTCACTGATTATCTCCTTGTTCTCACGTTATGATATGAGAAGTTCTAACTTATCTTCATCTTTCTCGTATCTGAACAGAATTGTCACCGAGAGACACGAAGCCTTGGAGCAGCAGGGTTAGCCAGGGAAGCAAGTGCATGACCAGGGACCGACAGAGGGAAGTACTGTATAAATCTCTGCATCATTTACAGCCACACACAGCCACTTATAATACAGTAAATTACATATTTTCTAGATTTACAAACAGTCGAAGCGTACTTGTTTCTGCTTTTGTCAGTGCATTAGCAGAAAAACAGGAAATGAATCAGACTGAAATAATAAACCTTGAGAAGAAACACCATGAAATTTTTTGGTCTTACATAAGATTCATTCTTTTTTAAAGTGACAGGAACTTCAGTAGACAAATTGATCTAAAAAAAATAATCACGATTTTAATAGATAGTAGAGTAACTATGGATTGTTCAGAAAAGGAAAACTAATTTGGGTCTTTTTCTTTATTATAGACCATGGAAGAGCCCTGTGATATGCTTTCTGATGCATCACATTTTCTGCTGGCTATTGAAAAAATGGAATTTAAGTGATCCATATATAAGTGCACTGACTGATGGAACACCAGCCAAGATAGGAAAAGATGGGAGAGCTGCCAAATAAACATCAGAGCCAAATAGCAGTGAACCCTTCATTTTCTTTCCAGCTTTGCCACACGACAGACTTTATTTCAAACAACTCTGGCCCTCCGTTTTACAGATACACTGTTGATAGTGGAATGCAAATGCAGTAAGACTTCCTTCAATGAACATTAAGAAATAAGATACAATGACAACAACAACAAAAATTAACCTCAAGTTCTGAAATCACCTTCTTGTGCAACTACAAAATCCTGTCATCCCTGAGTATTACTTCTTCTGGATTGTCCCATCTCTTATTTAAGAGGAGTAAAAAATAACCATGTAAAAAAAAAAAATGAGAAAAGCCAACTACTCAAGAAGATGTCTTTGCATAAAAAAATTAAAGTGGCAGTGCAAAACCAGATTATTTTGACTCAGGATATTAAGACAACTGTCTAATTGCATACACCGAAGAAGAGAACCAGGCTATAATAGATATATATATACTTATATATACTATATAACACCAACTAGATACCACAGTAACCACTTGACTTTCAACTTTGGACTAAAATATAAAATATTTATACCCGATAATCAAAATCAGTTACAGGGGAAAAAACAAACAAAACTGCATCGCGACCAGGTCTAGTTTTTGTCTCAATAATAAATTTTACAGCAAACTGACAGCATATTTTTTTCTCATTTGTGAAGCATTATTAAACTTGTGATAAAATCCCCTTGGAGCACACTGAATGTCTTTCAGCTGACACTGGTATCCGTTTCAGTGATTTAATCCCAGGCTGCAAAGTTTTCATGGGCCACCTGCAGGGGTCAGAAATGAACGTGTCTCCCTGACCCAATGCACAACTTCTATCCAGAACCAACTCGGGGCTGCAGAAGAGACTTGAATTGGGTTTGGTTTTGTTTAAAGGTAAAGGGGAAATTTGATCTCCTGTCAATCATGATATTAACTGCAAAAAGAACAAAAAAAGGATAGAGGAATATTCTGATACTCTTTGCATTACTAAGAGTTCTTAGATACCTGACCAGGCGTACACAGTTAAACCAGGAACCACACTTTGACTCAGAGGTAAATTCCCTTTCTTCATTTTCCATTACAGCATGGGATGAAGTAACTCCCTGCTATTTCCATACTGACCTCCGATTACACAGAATCATAAGAACGGTTTGGGTTGGAAGGGACCTTAAAGATCATCTAGTTCCAACCCCCTGCCCTGGGCAGGGACACCTCCCACAGGACCAGGTTGTTCAAAGCCCCATCCAGCCTGGTCTTGAACACTTCCAGGGATGGGGCATCCACAGCTTCTCTGGGCAACCTGGGCCAGTGCCTCACCACCCTCACAGGAAATAATTTCTTTGTAATATCTAACCTAAATCTACCCTCTTTCAGTTTAAAACAGTTACCCCTTGTCCTATCACTATATGCCCTTATAAAATGTCCCTCTCTGGTTTCCTTGTAGGCGCCCTTCAGATACTGAAGTCTACTACAAGGTCTCCCTTCTCTTCTCCAGGCTGAACGGTCCCAACTCTCTCAGCCTGTTCTCATAGGAGAGGTGCTCCGGCCCTCTCATCATCTTCATGGACCCGCTCCAACACATCCATAACCTTCTTTCTTATATTAGCTAAATGCAGTACTCCAGGTGGGGTCTCACAAGAGCACAGTAGAGGGGCAAAATCACCTCCCTCAACAGGCTGGCCACACTTCTTTTAACATGGTCCAGGATACGGTAGGCTTCCTGGACTGTAAGCACACATATTGAGCTTCTCATCCACCAACAAGCCTAAGTCCCTCTCCTCAGGGCTACTCTGAATCCACTCTTTGCCCAGCCTGTACTTGTGCTTGGAGTTGCCCATCCACAGGCAGGACCTTGCACTTGGCCTTGTTGAACTTCATGAAGTTTGCACGGGCCCTCTCAAGCCTATCAAGGTTGCTCTGAGTGGCATCCCTTCCCTCCAGCATGTTGACTGCTCCACACAGCTTGGTAGCATCAGCAAACTTGCTGAAGGCACACTCAATCCCAACATCATGTCACCAACAAAGACTTTAAATAGTACTGGTCCCAGTACTGACCCCTGAGGAACACCACTTATCACTGCTGGCCACTTGGACATCAAGCCATTAACTGTAACTCTTTGAGTGCAACCATTCAGTCTGTTCCTTATCCACTGAGTGGTCCATCAGTCAAATCCATGTCTTTCCAATTTAGAGACAGGGATGTCATGTGGGACAGTGTCAAATTTAGATATAACATCTAAATTAGCCCAAACATTTTATCAAAATCACTTAAAGAAAAAAATCTAATATTGTAATAGTAACCTGATCATTCAAAAGAATTATTTTTACTCTATGCCTTATTTTTTCCTCATTATTTTAACTGGCAAGAAGAAGATTTTTTTAAGCTGGTGCCCTGGATGTCATATGCTCTAGTAATTCAAATCTGCCTTTTAAAAAAAAGTATTAGTATACAATTTTTGGTGAGGAATGCAAACTTCCTCATATCTGGAACACGCTTGTTAAGAGGGTTAAACCAAACAAATAACTGTGAAGTTAAAGAGTTATGGCCATATAAATATACATTAGTATTTTAGTTTTCTAACAAATACTTTTTTCATCAAAAAAAACCCCTCCCAAAATCCCAAATACAGGATGGAAAGCAATGTACTTTATTACAATTTAAGCATACTAACCTATTCTAACCAGTAAAGAAGCTTGTGAAGCTTTTTCCTTAAAAAAAGAATTAAAGTAACTTTATTCCAATGAAACAAAGTACATTCTTATCTAGCTGTGATAGGGACTTTTTTCCAGTAATTTAACAATTTTGATGCTATAACATTTAATAATATGCCCTGATTTAAAAGCAAGAGGAAGTCAGACCAATTACTGACCTAGGAGAGCATTTGGTATATAAAACGCCCTATTTGTATTCATATGTAATTCACACCTGGTCTGGTTTGTCAATCAGAATAAAGTATTTTACTAATCATGGACTTGGAAGATGTTTCTCTGAACCTAACAAAAAAAATGCTGTGAAGTATATCTGAACTGATAGAAATCTTAGAAATTATGTTATTTCCAGGAGATTGCTGAAAGCATTGTATTACAGAGCATAATATTAAAGGAGCACACTTTAATAAAAAGTTTTGGTAACAGACCAAAGCAAACCAAGCTTTTGAAAATACTAAACATACACTTACAAACACAGCAAGAGTACACACACTTAGCATCCTAAGAGGATGGGAGAAAGCAGTCCTCACAGGCCAGATTAGCAGAAGAAATAAAATCTAAACAAGACAATTTCAGGAGCATTCAATACTGTAGTTATATTAAGAACAATGAAAACAAATGGGTGTCCAACACTTTCGAACATTTGATCTGTGTGTATATATAAGCTTATTTGAAGATCAGATATCTGCAGGCATCCTAATTAAGCAGCCTTTGCCAGTGAAAACTATTATGTTTTAATTATATTCCTTAAGTAATGTCCTGGTTAAGCAGAGCATGAGAACAGATGCTATCTAGTCTATTTTTGGGATACTCTAGGTAAGCAGTCATTGAAGAAGAAAAGACACTGCCCAGCAGCATCACTGCAGAAAAATTTAGCTATATTGTCTCCTATCCAGAGAGATCATCTCCAAGGGGAACTCTTCTTTTTACGTCACTATAATAATGATGTGCAACAGATGAGAATAAATCCAGTAAATCTTTTCCAACACTAATTCAAAGAATCATTTAGGTTGGAAAAGACCCTTAAATTCATCGAGGCCAACCATTAACCTAATACTACCAAGTCCACCACTAAATGTTCTTACTATAACCTAATTCAAGATGTCCTATACTAATAATTCTTTTCCTATAGATGACCCAAGACAAAAATCTCTGTAGATTTATACACATGGATAAGAAAATGTAACAAGGCAAGGTATGTTTGTATTTTATTCATTTGAGAAAGGAAAGTGAAGTTATTTCACTTCTGAAGGAAGTTCTTTGAAGTCAGGAGCTTCACTGTTTATTTGAAGCCATTTATTTCCTCCTACAGTTCCAAAGAAAATAGTTACACAAATACATTAGAGGAAGCAGGTGTATAATTTCATTGACAGGCTATTTAAGATTTTTAAAAAGGAACTTTATGTCAGCACAGGGATCTTTCAAACATTTTCTTAAGTTACTTACTAGAACATACACTTTAATATTTGTCTTACTACTTTACAAAAGGAAAGCAACCACAGTGTACTATTCCACAGTACTAGCAAGCACTGCGCTATGGCCCCAAGCACAAAATTAAGTGATCCCAGTGCCAAGAAAACACCAATGTCACTTCAAGTTGTAAATATACGAAGAAAAATCTCAACATCACTACAATTAACTGGTAATATACCAGGGGCATGACAGTTAAAAAAAAAAAAAAGAAGAAACTTTAAGCTAGACTGTAGAATTCCGTAAAATGCCATTTGTTTTCAATGCACCCTCAGTTTTAGTTCAAACTTACATCTTATTTTTTGTATCAGGTATCACTTAAGTCACAGTAACACCCAGAGTTGTTTAAGACTAATTAAGCTATAGATAACTAAACATTAATTTCCACAGGAAAAAAAAATACATTCACAAAATTCTATTAACCTGCTGTTAGGCAGCTTGCAGGTGTTGGTTTTTTTTTCTTCTATTTTAATAAAATTTCCTACAACAATTCACAAAGGAACTTGATGTGGACAGAAACATGGCAGATGAGTTCTACAGGGATGTAGATACAAAGTTATTTCCCTGGATTTTAAATACTGAATACTAAAGGAAATGCAATCCAATGTCCAGAACAAGAGTCTCTGGTATAGAGGGGCTCTCCCATTAAGCTTCACTAGGTCGTTTGAGAGTCCTACAGATGAAGCCCCTACCAAATGAGCTTAAACGTTTAAGTTAGTACAAGCAACTGTTTATGCTGTCTCTGTTATGGGTTAACCTACCCTGCAGCAGAAATGCCACCTTGCCCTCTTCAGAGTGAGGTCAGATACTCAGTTTAAACTGCCTATAAGACAGGTTTAAGCTAAATCTCCAGATCTGATGGAAGCAAGGGCAAGCATTTCATTATATTCATGGCTGCAGGAGGACATTAATAAATAGGAGGTGGTAACAGGTTTAAGATTTTAAATCACTGCAGTTATTTGCTAAATTAACAGCGTCCTTATGACAGCAGCTAAACTTCCAAAGTAGAATAGCTACACTATTCTCTGGGACAAACTCCCCAAAGGCAATCGTCTACCAACCCTTACTCTACAGGCCAGATACAAGCAGACATGAAAGAATACCACAGTTCTACAAAAGGCAGCAGCAGGCTTAAAGCAAAGATGGATGTAGCACCTCATGGTTAAACAGCAGATGTTATGGGGGAGGAGAATGTAAGCAGACAGTCAGATTAAGTCAAATTGGAGAAATATAAGCATGCTATTGAAAACAGAAACCAAAGTAATAAGTTAAATGCATTGTGACTCAACTCATTTTTACAGTTAAGTCATTTATTTCAAAAGACAATGACTTCTTGCTAAAACAAAGGCTAGTAATACTATTATTGCCTAACTATATCAAATCTGCATAGAAACTTCTCAAACTGGGCTGAAAAGTTACATACTAAGATCTTCTTCAGTGCTCTTATTTCAACCAAGCTACTTAAGTCAATAACAAATAAAAAAACCCAAACCCCCAAAACACACAACACTTTAATAAAGAAAATTATCTTATAAAAGAAAACAAATCGAAAACTTACAGTATTTTCTCTGGAAAGGTTTAGCTCTAGCACACTTTGAAGCTGCAATTTGAATTCTGACCTGTGTATCTAGGATGTACCATGTTATCAGACTTCCAGCAATATGAATATAGCCATGCTTGCAAGTTTTTGGTAATGGGAGAAGAATAATACATTATTTTCAGCAAAGAGCATATATGGAGCTTTGAGCCACCTGGTCTAGTGGGAGGTCTAGAGGCCCAAGGCAGGGGGGTTGGAACTCAATGATCTTTAAGGTCCCTTCCAACTCTAACCAATCTATGATTTTATCTGCTAAAATCTCTCCTGAATTTGATCCAGCCTGGAATCAAACAAAATGTTCTTTTCACTTCCAGGTGCACAATATGATGGGTCAAAGTATCAGAAAATAAAGGTAGGAACTTGCCTTATCCTTTCCAAGATCCCACTACTACGTAATAGCAATGTAGAAGACGCTCTAACCCAATGTGGAGAGGACAGGATTAAACTCATGGAAAGAAGGGGATTGAGGGGAAAGAGTAGCTGAAAACAAGAATGTATATAGACCAAACTTGCCTAGACATGGTGCTGAGCAACCTAACCTAGGAGTAGTAGCCCTGCTTTGAGCAGAGGTGGACGCCATGCCCTCCAGAAGTCTCCTTCAAGTCGAACCATGCTGTAATTCTAACAACAGTGGAAGTGGTGGCTGCCAGAAGGGCAACTGAAGTCTGCACCAAAACAGGAACAGGACAGCTGAAGAGAAACTCCATCAGAGAGTGCCAAAGAGAAAAATCTAAGAAAAAACAGGGATTGCAGACTGAGGAGGTCAACAGTTGTTGTTCAGGGAAGTAATCTGGAAACTCTAGCACAAGTAAAGACAATATATCTCATGAAAAACCCAGTGAGGCAGGAGAACTGACTGGCTGATCATGAACACTAGAGGAAAACCAAGCTAACAAGCACAGGGTAAAGATAACAAAGAGACCCTACAAAGAGTAGTTGAGCTGGGAAGAGAGAGAGGGAGCATCTAAAAGGGAAAGGAGAGAAAGACATTAGATTAGGTATTGAAAAGGGTATGTATTCAGACTGGCTAAGATATTTGCCTAACAAAAATCATGACTGACTAAATGTGAATAGAAGGATTTGGGTAAAACACTGCTAACTATGCAGAAAGTAAAAGGTACATTGCTGATGACAAATAAAAAAGCAGCAAAAGCGGCTTGTACTGTCAAAGCATGTCTTCCTCTAGAGCTCATCCTCCACAGTCCAAAGACATCCATAAAACCCTCTGCATAAGCACATGGATCATACTGTCTAGGGTTGATCCCTATAAAGCATGACAGAGTATTATTAGATACCACTAGCTCAAATAGCAGCGGTCTGCCTGATGAGTAGCTTCCAAATCTGCTGATATGATGGCTATTATTATTTTTAACAGCTAGGAAACAGCACACAAACTACATTAGAAATAACTTAATCCAGTAAACAGAATTAAGCCCTGGAGTTTGGAAGTGAGTGCTGAAATACATTATGATGGTTTAATTGCACAGCTTTTATCCCTTTCCCCCCCATAGAATCTTTGCCAGGTTGGCACTTATCCGGTCAGTACTCAGTATTTTGTTTGTACTCATTGTGCCCCCATCTTAAAAAAAAAAACAACCCACTATTGCATATAACACTACATTGAAAGCAGGAATTGATTTCATCATAGGTCATCACAGAACACTGATATGTTAGTTCAATATTGCTGAAATAGTCAAATATCATATTCAACCCACTGACGTAGCATTATCTCTATTAACAGATACAATATTGAAGCATGTAATTAAGGATAGATTTATTTACCAATCTCAGGTGCCTGGTCTGAGACACCCAAGAAGTTAATTTCTTCCAGGCTATATTACACAGCAAATTATATGTTCAAAGGTAACTGCAGTATCAATTGCATGCACATACACCAATCCCCCACACCCCTAAGCCAAGACATACCACTGATACCACATAGCCAGGATTCAGATGCCTTCATCAGGCAAGAAGAAAAACTTTTCAGTCTTCTGCTTTAGTTACATTATAGCTCCAAACTTATTTTAAAGGGAACAATTACCCTAGTGACTAGGTTGATTGCTGCCCAAGGTAGACGGACTCCCCAGTGGACAGTGCAAATGTATTCTGACAAATGCTTCTCTGGGGAACAAAAACGACCCAAAAAACCAGAGCTGTATAATTAAGGACTATAGCTTAATAAAGGTAGGTACAAAAGGTGATAGAATTATAGTTGCTTCTTCAGCCTTATTTCTGGCATTTCTTAACATTTGAGAATTTGACCTGAAACCTTAAAATGACAGTAAACTGCATGCAGTGGCAGAATCAATTTCACATTATTGACATGTGCAATCCTTCACCATTACAAAACCAGGGCAAGTAAGTTATCTAATTGCTGCAGAAGCCATTCCTACCTGTTTCTAGTATATCTAGTGTGCTCATTATCACAGTTTCTGGGGAAAAAAAACAACCAACAACCAACCAAAAAAGCCCAAAACCTACCAGCATCCTAAAGGCATCTTCCTTGACTTTACAACAGAAAGACAGATTTTTTGCATTCTACACGCTATTAAAGCCTGAGCCATTCTTCACATACAAAATGTACCATTTTGCAGAATGCCCATTAGAGAAGTTAAGGTTACTGCATGTACATACTGAGTTAAACGATACTTACTCAAAGCCATACTCCAGTCAACTACTTTGATGACTTGACAGTTATGTCATAATGAAGGAAAATCTACTAACCCCCCCTTTGTTGAAGAAAATCAAATCACCACAACAATGTTTTATCTTCATCACCAAATACTGTAGAACGACCCATGTTCAGTTACTAGTCTACAGTAATACTGTATGAAGCACACATTTCAAAGAGCTGAACTTTAAAAGTGAGTGGTTCTAACTTCAGAAGGACTACATTTTACAGAGAGCATCGGTACATACATACTGCTTGTTTGCAGATAAAAGCATCAATCTACTAAGGCTTTATATAAAGTGTATTTTTTCTCACTGTACTGCCAACTGCCATTCAGAGTTCTAATTTGTCCTCTTACTGAATGACTTTCAGCACAACAAAACTATTCTTCTGCTTACTCTTAGAGGTGTGCTTTCACACATTTCAGGAGGAATGCCAACCATATCAAGATACATATTCTTTATTATTTTTACTTTTAACCACCAGAGATGAACAAAAGCAAATTTACAAAAGGTTCAAGGAATCCATACCACAAATGCTGCATACTGTGGCTTTACATTAATTGGGCATATGCCATTTTCTGTATAACGGCTGTATAAGGCATAGAGTGCAAAGGACCCCACAGCTTGTGGGAGATGATTTACATTGAAACTGTGACTTCGAAACTATATGTTACTCCGAAAACAGAAAGGTAACATTGTATGACCTTTGAGATAAGAAAAAGCATATGATTATATAGCCCTAAAAAAATCCAGCAGTAGCTCAGAAACAAAACAGAAAAAAGCTACAATGAAAACAAAACCATGTCACTGTCTTTGTATGTTACTCAAACAGCTCCTCTTGGTCTAGATCCAGCCACGATATTACGTTGATTAGGGCAGGGTGTAGGAGGTGGGAAGAAACCGTTTTCACTGCTTACTGTTACAGAGAAAAAGCTGAAACACTGCTGGGCAGGACTAAACAGGATGCTTCTGTTTCTTAACCTATTCCCCTGCAAACAACATCTCCATGCAAATCTTCAATTCAACAGCAAAAGATAAGTTTATCCAGCACATCATATACCTTATCTACTAACTAAATTGACAATGAACACAGGGGAGCTTGTTCGTCCTTTCCCAGACAGACAGGCAGCATGTAATCCTAATAATCTGAATTCTTGCAAGGCAGGATCTTTCTCTTTGTTTATCCTTGTTCTCTTTTCGTTAGTTAGTTAATCCATTACCTAATTCATCTTGGAATCATCTTTAATTGTTAATAATGGAAAGACTGGGGACTCCTGTGCTGAGCTTACAGGCCTCTCTTCTATTCTTACCCTGGCTGAATTTCTGCCTGGTGTCAGGTCACAGAAGGCAAAGTCTACTTTTATGCAGCTACACACCACCACCACAAAGTGAACAAAAGTGTAATGCCACATACAGGAGAAAAAAAAAAAAAAAGAAGAGACAAAAAAGCAACAGCAAATAGGAACAGGAAGAAAGAAAAGGGGAAAAAAGCAACTAGTCAGGTAGGAACTTAAGGAGGAAAATATTTTTGGTCACTAGAAACAAAAAATCCCTCTGTCCAAATGGAGATGGTTTAAAACCATGGTGTTGTGAAATTAAAAGAAATAGTGAGCACAACAGATTTGTGGGTTTCTTCTCCATGTTGTCCCACACACATATTTGCACTGACTGCACTATCTTACATTTCAGGAAAGCAACAGCCTGGCTTCACAGGCTATAAAGCACTAAAGATCTCTTTGCTTAAAAAGGACCTAGAAGTTTGATACCTCCGTCTCTGACCCTGAGTAAAAGGGCTCCTGGTCTCCCAAGATGTATTTTTAGCAATGTCATATAAAGAAAAGCTTGACTCCTTTTTTTTGAAAATGCAAAGTCAAAAAGTATCAAATGCAGCTTTACAGGTAAAATGAAACTGAGAAGGTAACTCAGGAAACTGAAGCAAGGTCTTCAGCTCAGCAAAAAAGGAGTGATTTTAAAGGCTTTATTCTGTTTATACTTGACTTAAGATAGAGGAACACAGAGTTCCTCCATCAGGACACACAGTGGAGAAATCTTTGATAAAAATTATTTTTCCAGTACACATTCTAAAATAAGTCTTTAACCTTGAACACGTTTCATCTTGCAGCCACATTTCTTTGCACTGATCACCATATTAGATGGCTTATTACAGAAAAATTAAAGGCAGACACAAAGTAAGATACTTCCCAATGGCCGAGCAGAAAGAAAAGTTTCTCAGCAGGCTTCACCTTTGCCAGCTGAGTGATCTCACTACAGCCACTATTTATTCCCATCTAAACGTTCTTCCACTATTAGATGTTTGAGAGACAATTGGGTGCTCCTTATATAAAACATTTTGATACAAAGGAGAAAAGCTAAACAGTATGTTGCAACAACCACCTTCTGTCAGCATCTTCACTTTATTTACAGTCCCCAAACAGACGTTCAGTTAATACTTACTAAAACATTTACTGTCAAGGTACAATTACATCTTGATACAAGGAAGAGCTGCAGCACTGAATATAGGCTACGCATATGGCCCCAAATTTTCAGGTTATAAAAGGCCCAAAGAACTCATCAACTATCTAATTTAGACAAAATAAAAGCCTTTTATTTCCTAAAAAAGGTATAAATGTTTCTTTCGGAGATTGAATTCTGAATTATGATACTGCAGAAGACCTACCAAAACATCCTTCCCCTTCCCCAGTTTCACTGGGATATATTGCACCGTGTACTTTCAGCAGAGGAAATGGACGAATGGATGCATTTATGAATGGCACCACCAATAGTCTTTTCCTCTGAAACGCAACCATTATGGTACTAAGACAAACTGTTATTTGCCCAAGAGCAGTCAGTTAACAAGGCTATTTTAAATGAATATTTTGAAATAAAAACAAAATGCAGCAACACTAGTGCTGTCATCATACCCAAACCACTAGCCAGGTAGCACTGTAAATCCCCATGCTTCAACTAAAGTCTTCAGTCCTACCTGAACCTCCACGACTGAGCAGGATTCCCCGAGGTGCAGGGCCATTTTGCACTCCTTACAAACCATTTATTGAAAACACACGTGACGTAAATTTGTGTCACCAGAAGCCTTACACAGTGAACTAAACAGTATGGCTGGAACTGTCTTATAGATTAAGAATTTTTGGATAAAAATAGAACTTCATTAACTCGATGTGGCTAGCAGAGTTTGGTTTTATGTGAAAAATTTGATCATTAACTGAGAAACTTAAAACTTATGTTTGTATTTATTAAGGATATGCAGCATCAGCGAAATACAATGAGAACAAAGCAACATGATTCTTACTGCAGACTGTTTCTCCAGAGTTAGTCCTCTCGCTGAAGCAGTTCTTCATTCACTAAAAGGAACAATTAAAGGGGACAGCAAGGGCCTCCAATTTAGAATAAGAGCTCTAATCTGCCTTATGGGAACAGCTAAAGGACCTATGGAAAATGTTTGTTTAACAGTAATTTGTCTCAACTATAAATGGAAACAGAACAGAACTGACATAGTCCCACAATGACAGTTTGCACTGAACAATAACAGGATACTTGCATTAAGAGAGCTGTGCTCTACTTCGGAAGCAAAAACAAGTGACTATACCAAATTGAATTGGTACAAACATTTATTTCAGCAAGATGTTTGAAGGGCATCTTGCAGAAGACATCATTAGGGGATATGCTGGCCTCTAGAGAGAGGAAGTTTTAATGCATGAGGAAACACCTGTGTATATGTAACTTTTATTTAAGCTCATTTCATTAGGTCTCTTCGCTAAATTGCTTTGGGTTAAGGCAACTCTTTTATCAGCTTTCCAGACTGGCGCAATATATCTAGATGTGAAGTGAATGTGTTGGAAATGCACCCTTCAAAAAAAGAAATTCTACAGCTATTCTTGTAAATGGCAATTACAGTTGCACTGTTCTGGCTACCTGTCCAACAAGACACTAATAGTCACCCAGCAGGTGACTGACTTCAAACCACAATTTAAGAGTGGCAAAGCCTACAGTAATCTTTCCATTGCAAAAAAGTAATAGAAGCACTCCTATTTTTTTCTTACTTCATGGATAAACCTCAAGGTAAGGTTAATTCTTCATAGAAGTATGCCACAACTTCCATGAAAATGAAGCAAAACAAGACGGTCAAGACCCTCCTCACTTGCCTTAATGAGGAAAGACCTAAGGATGGTATCACAAATGATATCACACAACTCAGCTACGACACTTTTCTTCCTTCTTTGAATTCTACTGTCTTTGAAGAACTCAAAGACTATTCTAAAGCTGGTATAAGCCATGCTCAAAACAGGAAAAAAACTTCTAGTAGAGGCCTGTAATATTCCAGTCCCACATAACATTTACAGTTTTCTTCAGATACCCATTGCTTTGTTTTGTATCCTTGAGTCAGTACCCGCACTAAGAGAAAAAAGAAAAAAAAAGCAAGCAACCCATGCCAGAGAAGGACAAGCAAACAAAACCAAGGTAAACCACCATTCTGCAGTGCCTGAGAATTGCCATAAGTTTATACGGAACAACCACAGATCACTGAAGAAGACTAAGGTCTCAGATGAGCAAAGTCTCTTCCACAAAGTCTCTTCTCATCAACTAAAAAATAACTTTACAAGAATATCTGGGATAACAAGGTACACCTTAGTTTACAGAAGTTTGGAATAAATCTGTCAATCCATAACCATCAGCAATAGGCTAAATACCTACTTATACAATGACTTACCACAAAGCACAGAGAAATTTACTTTTTTTTTTTTTAAAAAGAGTGTCTGAAAAAATCTTCTGAAGTAACCTTCAAGCAAATACTTAAGAGGGAAGACTGAAATTCTACTCTGAATTCTACTCTTTAGTTCGAAGTCACAGTTGTTTATTTGGACTTTTTTTTTTTTCCTGAGTTAAAGTAGAACACACAATATCTGAAATCTAATCTATATACAATACAAAAGGTTTCAGTTTTTTCTAAACGATTATTTCACTGAGGATTTAAAAGACTAACTACTAGAAAAGAACTAAATTTAGACTAAATCACGGATAAAACTTCCACTTCAGAGAAGAAGAAATAAAAGGAAGCCTCCTCTTGTGAAAAATATGGCAACATTTTTTTAAAAACCCAACTGTTTTCTAGGTAGTGATACAGCCTCTTCCATATTCTTCCTACAGGGGACAAAAAGAAATCGTACACGACAACATGACTAAAAGCAACCAGTTCTCTGAGTCTCAACATAACTTTTTACCTTCTTGGTGGAAGTCTATCTCCAGGTGCAATTCAGATGCTTTTAGCAATATAAGATCCAACACCATTCTCAGTATCTTGAAGGTATGTTACGTACACCGATACATTCAGCTACACATCTTCCATCAGTTAACACAGAGGGGACAATGGAAACTTAAGAGCTAAGACAAAAACAAAAAGAGAAAAATCTGACATCAACTTCTTCATGCATAAGCCAGTATTACAATGATTATTTTTCTTAGTCCTTCAAAGAGCATTTACTGATCCTAAGAAAGAATCAAACTGACTTACAACTAAGCTACAAACCAGAAATCACACCAAGAAGAGTAGAGTCTAAAACATGTATCCATCAACCCATGCTAGTCAGGTATTAAAATTTATTCTACGGGGCTGGTATGTGGTGTTTACTTACAATTCAGAAAACAAATCACAAAGCTAATTATGGATGCCTGACCATGGGCAAGAATACACTGACCCCATAATGGAGACCACAAGCTTGGCTTAAGGCCATCAGAGGGCAGTGGTACAGAACAGTATGGTTGGACTTCAGAGTTCAAAGATCTTCCTTAGCATTTCCAAATCAGGATTCAGAAGTCCTGTGAAAAGATTTAGGCCTCCTACTTTGTTTGCTGGGAAAGCAGAGGGGCAGATGTAAAATCTCAACGAGCAATACTTTAGTAAACTTAAGTAAGGATCATAAAGGCCCAAGGCAAACAGAAAAAAACCAAAACAAAACAAACCGGACCAGTTTGGAAGAATCACCTACCCAGTGAACAAAATCAGTCCAAAGTTTCTGTCATGGGGAGTAGTATCTAAATGCCAGTAATTAGTAGTAGGAAACAAAAAAAGTATACACATTTTCCGTCACAAAAGGCTCTACCCAACTGCCAAAAAAATTCAAGGGCTTATGTTTTCACAGGTTGAGAGTATTAACACAAAACAAGCTTTCCTAATGCATATATTAATGATAACTGGGAATCCCATAGCTAAGGGAGTTTAAATGATTCATTTACTAATACAGAGACCAGGATTTGTACACACTATGAAAGTAAACAAATATATCTGTCAAGCACCTTCCTTCCTCCTGAGCCTCAGCTAGCATAATTAATCAAAGTCTGATAATCGTTCTATATAAGAAATGCGTCATTTGTCTGGTAGATTTAAGGGGAAGGGGAGAGAAGAAAACTACACATAAACTTTTCAACCCCCTCTTTTAGAAATGATGATCTGATATCCTCAAACTCAAAAATAGCTGACAACATAAACATAAGAGCTAGAATTCAGCACTTTATAAATGCTGAATTGTATAAAGCACAGTTGAAACTCTGGCACACTTCAAGAAATACGCACAAAGAAGAATTACGCATATGTAAGCCTTTTACTGAACCAGTTTTTAAGAGGAGCATTATTGCCATTATGCAAAAGTGAAACCGTCATTTTCATTTTCTGGACCAAATATGCCTAGTTCACATGCAATTTTTTAAAAAAAAAAGTGCTTAATCAGCTTTCTAAAAGCCTTAAGTACTAGCATTTAAATGTTTACAGTTAAATAATGGTAACATTTTAGAAATTGTTAAGTAATGTTACACAGTCATCATTTCTAAGCATGAAAATGAATTGTTTGCTGGGCAATTCAGAATTTATACTTCAGTTTGACCTGAATATTAAACTGAAAACCTTTTCCAATTAACTTGGTAAAAAACATTTGATCAGGTACTGAAATATGGTTCTTTGATGACAAAAAAAAAAAAGAATTATCAAAAAAAACTTCAAAGGAAAAAAACTGAATTTTTAAAAATGAATTTATGATTAGTTTTGTCCTCAGAATTAAATCCTGCAAGCCCCATTTCCCAAACTGCCCTTTGCTTTTTAAAAATAATGCTGTCCTTGATGACAATTGAGATAAAGCACTAATCAGTTCCAATGCCAACTACAGTATTTTAACAGAAACAAGATTTGTTGTGCTCCTCATAGGGAAACACAGGCACGTTTCCAGTAAGTGACCACAAGGGCATGAAGGCTTCAAATTTTGATTTCTCTGCTCAGCAATAACCGCATTCTACTACCGTCCCTTTGGCATATCCCCGTAACTCTACTCCAGGACCATCCCTTTGGCAAAGCCCCGTCTCTTTCCGTTGGAGAGTACTGGAGCAGGAGGCAGAAAGGCAGGACACCCTGCCAACCATCACCTCTTCAGCTCACTTACACGCACGCTGGCTTTCAGATTGTTTTGTTACCCGTTTTTTCCCTATCCTTCCAAGATGTGCCTGCAATAGATGCTGTGTCTATAATACACTGCCAGGTGGAAAACTCCCAGGCTCTGCAGAAAGACCTGTGCAAGGAAAACACTCGGCAAGACGCCGGTTATCACCGCTGCTGTCCCCCCACCGCCTTTACAGCCGAGATACGATATCCCTGGTCGCTCCAGACCCCTCCACTCCTCCGGTTCACGGACCAGGGGTGGACAACACGAGCACCGGGAGGCAAAGGAGAAACTCTGGGGCGGGAGGTGTGCCAGCCCTGCCCCCGGACTGCACTGAAGGCCCAGGAGTTGCCTGCACCGCTCTCCCGGTGCCCTGTAAGTTCAAGTGTAGGAGTTTCCAGGGCCCCGCCGCCGGCCCGGTGCCTCTGCCGGGCAGGGGGATCGAGGCGCCCGCCGAGGGGCCCCCCACGGCGCCGCGGCCCACCCGGGCGGGCGGAGGGCGGCAGCTCCTCCCCGCACACCCCCGCCCGCCGCGCCGAGGCCAAGCGAAACCCACCCGGCGGCTCCCCCAACCCCTCGGGCGGGGGGCGGCCCAGGCCGGCCGTGCCCCACTCCTCCGCC
>NW_015094509.1:10450011-10460592 GCF_001431845.1 Calidris pugnax
TGTGTGTGTGTGTGTGTGTGTGGAGCGGCGGGGGCGGCGCTGCCGCGGGCGGGGCGGGGCGGGGCGGGGCCGGGCTCTGCCCGCCGCTGCGGGCGGGGGCAGGGGGCGGAGCCCCAGCCGTTGGTTTCCGCCACGCGCTGAGCTCACGCGCACGGCAGCGGAGGCGCCGCCCCCGCGCCCTCCCCCGGCGGCCGTTGGGGCGGGGCGGGCACCGCGCTCCCCTCAGGGCGCTGCCGGGAAGCGGAGGCGTCTCCCCTCACGACCTTCCCCGGGGCTCGGGGAGCGGACACACCGGTCCCTGGTGGCGGCCAGCGCACTGGGTAGCCCGCAGCGCCGCTCTCGGCAGCGGCGGCAGCGCAGAGGAGTTATTTACTGTTCCCTGCACCTCACACCCGTTAAAATGCAGAGGTGCGGGGCGAGGAGCGCGCTGAGGCGTTGCGGTGGGGTCACGTCGCCGAACGCTGATCCACTCGCCCCCGGTTCGTGCTGTGAAATACAGCAAAGCCCCGGTTTCGTGCTGCGAAACGCAGGCGTTTCCGCGTTTCGCCGCCTTTCGCGCCGTTTGGAAAGGGACCCCGACTCCCAACTTGCCCAGAAGCTCCCAACTTCTCTCCACGGCGTGACCCTGCTTTCCCGGGGGTAACCCAGGCCCGCTCCGGGCGCCGCCGTCCCGCCGCTGCAGTGCCCGTGTGCCGCCCTTCGCCACCGGCCTTGTCCTCCCCGCCTCTCACGGGATTCCCTCGGCGGGGACCCCAGCCCTGCCCCGGTTCCCGCCCTCTCCCACAGCCTGCCCGCCGCTCCTCGCCTCCCCTCCTGGGCCACCTCTGAATCCCTCTCCCCTGCCCGCTGGCTTATTTTAAGAATTCTTTGCACACATGAATATTACATCGGTTTTAAATCGTGTGCCCTTTTTTTTTTTTTTTTTTTTTTTTTTTTTTTTTTTTTTTTTTTTTTTTTTTTTTTTTTTTTTTTTTTTTTTTTTTTTTTTTTTTTTTTTTTTTTTTCTTCTCTCCTAAATCATTCGTACTGTCTCATGTCATCTTTGGAACTGGAGTTTATCCTGTGTTTACACATGATGAGTGATACTTCCATTAAGCGGGTCTTACTCTGGAACAAGTTACTAATTACCCAACCTGCATTTAGCGTGTGCAAATATTGTAAAATGATTAAAATGTACCCGCGCTTCTCCCGCAGGATTTGCAACGTAGGGTCCGTTAAAGGCTTGCATGTACACTTACCTTTATTTATGTGCATCGTTCCATTTAAGTCAATAGGAGTACATCAAATTAAGAGTGAATACAAGTCATTCCATGGTGAGATACTTAATCTGAAACAACAGAAGAGGCAATTACAACAAACAGGGAGGGGAAATGGAAAATGAGGGTAACAGCAATGAGATTATGCTGGACTTTTGGTATGTTGTGTACAAACCACAGCAGTTCCTTCTTTGCTCGTAAAAGGCCATAGCCAGGTGAGTTATTTAGGCTCCAGCACTGCAAACATCTACATGGTGCTTAAGACGTGTGAGTAGTGCCGTTGTAGTCAGCGGGACAAGATATTCAGCAAAATGTAACATATAACTGTTTGCAGGGTAAAGTCTTGGCCACTTTCTGCTGTGTGAGATTTGGTACAGAGAAAAGGAGTTAGAGAACTGGAGTTCATAAAATAAGGGGAGAAAAAGGGACAGCAAGAGCAGAGATGAATAAGAGGAAGAAAATGAAGGGGGGAACACAGCCTAGCGTATAGAACAGTGTGATAGTGTAGGTGAACAAATTTTGCCTGGAACAGGAACAATAAACCATTTTACCGACTCAAATGCGCAACCACCAATAAGACAGAAAACAGCAACAAGAAATGCAAAGCAATGCAGTGATGTATTACTTTCTAAACGTCCAGAGGGATTTGGCAAATCGGTACAAGTATTCTGAAGTCTCTCAGCTCATGCCAAAGAACTGGAGGGGAACGGAGCCCAGGTGTTTTAAAATTCTGCACTGGGAGATTGAGTGGTCACTGTGGTGGTCAGATGGTTTCTCCTTGCAGCTGATGAGGGACAAAGCAAACCTCCAGCCAGCCAGCCTCCTGAGAGCTCTGCTGCAGAGAGCCTGCAGCCAAGTAGGTGCTTTTCACCAGAAGCATTCAAAATAGTCAATTAACAAAATACAGAAAGCACAAGGAGGAAAGAGAATCTTTTCTGCACAAGCTACACACAAGCACTGACAGTGGTTTGTTTTGATATGTAGGGAAGATAGGTTTGTTTGCGTCCTTGCTTATTTTTATAGAACAGGATGACAATGAGGTATTAAGGAAAAGCAGGGGCTGCCCAAACCCTTTAACAAAGAGGAAATACCTCATGCATGTTGCATTTTGTGAAGCATACAAGATTTATGAAAATAAACAAGCCTGTCTTTCCAAAACACTTTCTGGACAACATCTAGGGTTGAAACATTCTGGGTATTTAATTCAGCTGCTGGCAGAAAAGTACAAAGTATTATATCAGAATACAAAAATACTGCCCTCCAAGCAAAGCATCTGGTGCATTCTAAGCACACACAACACGCTGTTAAACATGGAAGGGAGAAAATCACATCAGCCTGTAGAGAGGTGAGCAGACAGGACTGAGGAAGAAAGGCCCTTCTCCTCTCAGTGGGAGGAAATGGAGAAAGGGTAGGGAGGAGATGGAGAAAAGGTATGACACGGACTACCTTATCTTAATTTAGTATAGCCTTCTCATACTCTATGCTCATATGGACTGCTGGCCTCAGTATAGTTTTGGTATTTAAATATGCAACACTGCTATCTCATGTGAAAGGGTACTGTAAAATCCACTTCCTTGGGCCAGAATTTCATGTGTTTATGGTCTATTCTTTAAACTTATGTCAGAAAAGTATGAAATATGATGGGTAAATGTTTCCATCTCTCTGATCCCAGATCTCAGTCTCTCTTAGAAATCTTCATCTGACATTTCAACCATCATCTTCAACATCAAGTTGGCAAAACCATACTCTTTTCTGTAGATAATTTTGTATTTCCTGCAGCCTCTGCCATCATCTGGTCTCCAGTCCACCCTTTTTTAGGGGGAAACAAGACATCCTCAACCTTTCCCCTTTTGACACATACATTTGTGTTCCTGGCTTTTCTTTCATCTGGTTCTGAAGAACACCCTTTGTTTGGGGATTCACCACACTCCTACATTTTGCAGCTCAACTGTCTTGCCAATTTTTTTTTTTCTGGAGAGTTTATTTTTAGCACCCCTGATTTTACTGATCTGTCTTATGGTGTTGCCCCACAGATGGCTGCATTTGCACAAAAAACATAGCAGAAGATTGATGTGGCAGCAGGAAGAAGTGGCATAGGGAAGGAAGAGAACTGTCTAGATCAATTTTGCCGGTGGAGAAAATGTAATATGGAAATGCATTCTGACTTGCAGCTTAAGAAGAAAAGAAAAAAGGCTTTGATGAACTAAAATATCTGCAATATCTATTGACTGCAAAACATGTGTTTATACTGGGCCTGCAAAAATTGGCAATGTTAAGAATTATCAGCATATAACTGGTAAATATTATATATCAGTATAGCTAAGATACAAAGCACATGGGACAGGAATAGGTGTTGAATGCCATCAGGTTTCTGTTCACTCTTTGTGAAAGATTATTTGCCTTGCACTGATTTTCATCAATTGTATTGAGTGCAGTAGATTAAAAAATACATACTCTGGAAGAAATGCAGATTAGGATTTTCTCAAAAGGCATCATTAACCTGAAGATAAAATGACAGGATGTTTAAATACAGGGGCACCATGATGACAAGCTTAGGATAACAGACTGGTGTCAAATAGAGCTATCTAATGTAGATGCATCCTCACTGATCCAATTTACAAAGTGGCAAGATACTAGTAAACAATGTGCAGGCTGAGAACTTTTCAAATTATTGGCATGTCGTAAAACATTAAAGGTGAAGGCTTCCATAACCATTTCAAACATCTCGGATACCTTAGAGTTACATCACCTGATCTAAGCAGTTTCTGTAGTAGTCAACAAAGAAAAAGCAAGGGTAGAAAATTTAAGGTATCTAGAACTACAGGCCCCAGAACATGCCAACTGCAAGAAAGAAAATCTGTTTAAATCAATTAAATAGATTTATTTCCACTCCCATAGAGAGACAATAGAAATAGTTAGAGAAGTCTGGGTGCCTGAATCCAAAATGTGGCTTCTAAACACATATCAGATGCCACTCAACTTGTAACGCTCCAAAAGTCTGCAAAAGACTTGTTTATGAGCTTATCATTTCTTGAATACCTAAAACTGTATTCCTGGATGTAATATTTAAGATCTGGAGACTGTTCTGGAAGTCAGGTGCCTAAAGGTGAGGAGTTACTAGATGTACTTGTGATACCTGTGTATTTTCTTGGAGCTAGCCCTTTTTAAAGGTCAATTGATATCACTGTCTGTATCCTTAGATAGCCTCAATGTGTTATAAAAAGAAATTAAAATCAAGAAAGAGTTAGTTATACTGTAAAAAGCAGCAGACTGTCATTTCTGTTGTTCAACAGTTTCCATTCTAGTCCCTTGGGCTTTCCTCCTCTGTTACTCAGAACAGCCTGAAACTTCTGGTTTTGATGGGTTGAGAAGTTATGTGCTTAGTCTCTGCTCAAAGGTGAAAATGTTTCTGGAAAGCTTGAGCAAGAATGTTTTTGCTGTTTTAAGTGTGAGGACAGTGGGGTAGGGGGGAAAATTGCATAAAGGTAAAAGTGCTTGAGGGTTTTCTAAATAACTTTTTCATTAGCATCACTAGATGTGAAAACATTGAAGTCATGGTGGAAATAACCCTGCTCAGGAAAGGCCTATACTTTTTCTAAAGTTGGTCTCAAATCAGTCAGAGGGTCCTTCAAGCAGCACCTACAGTCCATCTTTGGCAGAGCCAGAAAACATTTAGACTTTCCCTGAGGAGCTAATTTAGCTCAGCTTTAGCTGCCCTTTGAGTCACAAACAGTGCCTCCATTTCTTCATGGTGATACACTGACTGCACCCCAAAGTCCTAGTCCACCAGTTGGGCCATTACTGCATAATCCTTCCTGGGGTGGCTCCTCTGCAGTATATCTACAGGTTCCCTCACATATAAATTTATATGCATATACACATATAAAGGGGAGGCTGTTGAGGGAGGTGCTTGGAGCCCCTGGGGCTCCCACTTCAGTGGGCACCATAGCCATGGTCTGCTACTGATGGGACAGGACCTCTAAACTTGTCACAGCAGGCCTTGTGGCCTTGTCTCTCTGCATGTCCTCATATCACAGTTAAGTAAAATCAGTCACTCACAGACATTTAAAAAAATGTACCATCTGTCTGACCATGAGGGGCCAAAGGGAGCCTCTGTCACTGTGTCTGTGGGGTATGCAGAAGTGGAAGGTTTCTCCACAGGAACACCTCACAGAGCCTGGTGAGATGCCTCAGGTCAACTGCAAGGAGGTCAGTGGACCTGAAAGCAGCATGTGTTTGCATCCAGGGTGACAACTGCCAGCCTGGACAGCACGAGGAGGAGATTCTAGGCAGGCATGACACCACACAACCCGTTGTCACATGCTATCACCTGCAGTCATGCCAGACATTGGATGTCCAGCCTGAGCCCATGTTGGACAAAGACAGTGAAGGAGATGTCCTCCTCAGCTGGACTTGTAGTGTACAGCCTCTGACTCTCCTGTGGCCACAAAACCATCTTGTCAGTGAGCAGCACAGGCCAGGGTCTCCCCATGGTGGCAGGGCAGGGCCTGGCAGCCAGGGCCTGTCCCACCACCCCAGCCCTGAGTCAGGCAGCTGGGGGGCAGCGGGGCAGCCCCAGCCCTGGGCATTGGGCACTTCCCTGGGGACGGGCCAAGACCAGGCCAGGACATGAGCCCACAGGTGGGCCTAGCTTGGTGGGGCCCATGGCCAGGCAGGGCAGGGCCATGGAAGCCGGAGACTGTCTCTGCTGCAGCATCACCGGGGCAGGGGCTGAAATAAGGTCCCTGGCTAGGGACAGTCAAGGCTGTGGGGTGTCCTCAGGGCCCCAACACATCCTTCTTCTGAGATTCCATATGGCTTTGACATCCCTGACTTCAAGAAGAGCTCACACAAGCAGGGCTCTGGTGGGAGCATTGATGTATGCAGTCACATTGTTGGTGCAAAAGGACAGAGGTGGGGATCAGGGAGGAGTGGTTGCCTTTAGCCCCTGCTTAGAGGGCATGAGATTTCTGGTAGAATGGGTAAGTCTATGAGAGCCAGCTGACACAGGACCTCTGTACAGGGAGAGCTTTCCAGAACTTCGTCATCCTTCCTGGCCTCACCAGGGCAGACGGGCCATCCGTGGGGGAGAGTCGCCTGCTCTGTGTGGGGAGCTGCAAGCACAGCTCTACCAGTTTATGTGGCGATTCCCACTTGCAATAAAACATCCTGCGGCCCCAGCCACTGCCCGAGGGTGGAGAACATGAGCAGAGCACTCCAAGCCGGCCTGATTCTCCCCAGCATCAGCATGTGAATTCTGCATGCCCATGTACAGCCGCTCTCCTCTACGCACTAAGCCACTGCCAGAGTAGCAGTTTCACCATGAGCATTGTGCTTGTGACCATGCCTGCCTTCCTGCCAACATCTCTGGCAAGTCTGCTGTTTACTGTGATTACTCTCAGCGTGACCCTCATGAAGCCGCAATTCTGGCCTTTACCTCTTGCCCAGAAGTCTCCTCTGTTGTCTCTCCTTCCTCAGGCTGGGCAGGAGCAGGCCTCCCAGACCGCCTCCGGAGTGAGGTGGGAACCTCTTGCTTCCTTGCATGAAGCTGAGTCCAGATACAAGTTAGTAAGTAACAGCAATTTCCCGTGGTGAGGACCATCCAAGTCCGATAATCTCTCCAACCATTCCCAACAACTTCAAACCCCTTTTGGGACAGTCGTTGCGTAGAGAGAGGGCAGTGACTGCAGTGCCGTGAGATTACCTGGGAATGGTACATAGTTAAATCTTTGACAGAGAGCTCTAAATAGTTTTGATTCATGGTAGCCAGCATACCAGGACGTGCCTAGTTTGGCCATGATGCAACATGACTGGAAGATAACTGGTGGTCTCAAATGTCCCTTCCACACACAAGGGAAATGTCTGAAGCAGCCAAAGGTTTTCAGTCTATTCACCACTCAGACCAAGCTACAGAGAAGCAGCAATATCAATGAAGACTATTAATGTAATGCCCAAAAGCTTTGATAGAGGTTATCTTATATACCAAGCTTCTTCATTTTCCAGTCTAAGCTGGTGGTCACAATGTGCATTGTCTAGGACTGAGTCCCAGTTCCTGACACCTCTCCCAGATACCTGGGCAGTTAGCTTTGGAGAACTGCTCCAAGTAATGCTCCCATGAGGCAATCTGCAAAGCCAAGCCCCTGCACCCATACACAAGGTTTCAGTACTGGCCTCGAGGGTACAGGTGTCTTCGGGAGACGTGCTCCAGTGGGGACCTGAAGGAAATCACAGAAGAGGAGTGGCAACAGAGCTATATCCAGCAGACTTCAAGGGCTTCCATGATAATGACCTTCTGAGTCAGCTATGGGATAATCCTCTGAACCAGACCTTGCAGAGTCTTTTCCAGTTCAGTCTCTTTATCACGCTCCAAACCATAGGACTAGAACACATACTATGCAGTTTGTACATGGGGGACAATGTGCACCTGCATTGATGGCAAGGTGAGGAAAATGCTGTGATATGTTTTGTTCTTCCTGCTGTCCAACAAGGTCCCCAGAAGCTGGCCCTCCATTCAGCTTCACCTCTGCCATTCTGCCCAATTTGCCTGTCCTTCTCAAAAAGAAAACTGAATTGATTTAAAATATATTTAACATATGGTTTAGGCCACGGTTGTTAGCTTCTAGAACCAGGTGTCTTGAGTTAGCCTCTTACTTTCTTTCATGCTAGAATTTGCCTACTGTCCCAAAGTAATCAAGACAGGAGTCAGTGGATTTGGCTTCTCTGAGGACTGTGTCTGCCTCAGGTTCTGCGGGAGGTACTGTGTGTGTTGGTGCTGCTTCCTTTTTTTTTTTTTTTCTTCTTGGCTGGTCTTCACAGGGTTTCTTTCCCCTTGATTCCTTTCTATTTTTGCATTAGATCAGCTAAACACATGACACCTAAGACTTCACTCTCTCTGCTCCCCCCACCCCTTGCACTCAATTCTAGCCAAGATATACGGACAGAGATTTCCTCTTACCCAAGGGTAATGAGTCACAAAGTCTGGATGATTAGAAGGAAGGTTTTGGGTTTCACCTGCCTTTTGGGAGATCATTTTCTCCTTCAGATACCATTCCTAATCCTATACTCATTGCAGATGCAGTCTACCACAAGATCTGCAGAAGTGAGTCCTCTCTGGAGACTGCAGTGCTACTCATTGCTTTCTGGAAGGTGTTTCTGTACCACATTTATCCCTAAAGGGTTAGAACTGACACTTGACACTGAAACTTGTTTAATGTTTTTTCTGTTTCAAGTTTCTATAAAGCTGAACCACTGAGATAGTCTAGGTTTCTATTTGAAGCAACAAAAGAGCAGCCATACCGCTCCGTAAGCAGCCTCTCTGACGTTGCTGTGGGGTTGATCTATAATGCAAGGTATGTAGGTGTATTTGGGCTAGCTCTATGAGGGTTCAGCCTCCTGTGCAACCACAGAGCACAGCACCCAGGGAAGAAAAACAGCACACCAGCCTTCCAGGCTGAGAAGTGCTCGGTACTGTTGCAGCATTAATGCTGGCAGTAACTGAGTCAGTTGAGATCTTGACATTCTAGTCTTGCCATTGCTGCTTCAGTAGGGAGTGCTGACTTAGAACAAAGCAAAGATTATGAGATTTGGTACAAAATTATTCCCTGGAACAGTAACTGGCAATGCATGTCTCTGCTCATGTGAATATCTTTCTGCAATGCCAGGAGTGTGTGTTTTAAGGTTTAGGTCACCCCAGTTCACCACCTATTTAGCTGTCAGATCTGGGCCATGCAATATAGAATCTTACGTTATTGGTGACTGGAATTCATTACTACACCCAGATACTTGGCTGACTTTCACAAAAGGCTGGATGAGTTTATGATCGATAAAAAATTCACGTCTATAGAGCTGAAGAAGATAATAAGCAAATGATGCAACCTATTAACTGCTGACCAGGGAAGAGTTTGCACCTCCACACATGCATTTAGTGGAGCAGTTCCTCTGAAGCTTCTGATCTTGCCCATTGCTAGAGACAAGGCTCAATGGAGTAATTACCTCAGTCATAATGACAGATACTCCAGTGCCATCAATTTAAATCCTTTTCATAGTACTGAATTACAGCTTGACAGCAGAGATCTCATGACACACTCCTGCTTCTGATTCCCCACCTGCCTCGTGACAACTCTCTTGCTTGGTTACATGAAAAAACAACATCACTGCCTAAGAGGAAGACAAAATGACAATAAACTTATTTTAATGAAATCTTTGGATTCTTTGCCATCTCCTTTCTGTATTTTTGTTCTTCCTTTTTGCAGGATTTTACATTTATTGGGACTCAATCTTTTCATCTTGCAGCTTCCTGTTGCTCTGATGTGATCACTGTCCAGTTTGCAATTTCTTTATCTGTGCTGCTAGAAGTTAGAATCCAGTGTCACAATTAGCATTTTACAGATTGCAATTTACACCAGTGAAACACTTCCCCACCCCAAAAGTGAGTTTAAGGTAGTTATCAAAGGTATGGAGGGATGCTTGCTTATTTTAGTTTTGTTAACAAAACAAGGAGAAAATCTCCAGCTCACATATTGGGTTTCTCTCATCTGGTAATAAGAATGCATAAAGACTGATATTTATTTATTTATTTATTCATTTTTACTTACCATGGTAAGACGAAACACTTGGAGCGTGAACACTTGCAGTTAGGATATGAGGGGTGTACCATACCGTTCTGAAGACTTGAGATACTTCAACAGTTTATATCCTGACACTGAAGTCATAGGTTAATGTAAACATTTTATCATATATCTGAGGCATGCCATTTTCCCATGACATACTGTAGCCTCATATCAACTAGTTGTCTGTAAAGAAGCTGTATGAATCACCTTCTGGCTGCATCTGTCTTTCTTCTTTCAGTGTAGGGAATGCACAGATTATGATCTCAGATTCATGCTTACCATTTGAACAGTTAAGGTTAGGTCAGATGAATTCTGCCCTCAGATTATTCAGGTATCAGAAAAGATGCCAAATGCTCATTTCTTCCTTCCTCTGCAGCATTACTAAAAATCTACATAGGGATTCTTGCAGAATTATTTGGTATAATAAATGCTCATACTTAAAAGCAAAGTGCTATAATTAGCCAGTGATGACAGCTTATGTAGTTTAATTTGCAAATAAACACTTATTCTGTTTCTAAGACCCTTAAACCAATTTTTCCACAGCTGGAGGATCCTGTCAGCCAGATCACAACAGGCAACTGGAAGGAAGCAGTAAGGGCTCTTTGCAAGGATTTTTTTTTTTTTTTTTTTTTTTTTTTTTTTTAAAAAAAAAAAAAAAAAAAAAAAAAAAAAAAAAAAAAAAAAAAAAAAAAAGTTCTAGGAAAAATATTAAACCC
>NW_015094509.1:10460689-10504575 GCF_001431845.1 Calidris pugnax
CTTACACATTGCTCTCACACCTTCACTCCTCCTCACCAAAGGATGTCAAGTTAATCCAGGGAAGGCACGCTCCTATCCAGCATATTGGAGCATATCCCATTTTAGGTGTGTTTTTTTTTTTTTTTTTTTGCTATGTAAAGATGTGAGCTAGCCGGTTGGTAGCTTTTATTCCTCTTTATTGCACATGAAACCTTGATTTAGTGCTTGTGCAGTACCAGAGATGTGTAAGAGACACTACAGCCAAGTAAAAGGCGTTGAGAGAGCCCCTTGTGGGACTAAAGCATGTCAGGACTAATGGAGGGTTAGAATGAGCAGAAGGAGAAAATACAAGATCACAGGTCTTCACACCGTATTTAACTCATTTTTATCCTTTACAGAGACCCCTTTTCCTGAAGCATCCAAGCTAAGCTATAAAGCTTGCTAAGGGAGGTAGGGCTCCCCAAAAGACCATTTATGTCTCCTTCTTGGAGAGAGGGAAGGGGTGGGCATGTGTGGGATGCAGCTGGCATGGGCACCCAGACCCAACAGCTCGCAGGCATTGGCTCTGCTGTGTAGCTGTTGAGGGGCATGAAGCCAGCCTGAGAGAGAAGTGTTAGGGCTGTTCAGCAGTGAATAAACTGTCAATAACAGGTCTGCTGTGATTCCCTTTGGGTATAGCTGAGGCTTCAAGCAAGTGAATGATACAAAAACAGGAGACAGAAAGCTACTCAGGAGCATCTGCTCTTGAGCCTCATCACATTTCTTAGTCTAAGGCTGTGTTCCCCACAGAGAAGCCAGAAAAGAGTAATTCTAAACATATTGCTAAAAACAGGAATCACCCCCAATGCAGATAGGTTAGGAAGACCCCAGGGAGGAGAGTGTTAACATCCTTGTAATGCTATGCCCGCGATGGCCTGCTTTCTTTTTGTCTTACTGCTAAGCAAAATACAGGATACATAAATAGAAACACTGAATATAGACTGCAGGAGATTATTTTAGCACAGTATGAAGACATGATGCCAGTAAACCTGTAATTTGAATATATATTTTTGTTGCAAGATCTGGTGTTCTGTTTTACACATAGACACACATACATAACAAGAACAATGAGGCTGTCAGTTCTGGCCATCTCAGTAGTATTGCAGAATTCTGAAGAAGATGACAAAATGCTGCATTCAGTTGAGAAATCAATTTAAGCAAAATGCTTAGAGAAAATAGATTGTTATCTATAGAAAAGGGGAAATGAAGGGCAAGTGGAACTTCACTAAAATACGACCTGTTTTAGAGATAACAGAGTTCTAAGCCACAAATAGAGTCAAGCTTAAACAAGTTGAGCTATTAAACTTGTTGAGCTAGTTTAATTGCAAGAAAAATAATCCATAATATCTAAATATTATGTTTCCTGAAACTGAAGTGGACACTAGCAGAATATAAGATACTTCTGTACCAACTGTCAAAGAAACATTCACAATAATTCATGAATAGAAGGAAGTATCAGAGCAACAAGAAAACAGTATGTAATGTTTTAATAAGAGTTAGGCAAATCTTGGGGCATCCAAACTGACTAGGGCTCCCATTTCTAAAGAAAACACCTACATGTACCTTCTGGACACTTTCCATTTCAAAGGTCCTTCATCCCTATTGCCCAAGGATCTCTCCCTGTTAGAATGTACCAAAGGGCAATTTTTTGATCAATAAATAAAACTGATCATCTGGTATATATCTAATCCTAGTGACATTCTCTAGATCTAGGTAACATGAAAAAACAATTTGAAAATAACCTGTAGGGAAAGAAGACTCTTTCCTTTCTTTCATATGCACAAATAGGCTTGGAGGAGAGTGTTGATGGCATTCACTTTCCTTTGGGAAATCTGGGGAACTATTCCGACTGGTTTGGCCAGAGTTTGCCAGAGGACAGCCCTGCCATGCACTCCCCATTCTCTGCAGCTTGGTCATTTCCCGAACTCTTATATCCCTTCCAATTTAATGAGTTTATTTTCCCTTGGTGTTTTGCAGTTTTTTCCTGTCCTTTCTCGTTTTTCAAATGAATACTCATGTTTACTAGCATCTTATCCGAAAGGCCAAGACTTCGGTACAGCTTTGGAAATATTGCATGCTGCAGACTTTAATTTGCCTGTTGCTTGTGCCTGCCTTTAGATTATAAATAGAAAAATTCAGAAAAAAAACATAACTTAACCCATATAATACTCTACTAAATATCCTTTCTGTCATGACTAAAGGTAGTGTCTCAGTGTCAGTGAACAGAGCAAGAGTGAGACCAATTCTTTTCAATCTGTCTAGAAATACCCAACTGCGATCTATGGAGAGCTGCCTGGTGGTCCCCACAGACTCATCTGATCACATGTTGCTGGCTCCTCATCTTTTCCAGCTGCTAGCTCCTAATAAAAGCAGAGAGAAAATGGTATTCCACAGAAATAATGAATACGGCTGCCCCAGGGGTATTATGTGAATGTGTACAGGAGAAAATATGATCTCCACAACCCTGAAAGCAGGGGAGACGAGCATTGCAAGACAGTCTCTTTGTTGACCTGTGATCTACCATATGGAAAAGTTGGATGTTTGTGTGGCCTTTTAAGTCCTAGTTTGATTAACCTCTTCAGGGCCATTCTTTACCCTCATTTTCCTCCCTGCAGTTGCATTACACTGTTATAAAGCAGTTTTCCTCTAAATCTAGATCCCTGGAAATGACACGTAGGATAAGATCCTTAGCTCCTGAGGCAGGGCCATTTCACTGCCAATGCAGGATTTTCAATAGCTCTACTCTTAATCTAATTACTTCTCCAGTCAAGTTTAAAATTTTCTCAGTCATTACAGAATTCAAACAAAACTGTAGGCTGTGTGAATAAGCCTAGCCAAATGGGGATTTTCTCTGACTAAAGGTCAGGTTTGGCCTCTAAAGAACAGCCTGTGAAGTAATGAGTGCTTGGTTTCTTTGAAAATTGCAATTGTATGGAAATGTCACAAGAATACATGTATCTTTATTTAAAGAACTGGGTGTTTTTTTTGTCTGGGTTGCTTAAAACCATATGACTGAGGTATTTTACAATGCAGCTGTTACAGATGACTCCAACATAAGCTCCTTTACAATCAAAGGGAGGCATGGAAAGTAACAGATCTTCAGATAAGAGAAAATTCACTTGTAGCTGTGTTTAGGCTCATCACTTCCTTTTTTCAGAAGAAGACGTGTTCTCGCACCCATGGGACTGCACTGCAGGCTGGAGGGTGGAGGGGCTCATCCCGGCTCCACACACAGCCCACCGAGGTTCTTCCCAGCTCTCAGCCTCCTGACACCCCACTCACCTCTGAGCCCTGAAGTTGAGGAGAGCCCCTTTCACTTTACATCCCCTTTCACGCTGCTCAGTCAGTGCCCACATGAAATTCAAGCTTCTATTTGATGGGATTCTCTATATCTGTCTTCCTCTCCTGTTTTGTGCCTTCCTCTCTAGCAGAAACCCTGACCCTGGCATGTCCTTGGGGCTACAAGTTATTTATTTTAGCTAAAATAAAACAGAAAAGAGAAACTCAAGTACCTACTACTGATGAGCAAATAGCTTTTATTCCGAAAGGAAACATGATGTGAAAAAGTACCCTTTGGACAGAGGACTGCGGAGGTATCAGTGGATGTTCACACTCAGCATGGCACTTAGTGCTACCCTTTCGACAATTATCACCTCCTGGCGTAACCCGGGGCTGCTGAGCTGATACAGAGCTGGCTGTCCCACCACGGAGGGTGCCAGTGAGGTTCAATGCACCACTGAAGGGGCAACGTCTATCTGATGTGCTGCTGGAGCAGAGCCACAGTCAAGGACACGTCGGGCACCCGACTGCGGTTGTAGCATCTCCTGGTGAATGACTGCGTAGGGAGAGGGAACTTCTTGGAAAGGAAATGAAAGCAGCAAGGGGGATGGCCAGGCAGAGATGCTGCAGGTAGGCAGAGGCGGCGTGTTATATCCTAGGAAGACGCAATCAGAACTGCTGGGAGGGAGCACACTTCTGCCATATTGCTCTCTTCCTCCCAAATGTGGTTGTGTGGTTGTGGCAGGAGTCAGTGAACGGCCCTGGTTATTGTGTGACTATTCATTACTTCAGCCCCCCGCAGACTCAGGGTAGAATTACCTAAACACCCAATATTCACATTTTGCAGCGTTCTTTTAATTCCATAGCCATAAAGACCGGAGATTTTACAGTTTTGAAAATGAAAGAGAACCGTACAATAACTTACAGACACACATAATAGCTTTTTACAGGAGGTTATAGAGAATTTTCTGACTACAGTTAAGCTGTAATGAATGTAAAAAAACTCACACCGGCACACAAAAAAGGGAGGAAGAAGACAAAAGAAAATCTATTTACTTTTAAAGGCCTGTTGGCAGCTAACATAAAATCAAAATTTAGGTTTTGAAAAACAGTATATTTTACCAGGCAAAATCTAATGAGGCTGATTTTTAAACAACTTAGCACAATTACACTGATTGCAAGAGCAATTTGGGTAATTACATGGGGAAATGACCATAATTAGCCAGAAATGAGCAAGAACCTTGCAAATGTTCCCATATACAAGATTTTCTGTGTCTTTCTATGAGACGTTCAGTGCTTACTACAAGCTCTTTTCTTTAAGCCAATAAAAAGGTGTGGTTAGATCAAAGAGTCTGTCATATGTTCGTGTGTAGTAATCCAGATACCCAAAATCCCCAAACTTTGGGGACAGTTCTGAATTGTTACAGATGACCACTGGGATTCTGGGGGGATGACTGCATGTCTGTTGGTACAGTAGCAGTGGCCAGTGACACATGGAGAGGCATTTCGGTATGCAAATGTGGAGGGGGAGGAATCGTGCATTTTGCATTGAAGTTCTGCCTGGCATCATGTCAAAAAGTTAATTTCAGTGCGGTAAGAAGAACAAAGAACAATTTTAGGAAGGGTTTGATATTTTATTCATATTTAGATTAGGTCCGGAGAGATGATGAGAATGTTAATTGGTCTCTCTGAAGAGACAGACGTTCTCACCAAGAAGAAAAATAATCTCGAGCAATTGGGTCTTTTTTCTTCATTTTTCTTTTTTCTCTTTTTATCTCCTCTATGCAAAGCTAAAGAGAAGCTGAAGAAAGCCAGGCCAAATGGCAAGAAAATGAGCACAGGAACAGAAGAGACTTCAACTGATGAAGGGAATTGTGGACAGCAGGGACAATAGTCAAAGCGAGTCCTATCTTTCTGGATAGAAATGAGTTGGCTAGAACCTTTCATAATTGTTTATGAGCTGTTATTATTGTTGTTATCATTATAGATCTCTAAAGAGAGAGGAAAGTAGCTGATGGAAATTTATGGCAACTTTAGAGATAAAAAAAAATGACTCTCTAGAAACTTTCCCTGTTAAAAAGCCACTTTGGGTGGTTGTAAGACTCTTCTCTGTTTAAACAAGGGGTCCTGGTGATAAAGGCTTCACAGAAGAATGCTGAAAATAAGAGCCCAAAATTACTATCACTATAAAACTCAACATACTGCCAACAGAGCTGTGTTTTTGGCAAAACTCACCCCGTTGTTTATCAACACAGTGAACTTCCTCTGTAAAACTCATCCATGGCCCAGCTGGACAAGGCTTGTAAAATAAGTACAACAAAGTAGCTTAGCCTTAAAGCTCTAACCAAGAGATGGCAAAAACAGGGGGGACTCTGCTGAAGCCCTGTTGTTCAGCTCTGATAGGCTTTCTCTTAGATTAATATGATTTTTCCAGTGTTCAGTGTTATTTCAGCTGGCTACAGTACTCTTGTTTCCTGGTGTTGTTCCATCTGTGTTAACATTTTATATCTGTCTTTTTGTCTACTTTTTCCACTGAGCTCTCCTGCTTCCTTAGCGTTGCTACTAAACATGACACAGGAGCCTGGTAGATGTTCTTGGGGCTGTTGACTTTGCTAGGACCTGATGCCCAGCTCTGTTCCACCATGTCTGGCTTGACCTAGTGGAAGAAGAGTAGCCATGTCACAACCTAATGTGAAATACATCTTTTTATTATGATAGCAGAGGGCAAACCGACACCACTTGAGTAGGGTGAGTAGTAACACTAACTGCTCTGGTAGCTTCTCATCTTGGGGTAAAAGAAATTATGGAAAAGGAGTGAAAGTGGGACACTGTCTTTCTCCCAGGCAGGGGACTCAGTGTGCTCCCTGCACACCGCCGAATTGTTGCAGAAATGGCTGAAGTCAAAGCAGAACAGTCTGTAGGAAGCTGAGGAGAAGGACATCTCTGCTCAGCCTGCCCTATGCAGTGGGGGATAGCGGCCATCTGGTCTAACAGGCCTCCACCAGAAGTCAAGCCCTTATTCATCTGGTGCTGTGGGATGACTGCTTATTTTTGGGGAGCTTTTTCTGCTCTTCAGCTCACTTTCTCCCAGTAAATTCCTGTTTGGTCAAGTCCATCTGTTTGATTTCCCTTTGGAGATGCGACATGCTGGGCATTTCGGTAGGAAGAGGATGGTTTTCCTCAGAGGCTGGCTGGAGGCTTGAGCTGATGTTTCCTTGGTCACTCCTGAGAGTGAGCCTGGCAGATGGGTGATGTGATGCTAGTCTCCGAGCTGGAAACATTTCCAAAAAGAATTATATGTGATGGGAGACTGGGCTTGATGGCCTCACAAGCTCAAGCCAGTCACGTATCCTTGTCCTTTCCCATCCTCTCTTTTCCTATCCTACCCTGCATCTTATGCTGTAGCTAATGTAGCTGATGCCTCTGAAGAGGCAGAAAATGCAGCATCGTTGCTAGTGAGGAAGCAGTAAATGCCCTTGTGAATGTCTTGGGCTGTGGTGATTCACAGACCAGTACAAACTTGGGCTAAATTGGTTTCTGGCTTCTGCTGTTAGAGGAATGAGCTCAACTAAACTTTTCTACCTTGGTAGGATATGATACTTGATGGGAGTTGTCTGTCTATGGATACTACTTAAATATATAGTAACCTGGAGTATAACATTCTGATTTTAGTTAAAAATGTTAATTTAATAGAAAATGCTTAGTTTGCCATTTCAGGGAACGAGTGGATCAGAGCTTCAGCTGGCCCGTGACTGTGTAACTCCATCAAAGAGCTATTATGGTACATACCAGCGCAGGGACTGGCTTCAGGCCTATGATTACTTTTGGCCCATATTATCTACCCTTACTTTGCAAATGAACTGAGTCTGCTCATAAAGTAAACATCCAGCATGCTCCATGAAGGACTTGGGAAGCAACAATGCCTGCCTGAAATGTTCTCCCGTGTAGCTCAGTTTCATATGTAAGTGTCAATAGCTCTTTTATGGGCTGCTTGGGATACATCAGATGCATATTAGATCCTCTTTTGTTAAAGTGACACCGAGCCTGGCCCAGCTGTTTAAAACTCAGCCCCTGCGTCATCTACGGTGATCATTTTCACCACTTGCTTTGGCAAACTTTCATAACCTGGAGAGGTTCAACTGCAGTTAGCTTCAGTAGTGTAAAATTAATTACTTTTGTATATTCCTGTGCTGTAAGCACTGGGTGCAGCTACTGTGCTGTAATATTAGATTAAACTGAGTACATTATTAGCTTTATCAATGATTCATTACAATCTTAATGCCAACCGAAAGGACACAGAGTACCCATTTACCAGTGTGCCTCTAGCAAACACTGCAATACACGCAGGTGCTTTTTTTGGAAATGCCTTTATCAAGGAATATAAAGTAGTAGAAATTTCCTGACTGGAGTATATGTGTTTCAAGTAGATTATATCAGAAATAGGAAAAAAAACCCTGCATTTAACTTTAGACTCGAGGCGAGGTGCTCACGATGGGACTCAGCCATACGTTCCAGGCAGCCAGGATTAATAGGAAATCTGTGTGACAGCCGACAACTGCAGACTGAGAGCTAGACCATTTGTAACACTGATTGACAACTGTGCTCATGGAAGCCTGTGCGAAGGCTGGAGCAACTGAATGCGGCTGTGAAATAAGGTTGAATGAAAAAATGAGACTCGCAAAGACTCTGGGAAGCTTGTGGCATGTGAGCGATTGCCTCCTCTCAGCCATCCTCTCCTTGTCTTCCCCCCATGGTGTGGAAGGAGCTGTCTCCTTGATTCATGGGTCCATCAGTTTCCTCCACTGAAAAGTCATTCCTCATTCACTCACCCCTTCACAGCAGGCCTGAAGGAAGGGTGGGCACTTTGGGTGCTATTAATATGTAGAAAAATGTTAACTAATAACAGAATAAAGAGAACAGGAGAATTCATTTTCTTCTTCCTTTCCCTTTCGGGTGAGAAGGGGTATTTCAAAGAGCAGACTTTAGCCTCTACAGATGCAATATACAATTTCAAGGCTTCCCAGTCTTCTTGAAAGCTGAGGCCTCTGACACACACGCTTGTCAACAACTGTGTATTCACCCCTGTGGGCTTGGATCAGATGCTACTACGTCCCAGTTTGTCACTGGTATAACCACTGATTTCAGTTGAATTAGTCTTTATTTACACTGGTGAGTATGAAGAAAGGCAGGTTTGCTAAGTACAGCAGATCATACGAAACCAGTCTTTTTCTTCACAGGAGGCATTAGTCACCACTGCAGGCACTTTGATTTGTAAGTCTGTACACAGCACAGGCAGGCTTTTGAGAAAGCAAAAGAGTGTGTTTGTGTGCATTTCCTGGGTCATTGAACACTCTTGTAAACTCTTGGGTTGGTTTTGGTGAGGTTGGATCAAATAGCTAATTGTTCACTTCAAAAATGGATCAATGAAACTCCAGAAACAAACTACTCTGGAGATCAGAAGCAAGAGCTGCTGTGTGCAAGATGGATGAGGAAATACACACGTCCCAAGAATAGCCCACAGCTGTTTATAGGGCATCTCTATTTGGACCTGAAGGATGGGAGCAGTGCCAGGTGCCCTCAAGACACACGTGTGATAAATATTACTCACTGGTAGCCATTTGAATGTGCCTGATTGATCTCGAACTCCTTCTAAGAAATTAAGTACTTATTAATGATAACAACTACATTACGGGGGTCTTTGGAGCCCTGCTGTGTTCCTCTGACCCAGGGACCAGCAGATTCAGTAAACCATGACTAAGAAAATTAAACTTCCTGTGATTAGGTTTCATTTCACTGTAGATGAATCTGTATTTCTACCAGAAAAACATTTAGGGTTTAATGACTCAAAAAGAACTGAAAACTACTGAGTACCACTTTTGCCATTTGCAGATGAGTGTAAATGACATTATATAAATGAGAAATCTAAGTCATCAGAGTTGCATATTTAGCCCAAACAAACAGAATCACACAATCACTGAATGGTTGAGGTAGGAAGGGACTTCTGGAGGTCACCTGTTCCAAAACCCCTGCTCAAGCAGTGGCACTTAGAACTGGTTGCCCAGGACCATGTCCAGATGGCTTTTGAATGTCCCCAGGGATGGAGACTCTAAAACCTATCTGGGCAACCTGCGCTAGTGCTCAGTCACTCTCAGAGGGAAGAAGTGGGGGGTTTTATGTTACAATTCATACATTATGTCTCAATTTTCATGCAACACACACCCAAATCAGGGTTTGTTCTCCGTCCTTCAAAACTGAGTAAGCAGAATGGACAATTTCTATAGAAGATGAGTAAATAGAAGAAATTTCAAAATCATTTCCCATTTAAATGCTTCTTCAAAACATTTTCTGCCAAAGCTAATTAGAAAGGGAATTTCCTAGAAGCTTTCAGAAAATTTGCGCATTCCTTCCACATCTATTTTTGCAGTATCACTGCGCTTCACCTTATGCATGGAGCATCGCCCTGAAGAAACCTGGCAGGCCTTGTCTTTGATATGATGCCTCTCGCAGTTGGCTGATGCTACAGTACCAGCAGGAAAACCAGCCACTGTGTGTTTGCTGGGCCACGAGGCAGCTAGGGCAAGGCAGTGTTTCATTAAATTCTCAAGACATACATATATATCTATACACACACCCCCCTATATAGATAGAAAATTCTGCAGATACTCTATGCATATACATATTATTTTAAAATGCTGAGTATTTAAATCAGTACATATGTAACATACATGTATATATTACTGCATTTTTTGTGTATGTGGGTGTGCATGTATATAGACACACAACCATATGCGTTAAAGCTTATTTTATTTCTCTTCCCTCCTCTTCCTTCTATACTAGTCTTCTTCGACTATAAGCTTGCTGGGTCATATGCTGTGCCTGATCTGGTGCATCTTGTCTTAAGGGGGAAATGAGGATATTCTCATAATATAAATACTAATTTATAACCCAAAATCTGTGTTCCAAGAACACTAAGGCTGCTAAGTCAAGCAGCCAAAGACAGGAAAGACCAGGACTAGGGAGTCCTGTGTCACTTTAATTCAGTCTCCTTTGCATACTGCTAATTACCTGATCATATATTCTGCTTTTTCCTTTTCCATTGCCTCATTCGGTGTATGAAATGTGCAGTACTGACTTATTGAGCAATGAGGAAAGATTGGTTTTCCCCTAACTGGTCCACATGTGAATTTACATCCGTTTCACTGCATCTTGTTCAAACTCTGCCACCGAGAAAAAATTGTTGTTTCCTCATTTTTTTATTGTCATTGGTGCTCATCTCTGTTGCCTTGGAGCGCCTCATGGGTTTCTGTTACAGAACACCCTCTCTACAGAGGAAGCAATGTCCACTGCTGATGGCCAATTGAGCTAGATTAAGGTAAAATAGATTTGATTTAGTAAAACTGAGATAGATTAAGGTGAAAAATTAGAAAACCTATGGGACACAGTTTGAGGTATACCTATTTTTTCACAGTATTTATCACCAAATACTACTTATAGTTTCAAAGCTCAGCTCTTGAAGACTTCAGTTTGGTGCTCAGCACGTCTGAAAAATAAGCCCAACAAGCACCAAGACAGACCATAAACCTCAGATCACAGGCCCAAGGGCTGAGCCACGGGAGCCCAGGCACGTGCCACGTAGTTACGTCCAAGACACCCAAGAAGTAGAAGACTTGCTGAGTTCTCTCCATCCTGTGGTGTGGGTCTCCATACATCCCGTGGTGAGAAACCTTGATTCTGTGCTGCTCCAGGTCAACACACGTCATGGGATCCACAAATGGAGTTTTGGAATGAATTAAATATGAAAATGAATAATGCACCTTGTGCAGCGCTCCTGGGGAGACCTACTTTGAGATCACATTTAATTTCGTGCTCCTCTTAAATATTACATTGTCACTGCACTATAGATTGCTAAAGTGAAAATGCCGGGCTGCATCCTGGGGGCGGCGGCGCAGGTTTCGGCATCCGGGCAGGGAGATTGGGAATGGCCAGCCCTCGGGAAGGAGCAGGGGCACTCTGAGCTCTGGGACGGGTGGGCTGTCTGGATGTTTCACGAAAGCCATCCCCCTTGATGCCACTCCTGGTGTTTGGGTCAGACTTACCGTCATCAAGTTCCAAAGTGGATCTGGAGTGTATTTCTGTGGAGCTGCCGTTTCCCATAAAGATCCTCCAGCTTTTCACAGCCTCTGACACACTCGCATCTGTTTGCGCTCACTCTGGGCTTGGAAACATTTCTCGGGAGAAGGAGCAAGTCGGGTGAATGTTTCTAAAAGAAGAGGTGGATTTCTTGAACGCAATTTGTTAGCATTGCAGGAAAAAGTGTGGTTTGTAAGAAATTTGTCTGCTTTCAAGCCTTCGGGCTGAATTTTTCTGCTTTTTATGGGCTGGCTCTTTGGCTCTGCTGCCTGCTCTCCGTGAGCTGTTCCTGGCTCAGCTGGCACAGCCAGGTTTGTGCGTGACTGAGAGAGCCTCTGCATTTCTTGTGACCTTTGAGTTGATGCCCACGCACAGAGCGGTCCCCAAGCTGCTGCCTCAGCTCCAGCCTTTAAAGACTACCTGAGGTGCAGCGCCAGCTGAAGAAGATCCTGGAGGCTGTTTTTGGAAACTACCCACAACCACCCCAGAAGTTTTTCCTCCTTGTAATTCACAGAAGGGATGTGAGATGTGTCTGGATGGTGCCCCAATGCCTCTACCTTTCTGGTCCCCTTCCTGTCCCATACGACAGCGCATGTGAAGAGAGGGAGATGTAGGCTTCAGTGTCACAGGGCTTGGTCTCTTCTCACCTCTTTTGGATCTCCTGTGGGCCATGGCACCGCAGCCACATGCTCACTGGGTGATGGGGAAGGCAGAAGGCTGAAATCACAGAAGATTGCCGGGGAGGGATCGTGCAGGGTGACAGCATGACTGACCAGAGACATGAGGGATGGAGAGGCTCGGGTGTGTGGCAGAGAGGAGGTAAGGGAGGACAGAAACAAGCCAGGAGCATGACATTTAGGCCCCTGCTTCTCCAGTTTGTGCGCATTAAATCAGTGGTATGGACCACTGTGAATTAATTGCTATTGCCTTTTATGTACTTTAGCTGGCTACAGCCGCTCGATACACTTTTAAATATCCCAACAACTCCAGTATTGTTTGCTGACACTTGGTAAATGCTCTGCTCGGCATTTGGTTGTCTTGATAGCACTGAAGTCCTGTCTCACTTGGAGGCGGCCAGAGGCTTTGGTTAAGGGCCCGTCCAGGTGTTGCGGAAACAATCCAGGGCAATTCTAAAAGCTGAACTGTTTACTTTTCTGTACACATGGGCTGCTTATCACAACCACCTGGAAAATTCCACATACGCAGTTGCCCCAGAATGGGGCTTTGTGACAGTGCAAGAAAAATGTTTTTTTCATCTGATTCACTGGCAGTGATTCTCCAGTGGCTGAAAGCATGTTTGGGTTAGAGTAGGAAGGCAGAAAGATGAGAGCGAGCTTTAAATTAAAATGGAAGCTTTGTTGGCATAAAAATTAACCTAAATTTCTGCTGTTGGTGGCCAGAAACCTGCTCCCTTGCCACGATCCCAGCTCCCACCATCACCTGCTGCTTGTCGTTGTGTGTAGGTTACAGCCGCATGCGGTTGTGCCAGGGCTGTGTGTCGGTACAACCCAATATACTGACAGTTGACATAGAAACACCCTCTCACGGGTGCAAAGCACTTGCTTTCTCCCTTGCTTGTTCCTCAGCTGAGCCAGTGGAGCCCCTCAGGTGTTGGGGCGCAGGAGCGATGGGGAAGAGGAGGGTGCTGGTGCAGCTGGGAAGGGAAAGGCAGAGCTCACGGAGCAGGGCATACCTCTGGACGGGCACAGGACCCACAGGGCCCAAGGCTGTGCCAGGCTGAGCTGCCAGGGTCTGCCCTCTCCAGCTCTTTCACAAAAACGAGCTCAAACCCAAGGCAATAAAATGAGGCTGAGACTGGGGGGAAGTGGCCTGTTCTGAGCCTGAAGCACCGTGTGGGACACGTGTGGAGCAGCGTAAGCAAGAGCTCATGAGCCAGGAAAGCAAGAGCTCTTCTCTGTGCCTTGCTTTCTTCTGAGGTACAGGTGATGTGCTCTTCACCTCTGCTACATCCCCTCTCGGTTCTGCTGAGAAGTGCTTTGGGATGGCTGAAAGGGCACTGTAAAACCTGTCCTGCCCTTCACCCTGCTCTCTGTGCTGGAGCAGTGCAGCACTCTGTGCCCAACCTTTCCCATCCTCCTCCACCTCAGCCTCCAGCCTTTTTTTGTGCAAACGTGTAGGGTTGGAAACAACAGTAATCTGAGTGACAGGAGGCAAATGGCCATTCCTGGGTGACCCGGAGCATGTCTGTTGCAGCAGCTGACGCTGATAAGGACTGGAGAAGCTGCAGCCCATGTAGTTGTCCTTGTAATCCTGCAAGCAGTGTATGTTTGGGGATTTCCTCTCCCCGCTATGTCCCTAGTCACAGTGCTAAAGAATTAATCTCTTCAGGGACACATCCCACTGCCACTCAGAGACAGTTCAACCGGATAAATGTCCAGGCTGAAAATCAGTATGCCAGGGAATGCCATGCAACGCATTAATGCAATGTAATCACAGGTGTCTCTGGAAGTTATCCTGAAGCTGTTTGGATGTGGTAAGAGGATGACTTCCCTGCAGATGTTCCAAGCCCTTCCATAATGACCAGTGAGCTCATAGCAAAGTTTCCTGCACCAGCACCCAAGCTTTGACTTTTGCTCTGCAGTGTAAACCTTTTCTCTCTGGTTTGGCTCTGCTACCTCCTTTAATGTATTAATACAACTGGTTTTGCAGTCTCCTCCCCATGACCTATCACATCACTATTATCTTCCTTATTAATCATATCTGACATTCAATTGGCATGTTTTGACAACCTTATCAGCGAGATTTGTGTTCTTTTTTGACCTCAGCCTGGCGGGAAGGGGAGGACAGGGAGTCCTTGAACAAGTCTCGGTCCTAATGATAAATGCTGAACAGAAGAGACATCTTTCTTTGCTACCTCTTGCCCTGTTCTGTAAGAAATGATGGGGGAGCTGATTATTAGCCTGAGTGCCTGTGCCGAGAGCCACAGGACCCCTTGCTTTCACTGGGTTCAGTGGGCACTGCCCGGACACACACAGTACTACACCCCACAGTACTTAATCACCCGTTTTAATGCAAGGAATCACACGGCTGTTCTTTCCCAGCTCTCTCTCCATCCTGCTGGTAGGGTCAAGAAACGTACCCTCAGTCAGCACCTGCCATCGCTTCATGAACTCCAGAGCATGAGCTCCTCTGACCTCCCCTGCCATCGTTCCTGTCAAGTCCCTCCAGCACACATGCAGGATGACTCTGCTGCCTGAGGTTTCCAAAGGGATTCACAACAACACAGGAATAGTTTTTTTTTCTTTCAAAAAATGACAAAATGTGGAAGATCTAAAGATTAATGGAGAGTAATCTGCTTTGAGACTAAGAGGCTGCCCATCCTCATATTGACACCTCCTAGAATTCCTCAGGGCAGAGAATCCCTCTCTTTTATGCTTTGTAAAGGCAGGCAGGCTTTTGTGGTGCTTGATACCTGTTGAGGGAAAACAACACACCTGGTCTCAAAGCATTTAGCCAGGTAAGGCTTCCACAAAGGCTGTTCAATTCCAGAAAAAATACTGAGTGAGGCCCTCAGGATTTAGCTCATTAGTTGTGACTCTCATAGCACATGTGGATCCTGAGATGATTTGAACTAAAATGGTGTCAGGGAGGTCTCTCCTCCTGTTTGTGTTCCTGGTGGGGCAATAGTCTTAATGTCTGTAGCTCTCATATGATTGCAACTTGCTGCACAGGAAGAAGCAATTACAGATGAGGGCTGAGCTGCCCAGCTTCACAGCTGCCTTCCTGGGTCTCGTTAGGCATCTGTGGACAATTGGAGGGATGGAATGCGCTAACGAACATATTCCTCCGCACCAGGCTTGTCCTACCGCTTACATCAGCCACGTGCTGGAGCCAGGGCAAACCAGGTGAGTCAGATAAAGGTATAAAGTGGGATTGTCTCCAAGCAGCAAATGCTGAGGTGCATCTGTTCCTCACCCCTGCACAGAAGCATTTGGGGAGAGAAGGCTGGAATATAAGGAGTTTTCCCGTAGCTGTCCTCTGCAAGGCTACCTTGCCAGGGAAGCTCCTGGAAAGCTGAGGCTACGTCTCCCTACATTTTCCTAAATCACCTAAGACACTAGAGAAGGTGCAAGACGAGGCAAATCATCCAGATGCTCTGGAAGGGGAAAGCCAGCTGAACTAAGCTACAAACCCAGCCCATGCAGATGAGCTTGGTTTTGGTACGAGGCACACTGTACCCTCTTTTGTCAAGCAATTAGCCAGGCTGTCAGTAAGGACTACACAATCTCACACGGGGTGTCGTACCAAGCAGGTTATCCCTTACTTTACTGCTAGGCTGTTCTGGAAGAGGTTCCCATTAATTTTTTTTCCCCTCCCTCTGATGACACATTTTCTAAACCACAAAGCTGCTTTGATCTGGACAACACCAAGAGTCGTGCTGTGCTGTGGGTTTTCCCTTTAAAACTCTTGGCAATTATGCACCCTGGCAGCAATGCCTTCCCTAGGGGCCATGGCTCAGAGGTCCTCCAAATAGGCCGGGTGCTTTCGTACAGCACTGGACCTTTTCTCTTCCCGTGACCTTCATCCACAGAGGTTTTGCTTGTCCTTGAGTCTTGGCTGCCCTGGGCGGCTGCAGCTGGTAACGTATTTCAGTCCAAACTTCCATGTATACAGGAACTTGACCTGACGTGAGCCTCCCACTGCTGACTCCTTCCTCACGTTCCTCCTCTGCAGCCAGGCCGGCACACAGAGCCTGTGCAACGTGGTGCTCCTGTTGCATGACCCACATGGATGGGACACAATTGGACAGACAGATCCGTGACTCATTGAAAAGTTGCCTCTGACTTAGAGGGTTCAGGGCAGGAGAAAGGCTAGTTTCATCTTGCGTGAGATGATCCAGCGTGGCGATACCCCGTGTGTCAGAGAAGTAATACTTGGAGGTCTGCTTATTCAAATGGAGAATTTGGCTTCAGCTGACCTGGGTTTAGTCACGTTGCTGACTGAAGAGCTGCTGCTTAGGGGTTTTGACTCTGGTATTTGGAGCAGATGGTGGATGAGAGGCTGTGGGTTTGTCTTCCTGCCTCTTTCTGCCTGCAGCTGGATGTGGTCCTGGAGTAGCCTTTTGGTGATAACCATGAGGCACCAGCAGAGCCAAACCATTCTGCCTGTCAGCCTGTCTGGGAAGGTTGACCCTGCTGTCCCGCAAGGACTTTGGAACAGCTTAAGGCAGCAGAAATAATCTGTTGCAGGCTGCCTGTAGGACGGCATGGCAGGAGCCAGAATAGGTTTCGGGCACAGAAAACATAGCTTTTCGTGGTTTTGTTCTTGACCTCACTGGAAAGGAGGGAAAGTTTTCAGCTGCCACCAGCTGCCTGGTGCTCTGCATGGGTGTAATTGGTGGTGTCCATCTATTTTCCCACAGGCTGTCATCCATGCAAAAGCTGCCACCAGCCACCTCCACAACCAGTCTACGTGACAGCCGTCCCGGGACTCCTGATGGCAGGAGCTGGCTGAGCAGCACAGGGTGTGGTGTTCCTCACCACCTCTTCTCAGGGCAGCCTGGGCCCCCTGTGCCTATTAGAGGTCTGGGTGCTGGGGAGCAGGTCCACGCCTGGGCCGGCAGTCAAGAAACCTGCCTGACCCCTTACCTTTATCATAGGCCATCAAGTGTCAACCAAAGAACACTACAAACGAGGACATCAGCTCACTCTCTGAGAGCCTGCAGATGCTTTGTGTGATGCCAGTCCTGCAGGACTTCCCACCCGTGCCTCTCCACTCTTCACCTGCTCTTTCTCTGCAGCGCTGTGTAGAGGTGGCGTGAGCAAGTTTTATTTCCTTCTCCCATCCACTGAGCGCCTGCTCACACTCCAGAACACGCTCCCCCCTTCCCATTTTTCTGATTTCCAAAGGGTTCCAGTTTCTCCCAGCTCAGTTGCTTTCCCACCTCCTCGTTCCCTGCCTTGCTATCCCAGCAAAGGGGCCACAGGTGTGAGCTATGCAAAATGCTCCGCCTCCCATCAGGTGTCACAGATATTACCATCATTTCTGCCCGGCTCAACTGCCAGTAATAAGGATGTAAATAATGCATGAGCTGATGCTAGATGATGATCAAATATGCACAGCTGTGAATTATTGTGTGGTACTGTGCTTTAAGGTTGGTGAAAAGAGCCGCTTTAGAGCTACTTAGGATTTTTATATTCTCTTCCCAGGAACTTTCATCTGAATGTGCTCACAAGATAACATCTTAATTAGTCACAGGCCTTTATTTCAGCTTCTGCTTTGCTTGGCTTTGTTGGTTAAACAGCTGAGGACTCCCTGGACCAGGGTCACAGCAAAGCCAGTGGGAGGTGGGTGATAATGGCCGTGGAGATTTTTTCACTGCAGGAGGGAAAGCAGAAAGGTTTCAGGTAAAAGGGGAGGATTGTTCCCATCTCTTTGTGTCTCCCCCTCTCAGAAGTGCTCTGAATAATGCAGCCTACGCCACCCCCATCTTAAGGCCTATGGATACCCCCCTCCTTTGACTGCAGAAGGGAGGGAGTTCACCCCACTCAGGATGGTAGCGCTGGGGAAGCCGAGCAGCCAGTTACCTCTCCAGAACATTTTGACTGTGCCTTATTTTCAAGTTTTCACATTATGTGAAATGACGGGCCAATCAGGCACAACACACGAAGCAAACAGTCTCTGAAGTTATCAAAATTGTCACTTTTGTGTTCAACTATTACAGGTACGCTTTGCTAAATCTTTTCCTGTCTTTGTTGATGCCGCTGCTTGCTCTCTGAGAGGCATCAAAAGGCTTGCCATGCTCCTTTCTTCTCCTCTGCAAAAGGCACCTCTCGCTGCCACATGCTGATCTGTTTCCCACACACCTGACACGTGCCGGTCAAATGCTTTTTCTGCCGTTTCTGAGCTTGTGCATCAGGAACCAACTCATGTGTGTGAGTGCTCTTTTCACATCCCAGGGGGGGCCAGGCAACGTGGTGGGGCCAAAAACCAATGAGCTCCGGTCAGGAAGGCTTTGCTTTGCAAATCATCTCACCAGGGATGACTCAACCGCAAGGCAGGAAAGTGCTTAAATGGAGGGGCACTGTCATGAAATTTCCGTCCTTCCCAGGTTGGAAACTGCAGGCAGCCAGAGTGAACATCAGAAGATCAAAGACAGTGGAGATACCAAGTTCCCAGGCTGTTTTAAGATTATAAAGAAAGTTTTAAGGTTATAAATAAGGTATTTTGGGAACAGAGGAGGCTGAAAGGCCTGTCCTTCTTCTGGCTGGTCCTTGTTCTCTTCAGAATTGGGATGGTGTATGGGGGAAAAAGCAGAGGTCCTTGCCTCAGGGCACTGCTTCTCAGACCTGAGCAGAGGGTGAGGTCAGGGCTGCCTGTGGGGCAGGGAACTGGACTTTGAACCATGGGGTGAAGCCTGGGCACAGCGCCTATCTCATTAATGGCCCATCACAGTACACTCCTGCCTTGGTGAAGGCATCTTGGGCAATAGTGTGGGGATGCTATTGTAATGCACAAAAGTAAGCTGAGGTGGTTCCGCATTTACTTTAGCTTTTTTGGGTATGTCATTTTGCAGTTTCTAACAATTTTTCATCTTCTTGTATATGGAATATTATTTCTGTCCCCCACTACGCTGTGCTTTGTTCCTAGCGGTAGCTCCAGGATGTTGCTCTCTCAGGAGCCATAGATAAATGCAGTGTTTTCTTTTAAATTAACCTTTCTTTAGGTGGACCAAGTTGTTGGTACCTATGTTATGCTCTTCCTTGCTGGACCATCAAGCGCCAGCTAACACAGGGACTGACTCGGGGCTTCTGTCCCCAAACAAGGGCACTGTCTTTTTCCAGTGTGAGGGCAGGGGTGGGCAGAAGGGACCCGTGTGTGTCTCTCATGACGGCTCTGCAAAGGAATGTGCATTTTCTTTAGCTTTGCCTGGGGGAGAGGCTTCTGGCCTGGCCATCTGCACCCAGGCTGCCTCTCATCACTTTGGAGGGCGCTGCCTTGGGGAAAAAAAAAATCAAAATCAAAACCAATAGAAGAGGAACAGTTGGAAAGATTATGACTTGTCGGTGCCCAGAGCCCAGGCAGGAGCAGAGCACGTCAGGGAGCAGAGCTCTGACAGTCACAGAGGGAGGTAAAATGAGAAGCCCCACAGGTTGGGGAGCCTGGAAATGCCCCTGTGGCTCAGAGCCGGGCACTTTGGGAAAGACAAGAGAACTACGGGGAGTGCTGCTGGCCTTTTGTGTGGCTGATTTTCCTCTGTGTCCCTTAGGGGACACCCTGTTATTCCATCTCAGCAGTAAGAGGCATTACCTGGATCCCATTTATCTGTGGTCGTTAAAGACCTCTTTTTAACTTTGCTGAGAAAAACAATGGTCTCTCCAGCGCCCCGCAGTTACATTTCATTTAGTGACACTTCTTTTGGCCCATGGATTGTGGAAGGTGTTTAATATCATTAAACATCCAGCACTCCCACGGCCGTCCTGGGTGATGTGCACCAGATAATTGCACTGGGAATATTTGGGAATCCCGGCAGGGATCCTTTCTGGGTTTCCTCCGCTCCGCAGTGCTGCAGGAAGCGTTCCCAGCCGCACCCCTGGACACGGTCACATCCCTCTCCTGCTCGCTGACATATGGAATGAATAGCTAACGGTTTTATTGACATTTCTATACAGGGTGCAACTGTCATAACAAAACGATACGCAGGCATCCAGTTCAGCTGCAAATTCACCTCTGTCATACAGACCCTAGACCTGCAATTATGAAATGTGCTGCCATAACAGATACCAGATTTTTCCACTGTGGATACTGAGAACTTCAACTATTCCCACACACTTCTCTGTCATCCTTTTCAGATCTTTCTTTCCTATTATAGCACATTTTCAATCTAAAGTGATACAGCCAATCAGTAGTAAAGCGCTTGGATGGCTTCTACATCAACACTCAGGAAAACACCGTCAAAATTGGGTGTAAGGGAGGGGAGCAGAAAGAGACATTATTTAATGATGTCTACTAATGCTTACAATGTCAGAAGATGAAGCAACACCATCTACATCTGGAAGAGAAAAGGAAATAGTTGTAGTTCCATTTTCAAATTCTACAGCTTATGAAGTGACAAATGGTGTTTATCCTATCTGGAAAAAATGTTATTCTTAATTGTAATACTGTCACTTCTGCCAGCTCTCACAGCTTCAGTGTGTGGCTCATGACAAATGGTGTCTTTTCAAGCCCTGTTTTGATTATATAGGAATCTCAACAATGCTTTTTTTTTTTTTTTAAGCTTGACAGTATAGCCCAGAACAAAACCTGAAGGTTGAAAAAGTGGAAGACAGAAAATTCACTATATGTTGACTTTAAAAAAAGCCTCATTATTTTTAAGGAAATATAATCATTCTTGTTATTATTTTATTTTTAGTTTTCCAAGTTGGTAACATCATACTTCACAATATATACATGTACACGTACATACATGTCACTTCATATGTCGCTGCAGTGTCTCTCTACACAGAATATCCTTTTGTTTTGCATTAATTATATTTATATATGCAAACCTGGTATTTTTACATCCCTACTGGACCCTTACATGTATAGAAGGTACAGGAATATGCAATTATGCTTCTGTTTGTTCACCTGGTTACATTTCCTGGACTAGTCTGGGAAGATGCATGCCATAATACCCCAAAGAGTATCCATACTGTAAGATCACAAGGAGAAACTTTCTGGGAGACATCTAATAATGTGGTTAAAAAAGCCAAAAAGAGCCTGAAAAAAAGCAGTTCTCATATCTCATCAGACACTAGATGTTCACATCAAGATACATAGAAACTAGAAATGAAGGCAGCTTCCAGGAGATATTTTTCTGCTGTTGAAGATCGGTGGGAACATGCAAGTGGATCCAGTGCCTAGATGGAGGCAGTTGGTGCATAAATTTTACCATCTATGTTTCCAGTGGACATCAGAGAGCACTAAAAAGGGGATCTGCCCATCTCATAGTTTCCTGAAAGTGCAGGGCACTCATTCATGTGTAGAGCAGGTATGTTTCTTAGCTACTGAGCCACCGAAGCCCTGACTGTCACTGTGCATCGCTTTTCAGAAACAAGGGGACGATGCATGGGCAGGAGATGACCTTTCTGTCCCCAGACAGCTACAACCAGCTCTGTCCTGTCACGGTTGGCTTGAGGGAACACTGTTGTAGGATGCAGGAATGTCTGACTGTGGAGTTTTGTCTTGAAATAGACCTCGGTCCAGTCTGAATAAACATTTTAATGCTTAACCACAGAAAGCTGTTGTCAAGACGATGGTTTCACACGCTGGAATTAGAATATTTCTTGTCAATATTAGCCTAACTTTGTTCCTTTGAATGTGGAGGAGCCTCACCACAGGGGAACGTGGGGTTTATGGTCGTGCCGGCGCTTTTCCTGTGACTAACAGAAAGAGCAGCAAAAGCAGCAAACCCAGGAAGATGAAGCCAGGCAGAGAGGAGGTGAGCTGTGGGAGCAGCTGGGGGGGTGGAACAGACTGTTTCTGTCACCTGAGCCCCCCCACCACTAGCTGCTCCTTCAGAGGGGTGAGAGGAACCCACAGGTGCTGAGGTTTGTCCGTGGACACCTTTGCGAGAGGATAACCTGTGGGATCCCTTTGACAGGCTGCCTGGTTTTTGCCCTTTGTGTTCTCCCTGCCAAGCTGGGAGCCCATTCTGCTGGTGTGCTGAGTGTCCTCAGCTCTTTCTGCCACCAGCTGTACCTGGGGGTGTCCTGTCATTGATGGGAGGTAGAGTCCTGCATCCTCGGACCCCCCAAGATAAACAGCTCTGTTACTATGGCACCAAGCTGAGACTTCCCCACCTTGGAAGGTCACTGCTGAGATGGTGCTTATTTCCACCTATAAAGAGCTTTGAGATCCTCGTTTGCAACATGCTGTGGAATCACGACACCTTGTAGCTAACAGCACCCTGAACAGAAAATTCAGAAGGAGCCTGGCCAGAGGAAGCTTTTGGAGTCACTGTGAAGGTGTCCCTCAAACATGCTGCCCAGTGCTGGGCGTCAGGCAGCACGTGAGCAAGCGCTCACCCTCCCTACGCTGGCAGGCTGCTAGGGCAAGTATTCATTTGGGCTACCCCTCACCTTCTTGGGTCAAAAGGAGGCAAATTATCAAGCTGAGAGATGATTTAAACTGCCTGGTCTCACCCAGCTCATTCCAACAGAAGGACACTCAGGAGTAGTCTCACCAGCAGCTCAGCATGTCGAAGGGACTGCGTCCTCCACCAGAAATGAGCAGCAGGAACTAGTAATTAGTTTGAGGACGGCAGGCGTACCACATCCTTCCTAGAAACCACCACAGGAAAGGTAGATGGTGGGGCAGGTAGTTCCCTTCTGGGATTTTAAGCAAAGGCTTGGCGGTGACTGTGTTTACTACACAGCTCCTCACTATGAACTAGACGACACTGGTTTTGTGAAGACCTTACAGCTCCTGTCAAAGCGCGAGGGACACTGCTGATGTGTGGGATTCAGACCAACACCCTTCGTGGCATTGCCAGTCCCTTGATCTGCACAAAAAATACCACACATCCCCCTGCCAAGCCAACTAGCTCTTGATAGTCCTCTTTCCTGCCCATGCTGGCAAGCGTGGGAGGTGTAGAAGGCCACACGGCATGACTAGTCAGACGGGGCATGAAAGGAAGGCTGTGCAAAGCAGCAATACAGAGGCAAGGCATGGCCCTCCTGCCAGAGGCACTGTGCTCCCACCCTCTGCCCAAGAAGAGCAGCTCCTTTTCTCCACACATTTGGGGTATCACAGTGGAAGAAGCTGAGGCCATGGTTCCATAATGTCTCTGGGTACAGATTTGCCCCTGGCTCAGCCCTGGGCCTTTGTTCTAGTGTGATGCCTTCCCACATACACATATCTGCAGCAGGTGAAAAGCAGGCAGGTCTAAGGACAGAACATATGCAAGAACTTGGGATGTACCTCAGGTTCCCAGCAGAGCCCATCTGTATCCAGAGCAGTTCATAGAAATCAGTAGATTCCCTTCAGATTTACACCAGAATAGGAAAGCAGAAGCTCCTGAGAAGTTCATGTTCCCATAAGAGCTATGTGCTTTAGTACAAAGCACACCCACCCTTTTCTCTGGCCTCTTTCTTTAGGATGACTCACGCAGATTTCTGTTTGCAGTTGCCTTCGATCACTCCAGTGAGTCTGCTGTGATTCAGCCGTTCTCATTTTGAACTCCCTCAGAGCATTCAGTCAATCCCAGCCTACCAAGGTCGGAAACTAATGAAAACAACATGATACAATTTCCAGAGATGCTTGATATGCTTGATTCTCAGCCACCTTTCTTTGCTGAATCGTCAAGCAGCTTCTCTGGAGGAACATGATTAACTCTAAGACTCGGTGGGACAGCAGGCATGAGGGATGTTTGCCACCATCTCCAGCGAATAGTTCACATTCCGACCAAGTGTTTTTTACTACGTGTTATGAAGAAAATATGACATATTACACACACAGAGAAATAGTTGGAATATTGTTTTACTGGGTCAGATAGTATAGGGCTGTCACTGTTGGCCCAGAGAGTCATGACTTTGTGCTAAAAAGAGGATGTCCTGTCTGAAACAGAAAGATGCAAAATTCAGAAAGGTATAAGGTTCGGCATCGCCGAAGATGCTCAGTATCTGAAGCAGGTGTGGCAGAAACTCTGCTTAGACCTGGAAAGTTGAGAGAGGGTCATATCTGGATGCTCAAGTCCAAGGTTGAGAGGAGAAAGAGATATGAAGGAGATCCCGAGAAGATCAGCTGACAGGGAGAACTAGAGAAAATGTGTCTACAAGTCACCCTGGCTTTTTGCAATAAGCAGCATAAAGAGATACTTTAGCCAGGCAACAAGTTGCTTTAAATGGGAAGAGATGAAGGAAAAAGAGAGAAACGGGTTTTGCTGATTAGAAAGTTCCACTGCGTTTAGCAAAAGGCTGAAGAAAGTATGGGATGAGGAAAGACTTGTTTAGGGGAAAGATGCCAACTGAGCTGTGATGTTATTGTAAAAATCCTATTTTGGGGTTTGCGCAAGTATTGGGAGGCAGTTTTTTAAAATTCCAGGGAAAAGGGAAACCAAAGCAGCAAGATCTAGTGAAATCTCTTTTCTGTCTGTCTTTGTGAGCAAAAACAACTCAAGTTACCACCAAAGATTATTTGTGTTCAACATTAAGCATGGTACCTTTTATTTCCAGTGAGAGAATTTCCAGTGCACATCTGTGAACCATCTAAGAAGTCCTACAGCGAAAACAGGAAAGATGAATGATGACATTAACCAGTAAAACAAAACAAGGCAAAAAAATCCAAACACAACCAAAAAAATCCTGTTTGGAAGAAAACTCAAAACAAGTTTTTTTTTTATCCCCCCCCTTTCTTTTTTAATATACTATAAAGAGCATAAGGGGCACACATATAATTTCTTTTCCTTCGGGACACAACTGCAAACCACATAATGGCAAAAGACACTCAAAACAAGTTGGCCAGAAGACTAGCGCAAATGCCTGGCTCTAATGGAAATGCCTCAACCCTGTTGCTGGTCCCAGGACCTCTGCTTCTTCTCAAGTACAAGCTCCAGCGCTACCGCACACCCACGGACGGGATCAGTCCTTGGCTCAAGAGTGACAGAGCAAAAACTTGAGTTCCTGCAGAACAGAGAATGTTGCTAAGCCATCTGCAGAGTCTCCTGGGTACCGGGTGTGATGAGATCACAGGAACAATCCTGGTCCCTGTGACAACAAGTTCCTCTGGGGGACTACCTACAACATCAACAAAGCCTTTGGCTTCCTGGAAACAATTGTTTTTCTTTTTAGTGGGTTACCCCCTCACTGCCAAGAGGCCAGATTTCACACCCACATCTATTATTGGAAAAATCAATCAATCTCTAATGTGAACAATCCTGGCTTTCCAGTCTTTCCTCATAGGGAAGCTGCTCTCCTTGGCCCTTCTGGTTGCCCTTCTCTAACCACCCATATTCTTCTTCAGATGCAGAGACCAGGACCACATGCAAAATGGTGCCCTCTGTCTTCTTCTCAGTAGCCTCCCTGAGGACAGTCACCATTTTCCTGGCTTTCTGGCTGCCATGGCACACTGAGAGGAGGTTTTCAGGGAACTGTCAATAGTGACTCCAAGAGCTTTCTCTTGAGGAGCAGCGATTGCCAGTTGTGAGTTCAGCACCATGTAAACATGGTTCAGATTATTCTACCCAAGACATTATCTTGCCTTTGTGTATGCTGAAGCTCACGTGCCACCTTTCTGCCCCCTCCCTTGGTTTTGCTAAGCCCTCCAGGACTTCTTCACCAACAGCTCAGCATTTCAGCAGACAAATGAGCTCGCTATTGACTGCAAACCTGGGCGTGCTGCAACACACACCCTTACTCCAGGCTGCTGGTAAAGACCCAGAACTGATTCCTAGGGGTTCTGTTGCTGCCTTTTCTCCATCCTGAAAAGTCACTGTTGAGCCCTAACCTAATACATTGTGAGCCTAACTAAATACATGATGTCCAGTTTAGCCACCTACTTGTTGCCACCTCCATGGACTTCCAGCACAACGGTGAGGCTGGCTTGTCCCTTACAGAAACCGTGTTGACCGCTCCCCTCTACATCACATTTCCCCACGTGTGCAGTGACCCCATGGCTCTGCTGTCACAGGGGGGGCTGGAAGTCAGACTCACTGGTCTGCTGTTCCCCAAGACCCCTCTAAGTGGGAGCTACACTGGCGACTCTTGAAGCTGCTTGCAATGAGAGTTTACACACCTTGGCGGGAAGTTCTGCAGCTTCATACACGAACTGTCATGTAAATGGTGCCTGGTCCTGCTGGTTTACCAACCTCCAGCTTATCTCTTTGGTCTGATACGTCTGCGAATTCAATTCAGACTGGTTTAGCTCTTTTGATGAATTGCTATCAAGAGTATGTCAGGTTTGGGGCTCTCCCTTATGTCGTCAGCAGGAAAGACTGGTACATAAAGCTCACTGAGCATTTCTGCTGTTTCCTTGTCTTCCCCGAGTGCCCTTTTACATATTTGTCATTAAACTAGTTGGCTTCCTGCCTTTGCTATATAAAGAACTATTTACTATCGGTCTTTGCAAGGCTCAACTCACATTCTTTTTTAGCCCTTTTAATTTCTGGTGTATGGTTGACTTGCCATATTTTGTGGGCTTTCCTGTTCTCCTAATTTGGGTAAACTTCCCATTTTTTAAACATTAACTTACTGCCTGCCATAGCATCCCTAATGTTCCTACTGAGCCGTGAAATGGCCTTTTCAGACTGCATTGTTTTCTTTTCAAATTGGGGCACAACTTTCACCTTTTTAGTATTTTTTAGCAGCATCTAGGCTGCCTGTTCCCTTCTTCCTTTTCACACTGCTCTTTTTAAGGTTTTGTTTCTCTGTTTGTTTTTGTTTTTTTTTAATCTCATTTTGTTATACCTCTCTTGAAACAGAATATCCATGCACTGTATATGTTTGGGTTGTTCTCTGCCATTGCAACCCTGACATAACTTTACTACAGTTATTATCAGAGAACTGCTCTCCCATTAACATCTGGAGCAGGTTTTGTGCACTGCCCCACACCAAATCCAGAAGAGCATCTTTTTGTGGGTTCAATAGCTAGTTTTTTTTTAAGAAACAATCATTTATTGTGTCTCTGCATTTTATGTTGCTGAGGCATTGATCCAAATGTGGGTAACTGAAATTCCCTCCTGCTATAACCTGTCCTAAACATGTAGCTTCTTCAATCTCACTTAGCAGTTCACAGGATCACAGAATAGTTGAGGTTGGAAGTCACCTCTGGAGACCCACTCATCAGCCCACCCCCACTCAAATTAGGGTCAGCCACAGCAGGTTGCTCAGGGCCATGTTTAGTTGGGCTTTGAGTATCTCCAAGGATGGAGGCTCCACAACCTCTCTAGCAAACTGTTCCGGTGTTGGACCACCTGCACAGTAAAACATCTTTTTCTTACGTTTAAATGAAATTTCCTGTATTTCAGTTTGTGCCCTTTGTCTCTTGTCCTTTCACTAAATATCACTGAGAAGAGTCTGGCTCCATCTTCTTTTCTTTGGCTTGCTCAGAAAGCATTCAGGTAAGAGAAAGTGTTAGCAACGTGCTAACTGAATCATAGAATAGTTTGGGTTGGAAGGGACCTTTAAAGGTCATCTAGTCCAACCTCCCATGCAATGAGCAGGAACATCTTCAACAAGATCAGGTTGCTCAGAGCCCCATCCAACCTGACCCTGAATGTTTCCAGGGATGGGGTATCTACCACCTCTCTGGTCAACCTGTGCCAGGGTTTCACCACCTTTATTGTGAAAAATTTCTTCCTTATATCTAGTCTAAATCTACCCTCTTTTAGTTTAAAACCATTACCCCTTGTCCTATTGCAACAGACCTTACTAAAAAGTTTGTCCCCATCTTCCTTATAAGCCCCCTTTAAGTACTTGCAGTGATGGAGTTCTTGGAGAGCTCAGCACAGCCTGGTCAGGGTTTTAATTCATGACGGTCCTTTTCCTTATAAGGATCTACATAAGGATCCCCTCTGTTTAGGACTCACTAGACTGTATTTGGAGTACTGGGTCTGGTTTGGGGCTCCTAGTAAAAGAAAGACATTGTCAAATTGGAGACAGTCCAGTGGAGAGTCACCAAGATGGTCACGGTGCTGCAACTGAGAAGAGTGGATTTGTTTAACCCTGGTGAAGAGAAGGCTGAGGGAGGGTCTTATTGCTGCCTACATCTACCTAACAGGGAGTTCCAGTGAAGACTGAGTTACGTGCTTCTTGGAAGTGCATGGCAAAAGGACAGTAGATGTGGTTACAAGTTGTAAGAGAAATTCCATCTGGACACAAGGAAAAAAATTTCACTGGAGTACTTGACCAGTGGGACAGATTGCCCAGAGGAGCGATGGAATCTCCATACTTGGAGATACTTAAAATTTCACCGAACTAGGCCCTGAGAAACAAGAAGTAACTCTGAAATTAGTCATGCTTTGAGCAGTAATTCTTCCTCCACCCTTAGCTTTTGGCATACCTTTCCCTGAAAGCTCACCTGTAACTCAGGCAAGGAAATTGCCTTCTCTGGGCATGAGCATTTGCGAATGCCAGGCTCCATTACCAGCCAGTGCAGAGAGCACATTTACTGATGCAGCTCTCTGGTAACAGAACAAGTTTGGCATCTCGTAGTGCCTCACAGTGCCGGGAAACATAAAGCTCAGTGCCCTCCAGGGCAGCGAGAGCAAGTCCAAGAGGAATAACTCTTCCACTGCAAGACAAGATGGAAAAGACTCCAGAACAAACATGAAGGCATTGCTCCTTTGCAGGCAAACTAATCCCTGCTTTTCCATCCTTCCGTGTAATCCGCCCACCACAGAAAGCTGCTAACTAGGACTTGGAAAGTAAAATGTGCATTAAATGAATGGGTTTGGCAGAGGGAACATCTGTTTGTGAGTAACTTCTTGTTCTCTACATATGATAATGGTTATGGATTAGTGTACAGAATACTGAACTTGTTTACAGCTCCTAGGGACTGTATGTTTTGAATCATTAATAAGGAGTGTTTTTAAATGCAGAATTTCTCATCAATATGAGCGTTGCTGTTTTTCCCCTCCCTAAATAGGTGCAATTCACTTTGCAAATTAAATATCAGGGAGATTCACTTAATGTTTCTCTTTTAGCAGCCGCAGAGATCAACATTTTTATTATCACAGTCTGTTGATATTCATGACAGTTACCCGTCGAAAATAGAAACACTTTCACATGATCTCTAAAAGATATTCCAGGTTTAATCTGACATGACACCAAAGGAAGTAGGAAATATTTACTGGGAGGGGGTGGGTCTGCTTGTTTAAAATAAACCTGGGAAACAAAGAACCTAAAATGAAATTATCCCTAGTTCAGAATATATATATTTATGCTTCTTTCTCAGCAGAGTAGTCCAGGGCTAACCAAGAGATGAATGAAGAGGACTCTGCATCTAATGCTCTGCCTTAAAGAGTTTTCCATGACCTAACTCTCACCTCACTCAGCTCAGGTGCTTCCTTCATTCCTTGCTTTTCACTGTATTTTTTAGGCAGCCCATTTTACTGTGGGGATATTGCCTTTTAAAGCAATAAAAATAACTTTTTAGTAGAGGTACATATGTGTAAATCCCAGCTAATCATTCCACTGACTTCAGCTCTGGCTAGTGTTAAACGCAGATTTGTAGAGCTGAGCTCCCCACACACAGCACATGGCATTTGCTTATTTCTCCCTGTCATCTTCCTGCGGTACTGCCCCTGCCTTGCTGCTCATTTTCTCTAGGTTGCAACATGAGCCCCCCCAAATGCCACCACTCCTGTGTGCACTGGGAAGTCTGCATTCCAGCTCACTGTCTGAAGCCCGTCAGAGCTGGGAGCTGGAATAGTCCGTGACATATTCCAGTAGGAATGCCTTTTCAAAAGAGATTTTTTTGGCAAGGCTCCAAACACAGCAAGTGCGGGACCGGGATCTGATTTCACCTCTAATGCAAGAAATATTCATGTGAAAACTTCTCTTCCACAGCAGAGATTGCAAAGGCAGTTAAAAGTTGTAATTAGTTTGCTGGTGTTATCTGATTTTGATAAGCATACGCACGCACCACACCCACACATAACCACACTCACGCCCTCTCACAGCTAAACCAACCTGAAGGGAATCGGTAGCGTGTTTTTTCATCTGTGCCAGAAATGATACTCAAAATTACTTGGGGATGGTTGGACAAGTTTATCAGACAAGACAAGACAAGAAAAAAATAAATTAAAATCGCTAGAAAAGTCACATGACTGTATTCTGGATTCCTTTTTACTACTCTCCCCCGTGCAGAATTTGGGGGGGGGGAAGACTCTAGCTGGGATGTTCCATGATCTCTGAAGACATGAGCCCAGGACCACTGCCCAGCAGGATGACCTCTCCAAGATAACCTTTAAGCCAGCTTCCCATGAGAGAACATTTTTCACAAAACAACTACTCCATCTCTACTCGCCAGTTTGCAAGAAAGACATACCAAAAAAAAGCCTAGGAAATAACATTCACTTCTACTAGCTACTAAAACTCAGCAGATCAGCAGGGACATTTGCAATGTTTCACACCTCCTACACCCACTAAGCCCTCTCAGTCCTCAAGGGCTCCCTACCCATCACCATTTCCCCCAGGCATAACACCCTCTGTGGTCTATGGGCGTCATTACCTTAGTCTATTAAAATTATTTTACTGAAAGGAAACTGATCTCAAAGCCATTGTTCACAACCAGTACCATGAAAATTGCAGCTTCTGTCTCAGACCTATTAAAAAAATCTTGGTTGCCCAAAGATTTATATATAGTTTTTGACTGTGTGGTCTCATGAAGAATTAAACATGCTATCCTTTCCTTGGCTGTGTCCTTAGTCTTTCGGAGCTATCACAACACTAAGCAACGTTAGGGGGTGGACAAAGCCCCTTCCCATCGTTACAGAAAGGCTCAGGCTCCCTTCTGGAGCCAAATCACTCAAACAACGGAGATTTTGCTTCATAACAAAGGCAGAGCGGCTCCTTTGCTATCTCTGGTGGTTTGTGTGATGTGAAAGACATGCAGACACAGCAGAGAAAAAAAGATAGCAACTCAGTGCAGACAAACATAGAAGTCTTCATGGCAGGAAAAATCCCCCCACCCTACCACAGACTTTTGGCTGAACGATAATGTCTTTGTTCCCAGCTCCAAGATGCTGTCACTGCCATTTGATTTCTTTTGCTCTAAAAGAAACAGACTTTTGCACATGCTTTGTAAATGAAAGGGATTGCATTGAAAAACCTGTTCATTGTTATTTTTTCTTCTTAACAGAAACTGCCTCAGGGTCCCTTCTTTCAGCCAACAGCTTGTCAGAAAGCAGCAACAGTCCGCTGAAGGAGTCAGATGTGTTACCTTCCTCCTCATTAGCCATTATTGATCCAAACAAAGGAGCAGCAAGTTGTACTGGGTGGATGCTGGAGCATCTGAGCAGAGGCTGTCCATATTGGAACTGATCAGATATTTGAGCTCTGATTAGTTTGCAGATAAACGCTCCAAGACACTGTCAAAGGGTCCCCATATAGGATACAGCCTGTGGGGATTAGAAGCCTGAGAGAGCCTCTTAAAAAGATAAAATCTGTTTCCTCCTCTAGGGAGATTTGCACAGTAAGAAAGATTACAAACTTGAAATCATTCCAACATATCTTCTAAAAACAAGACCACGTATCAAAACGTTATAATCCAGTCATGAGTATTTTAAAAAGCTCAAGAAGATTTCCACCCCAAAGCTCAGAAGAATAATCTATCCTGCTGAGCCTTAAATTGTTATCTAGGTGCATCTACCTACAGGTACAAAATGCAAAAGAACATGATAGGGTTGTTTTGCAAATGAGAAATTCTGAAACTTCAAGAGTGAAACACCTTTAATAAGGCCACCTCCTCCAATGCTGAACACTGGATAATCTAGAAATACAACAAAGGAACTCAAATATCTCAAACTCTGCCTCACTCCTCACTGTATCACATCGATTTGTTCCCTGGGGAAGACCCCAGGGTTACAGAGAAGTGAAAAAAGGCCACAGGAGAGAATACCTGTGTGTGACATCAGCCCCTGATGACAACCACCCCAGGCCATAGCTGCCTGTTTCACTGTAAGGCGCGGTGGCAGTTGGGTGCCTGCCCCTGGCCCCTGGCTCCGACCTGTAAGAAGTTCTTGTTATTTAACTGCGGTTAGGAGATTTCTTATATACATTGCCACAGGCTTATCAGAAACACTGCTCTTATCACCACGAGGCAAAACTATTTATTAAGACCAATAGTTTAACAGCAACACCCCCCCTGCCAAAATTGTGCATAAACTCTCACATACGTCTTTCTAAACTTAAAAGAGTTAGTAAAAGTGAAAGAAGAAATGAAAACACTGGGGTGACGGAAAGCAAATGAAACCCCTTGGACTTAGTCACCCCTCTGAGCGCAATCGGGCAGCTCATTTTCTGTCGCCAGCTGAGGCAGCCAGATCTGGAGCTGGCTTCTTTTGCAACCATAGGCTGTATGCTGAGAGTATAAACAGGAGATAAGGACTGCTCCAACGCCGAGGGGCTGCCAGCATCTCTCCCTCTCAGCAGCCAGCAGAGAGCAGAGGGACAAGGGACAGGAGCCCGCTGGGCAGTTGGGCAGCACGGCCAGGACGGGGCCATGTTGAACTCGTGAAGACAAAAGGCTTTCCTGCACATGAAGAGCATTTTAAAAGCTCCCTCTCATGGCCTGAGAGTTCACAGGCTTGGTAAACAGGCTTTGCGAAAGCTATTTAAAAACTTTCCTTGCCTGATTTGAACACAGTGGCCCCGTTCAGGAAAGTGATGTTTTTCTCCCGAGTTACATCCTGGCTTTGGATGTGGTGAAGGTTTTTCTGAGCAAACCTTTGTTAATGGTCTGACAGGGCCGTCTGCCCCCTCCACACCAGGATCTGGGAGGCAAAGCAGGGATCCAGGATCTGTGCCTGAGCAGAACCAGAATCAAGACAGCAAACAGGTTTCCAGGGATTCCCAGGGTGGCTGTGGGAAGCCAAGTGCTCTCAGGTATCTCGGGAACTCCCAAATGTGCCCACGATGGCAAAGGGCAGCTTTAAGCCTCCTTTCACTTCACCCAAGTGCCAGCTGCAAGTCAGGATGGTCAATTTTTGACCATCAAATCCATTCAGCATAACCTTCCCTGTATTCACCAAGCAACTGGGAACTGGATAAAATGTCTTCATAACATGGTATAGCTAACACACAGCATGGATTTTGCTGTTCCAGATGCTCTCCCCAAATGCTCTGTAATTCCCAGCAGCACAAAAATAACTTCCCCCTGGTTCTTATTTTGCTATCACCGTTATCCACAGCACAACTGTGCCCGCATCTGGATGGCTGGGGATAAGTATTACTCTATTGCAGTAGTGCCCAGGGGCCAGGAACCTGCTGTGGTGGGCACCAGACACCCAGGCAGAGGCAAAGCCTGCCCTGAAGAGCTCATGACTGCAATGGAAGATTAAAATGGAAAAATAAAACACTAGATTTTCAGCCGAATGCAGGCTGGATTCAACTGAGGGAGAGGCAGTAAGAATCCCAAGGACCAGTTTTTCCCCTGTGTTCACCTCCTCAGACGTGGTCAACAGGATTGAAGTTCAGGACACTATCATGCAGGTGGGAGCATTTTCCAGCTGCAACTAAACATCTCTGGCGAAAGGGTGGTGGAGAAGCAGCCAACAAAGATCTGATGTGATATTTAGGACAGATTTACGTCTCTTTGCGCTGTTTGAATGATGCAAGAAAGATAACACCGAAGTCTTTATCACTGAAAGCATTCTAATCTTGCTTATGAAGTCTGCTCCAGAACTATAGTTACCACTGCCCCTCGTGCCACACATGAAAGTATCACAGTCACAAGATGCCTGATGACCACATGAGCTGACAGCCTGAGGTCTCATTCTTGCTTTTTTTTTCCTTTGGGAAGTCCCTGCTCAGATCAAATACACCATTACTGCGTGAGACACAAAAGCAAAGCTCTATCATTTATGATTATCATCTGTCTTGGGACATACTTCACATTTCAGAGGTGTTAATCTCAAAATAACGGCCAACCTCTTTGTCTACACAATTTCCTTCTATTTCAGAAATACGCTGTTTTGCAACGTGAGTGGGTTTTTTCTTTACTTTTTGTTCTGAAGTCGCTGTGTGGTCCTGCACCGCAGGGGCCATGCAGACCTGGTCAGAAATTTCTGACTAAATTATTTTCCCTGCAAAAATGCCTCATTTACCCTTCTCGGAGCTACTTTTCCTGGTAAAGTATATGCTGTGCCAGGGAAAGTGGAGGGAGGCTAACACCTTCTGGCCTGAAGATCTTCTTGGAAGAAAGAGCTCCAGGTTCAGGTTCAACTGCTATTTGATTACCAGACAAATAGCTAATCTTTTCTCATGTCTGTTCAGAGAAACAAAAACCAAACCAGACAAAGCCTAGAAAGGCTCTCGTCAGTCCCACTGTCAGGATTCCTCTAAATAGTATCCCTGCCCTCCAGCGTATCAACCACATCCCTGAAATTTGGGATCATCCACAGATTCCAGTTGTTAATAAATGTATTACACAGTGTTGGCCCCAGTATCATTCCCAGAGGGACACCAATAGCAGTAACCTGCCACCAGATGGATTCATATTGCTGATCCCAACCTTTTGAGTCAGGCTGTCCAGTCAATTTCCCATCCGCTTCTTTGCCACTCACCTAGTCCATATTTCACCCTCTTAGAGAGGCAGAGTGAAGATTTTTGGGTGTTTGTAAGATGCTTTGAGAGCTGCAGCCCCTGTGTAAAAAAAACCCACAATATATTTGTACAGAAACATATTTGTAACATTTTCTGAGCGCTTGACTTTGCAAATTACCTGAGGTTTTGTTTACACAATTATATTTATATTTATACCAAGTGGGAAGTGTTGATTTGGGGCTCAAAACCTTTTAAATGTTGGGTTTTTTTTTCCTGCTAGATGCTTTGAAATCCCATGGTTAAAAGATGCTGCAGGAATAACTGTGAGTGGTTGTTCTAATGAATTTCACTAACTGCAACAATAGTTGCGTGCTCTTAATGTACTAATTTTCCACAAGAATCCTGCCTGCTGTAGTGCATTATGTGTTTTTTCAGGTTTCTCTCCATTTGCCTGTGGTGTTCAATGCCTCTTGCTCTTCTCTGTGCTACCTGTGGTTGATGAAGAAGCCCATCCAGCTGCAGCAGGCACCACCCTCTCCTCTGCCCACTGCAATGGCAATGGCAGAAGCAGCAAGTCTGACTTCAGGACCCCCACAATCTTTCCCTCTGTCCCTTCCCTTCTGACACCAGGGCCAGGCCATCCTTGCGACAGCAAAAATTAGTTTCATTTACAGTGCTGAGAAACTTTGAACTCAACTTGAACAGATGATGAATTTACTTCACAGCCGTGATTCATTCCTAACCCTGAATAGGACAGCAGGGGGGATGGAAAAATCACACTTGAAGAAGGAAGGCTTTTTGCAAAGAAACTGAAGAATACTTATTGAGAAAGCTCAGGGGATCTCTACTGTGCCAAAAGGGCAGGCAGGGCTGTTGGTGACACTGTTAGTTGTTGTCTTCCAAGAATAGAATATCCACTTCTGGAGAAAAGTCCTTTGTGGTAGGGGACTAGCTGTAGGCATCTGGGGCAGGTTTGGATGGTGGAAAGCCTCACGTCTGACAGCAGACACACAAAAAGAAGTTCACTTGCCAAATGGGTCAAACACAGTGGAGCCCATGAAGCTCAGCTGCTATGATTGCCCATCAGGACCGAGTGTCACCCTCAGAAGAGCTATCCCAGAGCTGTAGGCTCAGAGCAGGCACTGGTTTGGGGATGGTCACGCATACTGAAATTTCTGCTTTGTTTCTGTTTAGGCAATAAGAAGAGCTTAGTGACAGCTTTCCAAGAACCAAATTTAGGGAACTATTCAAGGTCTTAGGAAGCAGGAAAAGGAAACAGCACACAAGTTCACAGAAGAGCTATTCTGAGAAAAAAAGTCTCTATCTTCCCACACAGCGAGGACAACTGCTGAAGCTACTCATTAGCCTGCAGAGTTGCTTTGGATAGCTGGGTGAAGATGGGCGTCTGAGGAAGGGAAGTTTGAGCAAAAATAGCAGGAAGCAGAGTCTAGAGAGACTTTTTTGTTGAAAAGATCAGTTGGGAAGCATGGAGACATGGCGACAGTGAGAGCACAAACCCCACTGGACAGATGTTAGGCACAGTGCTTAAGGCATTGCTGGAATACACTCAAAGATGTGGCCGGTCATAAAAGCCCATGCAGAATGAAAGCTTTGTAAAATTTGCCTTTGCTGTAAGTTCAAATGGGTGTATCTTGGGGTGGAAAACAGTTTCTTGTTTTTGTCATTGAGTTGACAACATGCATTGGGACTGAGACACCCAAGCAAGCCATGGCTTACTGTGTTCTCCCTCTGTGAGGACCATCCTCATAGCAAACCTGATGGCTGGATACTATGAGTGATGGTAATTACTTAATGCTAATGCAAATGTTTTTGTGATATTTCCCAAATCAAAGAAATACATTCAGACTTTAAAGCTAAAGATACTGCGAGCAGAGCCTAAGCATTTTAATCAATATTTAGCTGGATTTGCTACTTAACACTGAGTAGCCAAGTTACAGGCATTAAGAACTGTCTTGCACCTCTTAGTTTTACAAGCAGTTTTTACCAATAGTATTGCTGAATTCCAGCACAATAGTACCTGCTTCTGCAAGGACTGAGAAGAGGCTAGAGGCTTGCACTTTGCACTTACTGTAGCTATTTTTCTTAAAATTGCTTAGGAAAGGGTTAAGATCATTTGGCTGTAAAACCACCCCTTCCAAAACTGAAGCTTATTTTGGTGTCACAAAGAGCTGAATGGACCTAAACTGAAAGAGCTTTCGAAAAGCCTCAGCCTGCTCATCCGTACAGTTCTACTGAAGCCTATCATCTGGACTGGCAGAAGCTACCAAGCATCTCAGCTTCAAGATGGATCCTTAAAAAACCCCAAGAAAACAACAACCCAGCTTTGGCAGAATAAGAGGGATGCGTCTTCAACACGGGCAGTGCAGCAGGGGGACGAGAGGACATACTGAGTAAAATCTGCCTGCGCTGGTGATTTCTAACAGCAAAGAAATTTATTTGTTTACAAATTGTAACAACCCCTTGAAGACTATTTGGCAATAGAAAACAATTAATCTTGTCTTTAGAAGAGGAATCTACACTTTTCACCCTGTTTTAAAGATGCTTATAGTCTGCCAGTGACAGCATTAAAGCAATGTAACTCTGCATACCCATCTCCTCCCCATCCCCAGAGTAACTGTATTCAGTTACTCTGTTATATCAGTATTCCCACCCTTTTGTGTTTCTATCATAAATTATAACCAAATAGTTACATTCGCAGAACTGCTAAGACAAAATCCACTGGATAAATTCCTTGTCCTAAGCTGGCTGCCCTGCTAAGGCATAGCAGTGTCTCTGATGAACTGAGGAGCTGCTCATATCCAAAAATACTTTTTTGGGCTGTCAGTGGCTGGAGAGCTGCCAGCAATTCACACAACTAGAAAGGGACAGTTCTGTTTATTAGACATCTTTGTCAATCTCTATCGGATATCTCTATGACAATGAAGATGGGCAATTCCATAGTCAAAACCTGGAGCAGTAGCATTGCTTCAGTGGAGTTACTCTGGATTTACAGCGAGGAAAGTGACATTGGAATCTGGACAATTCGTAAGGGATCAGTAAGTCCTTTTCTTACCTTTTTTCCCCCCAAGAAAGACAATGAAGCTAATAAAAATGATAGTGGACCGAAAGTGTAGTGGCTGTTGCACACAGTTAACGCTGCACACAGTGTTCCCATAAAGAACAGGGAGTTTCCACCTGGGAAATTCCCTCAAACTCTATGTTTATCCTCATGAAAGATGAGCAAGCAGCCAAGTAAGGGAATGCAAAGGATACAACTGCTCTAAAGGAAGAGGGATCTTTGACTGCAGAGGGAGAAAGATTTTTCTAGAATCAGGATTACTATTAACAGTGTAAGTGACAGATCTCTTAGTGGTCGATGTGACCAAACAGAAAACACCCAATGAAAGAGGTTCACACTTGATCTTGCCCCAGCCCAGTGCAATAAAATCTGTGGTAAAAGACATTTTATAAAGCATAACACAATAGAAAATAGCAACAACTAAGCTTACACAGGAGTTCTAAGACTTCCTAAATTACGCCTCTTGCAGTCCTAAGAATGCCCTTTAGTCTGGCTGTTTCCATACTTGACGGGTGTCTCTGATGCTAGCTATGTTGCACCCAAGAGCTCCACCAAAATCAAGGCAACATTTCTAGGCAGCTTCTCGCAATGCAGCAGCCCAAACACTGGCATTTTGTTCCCCATGGCCAACACTCTGCACAGTGCTGGTGAAAGCAACGAGCTTTGCAGCCAAAATAAACCCTCATAAAGTACTACTTGCCATCAGGACCTTGAGTTCCCTTTACTTTCCCTCCCTCCTGTCTCTCAGTGGATTCTTGATTGCTTTTACTTTTTTTTTTTTTCCTTCCCTTTGAAGTTTCCTGAACTTCTTCCTTCTGGATACCAGAAGACATGTTGGGCCACCAGCTCCTGTCTGCTCTGAGAACAAACTACCTGCCTTCTCCATGGCCAAGCAGGGGTTTGGCATTAACCTCTACTACATGGGACCCCGTGCTGGCAAGGGCTGTATGAAAGCACCTTTAAGATATCATCCTGGGTGAGTACCTGGACTGGCAACCCAGGGAGCAGAACGGGTAGGACTTGGAAATGCTATGGAAAAGAAAGAAGCCCCATTGTAAAAACTCATCTTCATCCTGTGAAAGTCAGAGCAGCCGTGGGATTGGAGCAGTCTGAGGAAAGCAGCTCCACAGCTAGTCCAAGGCACGGCTGGAGAGCACTCCCCCAGCTTCCTGCACACAAACATGCAGTGTCTGGCCTGACTTCTGACACTGGGTGCTGCATTTAGGACCTGGCCATCAAGTGCTGTCGATATATGATGTGCTAAGAATGGAGAAATGTCACTGAAGACCTTCCAAAGCTCTGATTCCATAGCTCATACATCCCCTTGCTGCCAAACTTGTTTCCAGAATGAAAACTGATCCCCTGCTCAACAGGGAAATGTGAGAGCCCCTACATCCACCAGAAAGAAGAAAGGGAAGTGCTTTGGTCACAATCCTTCCTACTCTGCCTCCACTGAACCTCAGCCAGAGACACTGACCCTGGGAACAGATTTCTTAAAAACTTCAGGAAATGGCAGACACCTGGCTCACCTTCTGTATTTTAGTCTTCTTCCACTTCCATTATCCTTACTGAAAACAGGCAGGTCTTCCATATTTGACCATGATTCTGGATCTAAATCATCTCTGGACACCAACTGCTCCTGCCCACAGCCACTGAAATCAATGGGACTCCACACACCCCTGCAGGAGTCTCAGCCGGAGACTGACGATGTAAGATCAGAGCTTTTGTCTGCAATTCATGCATGCCTGAGAGTGCTAAAGAAATAGTAGGAAGCTGAATTATTGAGATATCAAGGAATATATATTCCTTTGTCATTACATTATGCTTAGAATATATTGGGTAAAATTAATACAATTGCTTTGAGTAAAAAAGCCCACAGGCTATCAGTACCCGTATTTATTTTTAAAGTCTTTCTATTCATATTAATGACAACATCGCTCAAAGATTGATGTTATACTGATTTTACTAGTGGGAAAGCAGAGGTTAAGTAAGTTTTTTAAGGCCACACAGCAAGTAAGTGCTTGGATTTATAACTCCCAAATCTGCCTTCTGCTCAGTCCAGCAGGCCATGCTGACTCACTGTGGAATGCATATTTCCAGCAAACTCTTAAGGGACAAGAGGAATCAAAAGGAACAAAAGGTACACATAAAGTAAGCACTAATTCTAAAAAATAAATGTTTTCTGCTATTCAAAAAACAAGAGCCAACTTCTGCGTAAGTTGTCACACCTCAGCAGTGCATTAGCCAGAAACAGGAGCACTAGAAAAACACAAGAGAGATTGTTCTGACAGTGTTTTTAACAAAACTGAAAGTCAGACACAACAGCCTTATGTCATGAGATTTCCAGTACAAAGAAAATCTAAGATGTGTCTGAGATTTCAAATGCAGTTTATGGAGATTTATCCCAAGCTAGCTTTAAAGTTCAGGGAAGCCAGAACTGTTCCCTTCTGGGCAGATCCTGGCATCCACAAGACTGTAAGAAACCAGCAGTGACACCGTTATTCCAGCTTCTGGAAGACTATTTCTGTGCCACTGCTCTATAATATATAGTACATAAAGTATATAGTCTGCTCCTCAGGGTTGGACCTGTCTGTATCTACCAGAACATTTAAGAAAAACAAACCCATTTTAAGCAAATTAAGAATTTAAATATTAATTTACTCCTCTTAAAGATGAAATGTTTTTGGAAAAGTAAGAAAATTAAATGGAATTGACCCCATGATTTCAAAGACCTTCTGTGACATTAACCAAAAGGAGTGTGAAAGGAGGTGCCGATACGTGACAGTACTATAACCACACCACTTGGAATATGGTTCTGGAGTGGGAATAAAGACTTCATTTCCATGCCATTAAGAGTCTCCATAAAAAGTTCATTTCCTTTTATAGGTAAACAGACGGGAGATGCCCAACCTGACAGAGCTCCCTGAATAATCAGAAGAGACTTGTAGAGGCCTTAATGCAAAGAGCAGTTCCAGCTGCTCCACGATTATGCTTATGCAACCATGGGATGAATCCCAACTTATTGCTGGCAAATCTAAGTACCTACAACAATCTTTTTTGTGCACAGAAAGAGAAGTAGAGACTGAGGTTCGAGTGACAAAGAAATTATCAACACCTCCCCCCCGAATGGCCCTGTTTGAACTGGGCTTTGGTTAAAGTCACGCAGCTGAAAGAGCTCCTGATCCAGCACCCATATGTAAAAAACAGATGGGGAAATCACATATTCTGATACTTAATTTAGAACCTGCCATTCTAAACTTACTCTGCAGGTAGTTAAGTCAGAACCAGACACTACTCCTGCTACGCATTATCCTTTCAGAAACACAGCCTTCCGAGTCCCAGTATACAGAAATGTCTTAAGTCACGTTACAAATAAAATTCACAATAAAAATCTTGTAAGTTTTAGTCAAGAGAAAAAACTCCGATGCTTGTTACAAAACTGGGAATGTTTTGCTCATTTTGAGAGCTCCGGTAAAATGACACTTAGATATCATCTATAACTGGAGGAATGAGAATGAAAAGATCTTCCCAAAACTGTTCTTATTGCCAGGAGCATGTCTGCATCTGCCCAGTTTTTTTCTCAGAAACATCTGCAGTTTCTAAGGAAGTTGCTAATCTCTCTTTGAGTCTTTCTCCTTACTCTTTTTGATCCATTACTTTCAGCATTCTTCCTCCATGTGCCAAAAAGTCACACTGAAGCTCAGATCCTAAAGCTTGCTTGCTACCAAAAAAAAATAAAAATACCCCCAAACCAGGGGAAGTTACCTGCATAAAATATTTTTTATGAAGAAAATATGCTCTTTCTTGTGCCCCAGTGGCTCTCACATACGGTTTGTGGCTTCCAAACTGCTTGCTAACTGGCCGTGCAGAGATAAGAGAACATGCAGCACTGACTCCACTTCCTCTCCCCCTTCCCCGGCCGCCGTTGCTGCAGGTGCGTGTCCTCGTCTCCTCTGTGAAGTGAGAGGACACAGCTGAAAAAGCCGAGGTATGTTCATAACCCACGGCAGATGTGCAGCTGGTCCTACCAGCTCACTGACACTTGGTGGTAACTGGGAACCACACTGGTCTTATCTCTTCACATCTGTTTTGGCCTCGATGGATTAACTCCGTCCTATGTCAAAAGCCTTGCAAGAGAAGGGGAGTATCTCCAGTGGTGTATGTCCACTCCAGAGGCTACTTCAGCATCCTCTGTATGCCCAGCACAATGCTCTTCTTGTCATCTGTGCTGCTGCTGTGGACTACAAGAGTCCAGAGGCTGCACTACCCTGTTCTGTGGAGCAGAGACTGGTCTCCATCCAGACCCAGGGAGACTCACAGGTGGTGCACAGATCCCTCATATCCACTCACCTAAACCAAGCCCAGATTGTCCACAAGTGAGACTCGGGACATTTTCTACTGCAAACTGAAGCAATCCACGCATGAGTTAGTTTGATTTAATGAAGGCACCAAAAGAATCGACCACAGCATTAGAGAAAGGAAGTAAAACTGAAAACAGGGCTTATACAGCAAGATTAGCTTCTTGCATCTTTATTACAGGAAAGTGTAAATTAAAAAGATGACAACTACTGCTAACAGCGAACTGGTGAACCGGAGCCAAGTGATAACCCTCTCTTCAAAATATGGTACCTTCACGGTACCTTCTATGCTTTCAGCACAGCCTAGACTAGGCAAATAAAGGTACCTGGCAGAGAACATTGGCTCAAGATGGGTGCTATTGTGCTGTAATCAATGAAAATGGTAAAATGGAAAAAAAGTTAGAGGGAAGAAATATGTGTTATAAAGAGAATCCTTGGAGCATCAGGAACGGGGTAAATCTCAAGCCCAGGTGAAGCGTGACAGAGGCAGGGAGCGGAGAGCAGGAGATGAGAGGACGGGGAAGGGCAGAGTTAGGAAGAATGCAGTGGGAGTGAGAGCAAATTTCTGGTAGGGCTCCCTGGCACAGCTCCCCAATTTGGGTCCTTGGGGTCAGAGGCGTGCTGGCACTAGTGCCAGGGCAGGGACAGGGAAGCACACCGGGAATAAAGCAGCAGGTGCTAGTAGGGTGTGGGCAGGAGGTGAACTCTGTGGCCTTGTACCCTTTAGTTAAGATTTCAAAACCGACTTGCAGTTAGATTGCTTTCTTGCCTTAAAAATACATATGACGTATTCCTAATTGCTCTGCTGGAGAACAGCTTGTGCCTGGAGGAAGACAAGAGCTTTCAAAACTGTACACCTTCGAATTTCAGAACATAGAGAAATACCAAAAGTTTCTACAAAGTTATGGTCCTTCTGGCACAGTGACTCCAAATGCTCAGTATGAACTTCCCAGGGTCCTGGAAAGCCTGAAAATGTAGGGAACAGACACATCTCCAGCTTTATGGCCAGACTGCCTGTTAATCCTCAAAGTGTTTGCTCCATCTGCAGAGGCTTTCTGGAGGAACAGGTAAAGCCAAGGCCAACAGTTCCCCTAAACATTGTTACATTTCACATGAAAAATGGACAAAACGACCATGTCCTTAACTAAATAAACTGTACTGTACTAGCAAAAGAGTTGCTCACTTTGCAAAGCGAGCAGTGTAACTCTAAAAACCAAAGAGAATTCATTAATGTTTTGGAACTAAAGAGTTCACTTCTTACCAAAATAATGGTGCCCGGCGGGTGAAGCACACCTTTGCGAGGTAGGAAATGTGGTCTACGCTTCCCAAACCCTACACTGAGACCAAGAAAATATGTCAGTAAGTCAGCGCGATGAATAAAAACAGAGCTGGCGGTATATGAAATACCAATCTGATGACAAATGACAAAAGCCAGAATTCCTTAAACCAGACTTACTTCAAACTGATCTCCCCGGAGGTCTTGCTTGCTATTCCTTTTGGCGTAGGAGCGCTCAGAGTGAGGACACACACATGCTCCTTATCTGTGCACATTTGCAGGCTGCAATTCTAGTAAACATTAGATTTAAAAAAAAAAAAAAAAAAAAATTTCCTTGAACTTTGAAAAAAATTTAGGGAGCTTAGCCCAAGAATTGTAACACATGTGCAGGAAGCTGCAGAACTTCACTCTGAAAGTGTTGTTCTTGCTTCCAAATCTGTTCCTGACCTCCCCACATTTATTTTACGTGGGTGTGAAATTCTCTTTGACCTAATTGCAATTCCCAGTTGGCATTTTGGCACTGGAAATTTAGATGGGGAGCG
>NW_015094509.1:10504668-10528546 GCF_001431845.1 Calidris pugnax
AAAAAAAAAAAAAAAAAAAAAAAGTTCCTTGAACTTTGAAATAAAGAATAAATCTTTGACTTCTATTCTAACTGATTTTTTTTAAAACAGCCTTCAGTTCAACCCCGATGTTAACCACTGGTGTTCGTCGACTGACACAAGGATTCAAACCAATACCATAAATGGGAAAAACACCAGTTCTGTGAGGAACAGGTCTGGCAGGATCGAGCAGCCCACATACAAGCTGCCATGGCTTTCAGTGGGGTACTCCATTATTCTTCATGTCCACTACAGAAACTGTGCTTGCCAGCTTAAACGATGGATGTCTACACACTTCATTTTTTGTCTGAAAATATCTGTACCAAAACAGACTGAGCCAGATGTTCAGCCTCCAATGAAACAACAATATAAGGATGAGCATATGGCATTTCAATTCTTACATCCTAGCAGAAATCCACTATCTTTATGAACTAGTTTTGTTTCAATATGCACACATTAAGCCAGCACAACCCTTCAACATTACTACCTTCACAGCACTTGCAAGGTTATGCCAGCTTTTCTACTAGAAAACCTACCTGCCAGATATTATATTATCTGAAAAATTCCTCATACTAAGGAATTCATATTCTACAGCTGAAAACAAATGCACTATGATTTTCTTCTTGCTTTGCATTAAGAGAATGTTATCTGTTCTCTTTTTTTTGGCAAAGGAAAATGAGATATTATTGCATATACTTGATCCTTTATCTGGATGCCTGCCTTCTGATATTTAGATAAACATAATTTTAACACACCAGAAATATTTCATGTTTTACAAAGGGCTTCTGTTCACATTTGGTAAAACTTCTTTTGCTAACCTATGTGCAGAAGGATTCCTGCGTAAGAGGAACCAATTCAGCTTCCACATGAGCAGCTGTTAATGTAGGCACACATTCAAACACGCAGTTGTCTGAAATAGCAGCGCTCTAGACGTTGAAAGTCAAGAAGGGCCAGCTCAGGTTGCAGGCCACCCCTGCGAGATGGTGTAATCACACGCCAGTGAAATCCTTCTCCTGCTAGGAGGCTATTACTGGTCACTCCTTGTGCTTCTTACGAGCGTTGGGACTGGCCTTCAAGCAGTGATTCATGAAGGTATCACACTGCTCTGCCTCCCTGCCTGCTGTCGCAGCTCGCTCCCTTCGTTTCCCTCCTGTTTTCTGCAAACCATACATACTGCACAACAAATTCTGCTCCAAACCTCTCCTCGCTTTTCCTTATCCAGAAGGTAGTTTAAACTCACAAGCAGAAAGAACATGCCACTTGAAGCCACGGTTGTGACTTGTTCACGCTTGGACATCAAAAGAAATTCTGATTTGTTGCTTTATAGTGATGGCAATTTCCAGTACATTTCCAATTCCCTGGGCAGTAATGAAGAACAATAGTTTTGTCTCATCATAGTCATTAGGAAATATTGGTTGCTTAATGCTTAGTTACAGCAGTGATTTACAGACTATAAATGCCTACAGCAGAGACACATTTTTCAGGGCTCTGCGCACAGACTGCTTCAGCTGCAACATCAGAGCGTTCGTTCTGCTTTGCGTAAGAGCACACACAGGCTACACCAGAACACTGTCAGTCCGAGACATCTAGTTTTCATCTCAGATTTCTCTGGCAGTGTGACCCTGAGAACACTTCACTTCCCGGCAATAAATAGCGAAGAACTACCAATTAGTTGCATTTGTTTCCCAATACTGTATATTTTTAATGTGTTCCTCCTTCGAAGCATTTGTAAGAGCAGTACAAAAGATCCAGACAAAATTCAGCTGAAGCACTTAAAATATCCTTAAGGTAACAGGTACAAGTGCAGAATTATCTCTACTGTCAAAAGAAATCAATTTCATAATATTAATAGTGATTCAAGAGTATTTCAGCATTTACAAAGTTTACAGAGAGCTGCAGGTCACGAAACTGTGCAAATGACGTTTAAATACTTCTAGAAAGCCCTGACACCAGGGATAAGAAATGTAATAACAACTGACAACAATGATTTCTGTAACATTTCGGAACACTTAGGAAATTTTCCAAAGTGTAGCCCAAGTAACCAATCTACAAGGATTAATGTTGAAATGCAAGAAAAGAATACTGAATGAAGGAAAAGCATTCTGACCTAATTCTCACATCATTTAAGACTTATTTTAATTACCAATTCAAATATGAACCAAGTGACAATTTAACAAAGAGCTGGCTTCAGAAACAGGAACAAGTTCAGAAACAACTGGCTTCAGAAACAAGATCATTTGTGTGTCAGCTGAGGAAGGACTCAGTTACGTTAAAAGTCAACTTCAGGTAACGTTTAAATATATGCTACTTTTGAAAATTCTCCATACAACAACAGCCAAAATTAACCATTTTTTTTTTAGTTTGCAGGAGAGTCTTCATTTGCAATTTGTACTTTCTAGTACTACTTTAAAATGATACTATTGAATTTCTGAATAAAGTACTTAATTTGCATTTCTCTAACGCATTTTTGATCAGAAAAAGAGCTACCCAGCTAACAAGCCCATCTACAAGACACTGGTGAGTTGATTATTTTTACTTACTTAAGATATTAAGAACAGCCAGAGAGATTAGTTGACTCATGCTAAAATCAAACTCCAGATCAGCTGCAGATCCAGAAACTGCCCAGATGTTCTGTTTCAATACTTTAAAGTGCAACCATGTTCTTTCTCTCATAGGAACTTTTCGTGAGGGTGCACCTTACAGCACCAGGTCACATCCAGTAATGAAAATACCTGTTGTATTGTGGGCACTGGAAACAACACCTACCCATGACAGTCACACAACAGATCACCCCCTTCTCCAAAGCAAACTACCAATGTGAGTGAAAACAGAAGCCCTCAAGATAAAAAGATATGGTACATGAACAAGTTACTATGAGATAAGAGAGGTGTCCTCTTGCCACGGAACACATGAGTGCAGGGACAGCCCACTGCAGAGCACCCATGTTACACTCCGGTTTACCTTGCACTGTCTTGTCCACCAGGTTGTTTTATGGCACTGGAGAAAATCCCTCCATGATTGTTTTCTTTCTCAGTTCCTTAGAATCATAGAATGGTTATGGTTCGAAGGGATCTTAAAGGTCATCAATTTCCAACCCCCTGCCATGGGCAGGGACACCTCCCACCAGACCAGGTTGCTCAAAGCCCCATCCAACCTGGCCTTGAACACCTCCAGGGATGGGGCATCCACAGCTTCTCTGGACAACCTGTTCCAGTGTCTCACCACTCTTATAGTAAAGAATTTCTTCTAAGTATCTAATCTCCTCTCTTTCAGGTTAAAACCATTACCCCTTTTCCTATCACTACACTCCCTGATAAGGAGCCTCTCCCCATCTCTCCTATAGCCCCCTTCAGGTACTGGAAGGCTGTTACTTATAACAGGTCTCCCTGGAGCCCTCTCTTCTCCAGGCTGAACAACCCCAGCTCCCTCAGCCTGTTTTCACAGAAAAAGTGCTCCAGCCCTCTGATCATCTTCATGGCCCTTCTCTGGACCTGCTCCAACAGGGCCATGTCCTTCTTGTGTTGAGGACTCCAGGGCTGGACACAGCACTCCAGGTAGGTTCTCATGAGAGCAGAGCAGAGGGGCAGAATCACCTCCTGTGACCTGCTGGCCACGCTTCGGTTGATGTGGTTGGCTTCCTGGGCTGGCAGTGTGCACTGCTGGCTCATGTTGAACTTGTCATCCACAAGCACTCCCAAGTCCTTCTCCTTAGGGCCACTCTCCAGCCATTCTCTGCCCGTCCCAGGTGCAGGACCCTTATTCTGTTTTAGCTCATTAGTCTGAGAACAGCTTGAGATAACAATCTGTCTTGGATTTGAAGAGCACCTAGCAAAATGGGATTCCCTGGATCAAGCTGTATAGACACCACTGCAATAATAAATAAAATAAATCTTATTGACCTACAGATAATCTAAACTGATATATGTCATTACGCTGAAACAGTAAAACTCCCTCTGACAACAGCGTCAAGAGGAAGTAGGCTAAAGTCCTCTTACTGTTCCTGTAAGGCAGACTGTATTCCTTGAAATTTACTGTACAGGAGTTAATTCTTTAGAATCAACCTTTGAAAAGGAAGTCGTTAATGTTTATAGATATATCGAAAGACACAGCTGTCCTTTTTCAATAACAGAGGTATATCCAGAACGAACTCCCCTTGTAATCAGACGTTTATCACATCCTTTTTTCAGAGACAGACATTACACAGTGAAGTTCAAACAGTGCCTTGGGTTTCAAAAGTGACATACGTTAATTTGGAACGCACAAATGATTTTTCAAACCTTTTCAATGCAGAGTTCCAAAACTGCTTATGCATACAGCATAAGCACGGTACAGCAAACTAGGAAAGGCTACTTAAGGCCCAAGTTTGGTTTTCTTGGTTGTATTTGGTACCCTCTGAGAGGTAACCTTAAATCTCGAGGAGTGTCGAGATCAACAGCTGAAATGCTTTCAATACCTGAAACCTCAGATGAGAGAGAGACAGACAGCAACTTTGATTCACTAATAATACTGAAAATAAAACGGGCAAACGTAAAGAAACCATGCTCTAAAACCTCACTTATACCAACAGTGTGGTTTCCATTTCTCAGGGAGGGGACCTCCCTACTTCTGAAATGCTCATTATCAATGTACAACAAACGAATTCAGTAAAATGGGGGAGCATCATTACTGCTGCACTAATGTAATAATAAACCAAACCATACTTACTACACATATTTATTTGCAGCATTCACCCATACTGAGAATACAATTACAAATTATGCAGACAACACATACTGAAAGACAACATGATTATTCAAGATACAGAGCATTATTAACAGAAATGTACTTGTTTAGAGAGGTAAATGTAATTTAGGTATATGAGTTTATATGAGTTTCTCTGTTCATGAACAGATGTACAATAATTGAAATATTCAGAAGAGGAGTATGTTCTAGTTTTTTGTTTTGTTTCAGTTTTTTTAAGAGGCTCTCCTCTGCGGCATTGTTGATGCTAGTAAAGTATCATTTCATTAACCTTGACCTTAAGAAATGAGATCAAGAATTATTCAGATGCAATTTAGAATATGGCCCAGCTCAGTGAAGCCCACATCACAAATCAAAACAAAGACAACAACCGTCTTCACTCAAACCCATAAACAAGAAAAACATATGATAGCAGACCAGTATGCAGTTACTTCTATCAGCACTTATTGTAATTTATAATTTTATAAAGATTTGATGTTGTTAGCAACAATTTAGGAGTGGCTAAGTTAAAAAAAAAAAAAAGAATTCATTAGGTTTGCAGAATTAATTTTGCTTGGGATTTTCAAGGCAATGGCAACTAAGGGACTTATGTCCATCAGACTTAACATCTGATCAGCGTGGAAGGAGAGAATCTGCTTTCTTTGAAAACCTCCAACTGAAATTATTTTAACTGATTCATATCCCTAGGTTATTTACAAACACACGATTTCACAGGTAAGTACCGAATGGGTCAAGATTTCATTTCATACAATGCTCCTAAATATTAACATTTTAACTACTTTTATTCTGTATACTCAGAAAATAAGTCATATAAGTGCTGTCTGAAAACAACTGAAATGGAAAACAATTCTAGAAAGGAATTCTATTCAATCAAGTCCTCTCCACAAGCATGAAAACAATACAATTATATGTTTCAGTCTGGTCCTTGTGGGAGGAAGGAAAAGTTATCCTTCATGACATATTCATAACAACAACGGCCTTACAGAACTGTTATATACAGAGCAAAACACCTAAATCACTTTTTAACCATCCTTACAAAGAAAGGTTTGCTTAGTAACATTTCAACAAAAAGGCAAAATTTTCAGCCTAAGGCTGAAACAAATTTACTTCCAAAGCACAACAAAACCAGCTTTGTTCTACAAAATTTACTTCAGGCAGGTATTAACAACACGAAATTCATTTGGGGAAGAAACACAACATTAACCTAATAAATAAAGGAGTGATCTATACATTAAAGACATAGTCAAACTCAAACTATTTCTTATTCTTTTCATAAACTAGCAGAAATGAAACTATGGGGAGGCACTAAAGGAACTATGAAGTTGCAGCTTATTGCTGCCTATATATCAGAATGTATTATTATATTATTCAGATTTCTTGAGGAGGACTTTTAAAATAATGGTTTTTTTTCAACTGAAGCACACACAAAAATGCAAGAATAGATTTACCTCTCTTCATAGGGAAAATAAATGCAATTTGGTTCTGTACTAGCATATATTTTTCATGCCCAAGAATTTAATATTCATCATGAAAGGCCTTTTCTAATCATAATATTTTATCAACAGAGAGGATTATCTTCACATCTTGCTGGCAAGTCAAGATAAGTCAGAGGTAGCTTAGGAATGCTTTAGAATTTAGTGTTTTACTTGAAATGAATTAATCCCTCTTTCAAAGGGGTTAATAGTAAGTACAAAAGGCAAACAGTATATACATCTGCCACTGCCTGCACCAAGAGAGTAATTCCAAGAAGCTCAAAATAAAATTAGAAGAGGGGAAAGCACGGCGCGCTGCTTTGCATTTGCCTCAGTGCACCAGTTCAGGCTGGTTTTCTACGAAAGGCAGCACCCCACTAACATAGTATGCGATTCCAAGTGACAGGAGAGCAATGACAATGATGAGGAGCAGCACCCTCCAGAAGCCCAGGTCTTCCACAAACTCTTGCCATGTCGTGCGGAAACTGGAAAGAACTCCTTCACCTTGCTGCAGGTTTGGATTAAGGAGGGAATGGCTTTCCATCGCACTACGGAGGATTAAAGTTAAAAATACATCAGAGCAAAAGAATGCACCTTTAATGACGACAGTAATCCTACTAAGAGCAACTGAAACATTCCAAATTAAAAACTAAACCCACCCGCAGATTTATAGCATTGCCTCTGCTAAATCAAGAGAAAAGCAGATCAGGAAAAGACTCCTAACTCTTAAACTTAAGTTAGCTGAAAGGATGTTTTATTAACCTGTGTAAAGAGAATGATATTTGTATCTGTACAACCACACTTTTTTTGCAGGCTTGCCACCTATTAGCCTTCAAAAGTCAGTCCCCATAATTCCTACTAAATATGGCTTAGTAAAATTTAATGAAGCATAAGCTGAAACCTCAAGGGGCACAGCTCTTCTAAATAAAACAAAAAACATGATTTAAAAATAAACTCTGATGAATAAAATGGAAACTTTAACCAATATAGTTTAGATTCTGAACTCTGTAATGCTCTTTACTACTCTCCTCCATGTCTTCATTACAGAGGCCTCTTCTCTAGCATAAAAATATCACACAAAACAATAAATTTGGATAACAAGAAGTTCAGAAACTTTCTGATCCTCAAGACAAGTTGGCATCACTGTGTTTTCTGCCATATGGTGTTCAGCAGCTGCTTTGATGTTTTAACATTCCACTACCAATCCATCAGGCCCCCTTAAACTGTCAGACTATAAATTAGGGACTGGAACTCTCACTTTTAAATGAAAAACAAATATAAAGTTAGTATGATGCAGTCATCTTGACAGTGAATTGCCTTTAGAAAAAGATGCAAGTTGTTTCAAATATGTTATGGCTTCCTGTACCGTTCTCCCAATTTTGCTGCTTTCACAATTGTTTTATAATAGGAAACTGTTGCTGTATGAAAAACCTCACGAAGAATAGGAAAACTTTCGTACTACTTGATTTCACTTATGAAAAATTTCAGCCATCTGCACAGCCCTACTACTTCTCACTTGAGTGAAATTACAGACACAGGTGTTTACGGGATCAGGCTCTGACAAGCACGAACCAACTACAGGCACAATGATGTCAATAGCAGAAAGTAAGCAGAGAAAAAACAATTTCTTTCCTCCCTTCTAATTGCTTTCAGTTACCATATTCCTAGTTCTCTCTTATAGAAACAATAAAAGAAAACATTTCAGGGAAAAGTAATTTCCAAGTCAAAACTAATTGTAGAAATGCTATTGTTTTTGGTGACAATAATAAATTGACAAAACATTGTTAACAGAAAAAGGTCTCATTTTTTAATCTCTCTTCTAAGATTATACTACTAAAACTTCACACTATTCATATGGTATTGTTTCTTAGGACGTACAGCCGCTGAAGAATAATTAGCCTACACTCCCATAGCTTGCTGAAGTATTGCAGCATCACATGCAGAAGATTTCAGAAATTGCCTATTAAACAGCTTGTCTTTTTCATTTTTTAAAATATTTACCTTGCTGTAAAGCTATTCATGCTTGCCCATAACTGCAGGATTTGTCATCTTCCCTGCTTATTATGATTTCCCAAGAAAAACAAAGCGTTTAGTAAAACACAGCTATTGGTGTAGAACAGAACTACTCACTCATTAAATACTAACTAGTTAATACATAACCAAGAGAGGTTAAATAAAGGTGCAATGCACTTTCAGTGAAAAGATCACATGCTTGCTCATTAAATGGAGAAGGGTACATAGAAAACACTTTTGCTATCGTATATTACAACCCAATTAAAATCAACGTTAGCCAAGATATTTTATCTTATTACGAATTACAGCGGCGTAAGAAACGGTAGCGCAGCAACGCGTCCTACAGCAGAATTTGTGCCCCATGGCCCAGGCAGATGTGCTCGTCTGCCTCCAGCACAAGGTGGAAGTTGACGTGTGGACGCATTTGTGGGCGCAGTCACAGGTCACGCCGGGCTGTGCAGATGGACGGATCGTCTGCGCTGAAAGCCAGAGCGAGCTCTGCCTCCTGACAGCACAGGGCCACTCCTCGCGGGGAGGAGGGCAGAGCAAGAGACAATAAATTTGACTCAGGAACCTAACTTTGGCCTCTGCTTCCAGAGCAGCAGCAAGTGCATGCAATAAGGAGCAGAAAACTTAGGTCAGAGACGGCTTGTAGAAAGAGCAATCGTTATTTCTCCATAGGTTCATACATAATGTAAGAGCGTTGGGGAGGCAGAGGACAGAAGACATTTATCTAAGCGTCTCTAAAATGTGAAAATAATACTAAGAGGGAGGAGTGAAACGGTGGAGGTCTGAAAAGCCAACTGTTAGGAAGACATTATTTATTTAGAAAGCAAACAGCATACAAGCTCACTTGCTTCTGCTGCTGCAGGCATCTGTTATTTGTTATTTTAAAAATAATGTATTTCAGACATTTTAAACACATTCACAAACAGGCTGGGTAATGCACTGTTTATGTCTCTGCGCCTCTCCCCAAGGAGAGTTGCTGACTTCCTTGCCAAAGCAAACAATATAACATTTATGAAGGTCAAATAACAAAAAGGAAGCTATGTTCATTAAAGGGACACTATCAAATAAAAAATTGGAATTTAAGTGGGGCTGAGCTGTTCGTCCATACGTTTAAACAAAAACAACATAAACACATTTCTGTGTGACAAGAAACTTTCAATAAAATGTCATTAAGTCAGAAAGGTAATATGCACAAATTCTAATAACTTATACCCATTTAATTTTGAGAATAATATTAAATTTTCTATTTTAGGGCTTACAACAGTCTCTCTGATGAGCGGGGTCACGTAATGTATAAGAAAGAACTTCCAATCTGCTCACTGGGAGTATTTTACATGATTTCTATAATTTTGTTGGTTTCACCTTTTCTGTTTACTCAACGTAGATAACAACTCCATCTACATACAATGAAGGCTGTGTACATTTTGACACAAACTCAACAATTGCGTGACAAAACTCTGGCTTTTGTGATATAATGTTCCAGCAGTCACAGCTCACGATCATTATTAGCCAATACCAAAAATTACAAATTTGAATAAATTCAGTATAAGATCAAGTATTCCAAACAACATTGATAACCTGTTTCCCATATAAATTAAAAAACAGAACGGTACCGGAAGGATCCCTTGCATTATTAATCTGCATTATAAAATATGACGTTCTGTCATATTTACTGGCAATTCAATGGTTTCTGCAAGAGAATTAGCCTCCTTTGCAACCTGCAAAGCTTCTTGCCTCATCTAAATCTGACAAGAATTCTGTCTTCGAAGGTCACTGTAAAAAAACCACTCCCAATTTTCAATCAAAAAAGTATTTGTGGTTTATCTGTATCCTTTGGCTCTTGTGCTATCATCAGCTTTTGTCTTAAAGAGTTATTTCACATTGTTCAAAAGCAGTATTTCTTGTGAGCAACCACACACACCTCGGCCTTCACTCTGATGGGCTAAAACTCTAGTTGCCTCCTTTTGCAAGGAGACGCTCTGTTCCCTTGAGCGCTGAAGTATTGCTTCTCTGTGCTTCCTAAAGGATAAAATAAACTTCTTTGATTGGGCCAAACAGCATTATAAAACACACTACGCAGCAGAAGTTACCATTGCTTTTTACAACAGCACTGAGAGTTTCCTTTATGTAGTGGAAATATCTCATTCTGTGTGTTCTAGGACTTCATTGTCTTTTTCTGGGTAGCATCAACTCCTGGAACTGACTAATGCATCAAGTGTTTTCTCCTATATCCTCATTTTTCACTGAGAAACTTCCATTTTAGGGCATACAGCTTTAGATAAATGAAGTTGTGTTTTTTTACTACAGAACCACAATTTATTCCTGTTAATTTCCTCTCCCTTGTCATCCCAAATTTTTGTCTATACCACCCCAATTTTCCTCTGGGATGCCTTTATCTCACTTCTTAGTATCACTAACATGCTACTATGCCAGTATCATTTATGAAAATTATAAGTAAGCACAATCCCAGAATCAGACCCTTAGGAATTCATCAGTAACTTCACTCTGATCCAATACTTTCCCTGAAATTGTCAGCAATTTTCCTGAAATCTTCTATTCTCCTTTCACTATCTCTTTAGCCACCAGGAAATTCTTATTTTACTCTCCATGTTTTCCAGGATTACTACCAATAGAAATTTCATATATGGCACTGTATCAAATCCTTTATTCAAGTACAGATAGATAAATAGTCTGCTATCCCTTCTTTGCATAGACAATCCATCTTACTGAAAGGGTGTATCACAGGTGAGCCTGTGATACTGGCATTTTGCATTTCACCCCATCTTCCCTTTGGCTTTGTGATAAGTGGTAGAATATTTTTTTGGGGGGAGTCTGGAATGGAAAATTAGTAATTACTTCTAAAAATTTCCACCATAAAATCAAAGTCTCAATAGAGAAAGTTCTTTTTTTCTTACATTGGATCTGTTTAAAGAGATTTTTTCCAAAATTTAAAATTTTATTTTGATTTGGTCTGGTAACACCACGGGAAATGTGATCTTATCTGTTCTGAGGAACAAACTATCAAGTCAATCACAACAATCTAAAAGCCATAAACACTATTTCTCCTAGTAATTATTTTTGTTTTGTAAATACCTTTCACTTTCAGCAGTTTGCATTGTTTCCAGCTTTGAATGAGCTCCTCTGTTAAATCCTTTCACCTCTTGCTCCTCCAAAGATTCCAGCAGTCTGATCACATCTTTATTCACACCCCTTCGCTTTGCAAGGACAAGTGGTGTTGCACCTTGGTGATTGCTAAAATAACCCCACAAAAGGACATGAGAAGAAAAGAAACTTTTAATATAGAAATTTTGTAATAAGACAACTCAGCATAACACAGTATAATTTAGCTAAGTCCCCAGAACTACCTTCTGTCATATCAGACAGTAAGAAATTCCTGTCTATACAAGTTATGGCATAACTGACTATAGAAAAAAACCAGTATATTTAGGTTTGAAATTACACAATTCTTTTTTCTCTAAATAACAGGAGAATTCCTAGTACTCTAATTTAATGGGAATCTCTGGGTGTTATAACAGAAAATAAACACTAGATTTATGGCAATGTTCAAGATCATGCTTAATTTCAAGAAGGAATTGTGCAATCTGGTTCCTCATGGTTCCTTTTTCCATGTGGGTATTAGGACATCAGGCAAAAATGAAATAAAATACAGATGGTCCCTCTGCTACTATTAAAATAATAATGAAAAGGACCAGAGCTGCATTCAGACTAGGGATTTTCACCAGAGTTGTTTGAAATGAGAAAAAAAAACCCAAATAACTTGCAACCTATAAAGAATCTGGCCTGCCTATAACTAGTTTTGCTGAGTTGAAAACATTAATGAGGGACAGGTGAAAGAAGAACAAATTTAAAACCTCAAAAGTTTTGAAGTTACTACTGTTTTTTCGCAATGTGTTGTGGCTATGCAGAAAGTTCCACAAACAAAATAATTCAGTTACTGCAATGAAACAACTAGTTATTTTGCAGCTTGAGAGCTTGCATCTGAGCACTGGCATCTGACAGCTGCTGAGAGCCAGCAGGAAAGAATATACAATATTTAAAAGAAGGGCTGAGTCACAGACTTTGAAGGAAGGGGAAAACACTGAAAGGAGGCATTGTTACCAAAGGAGTATGGGAATGAACTGACACACACATACACTGTATTTTCTTTGTCTTAGACAGTACAACAATTACAATAGAACTGTGGTGGAAAAAAATCTTTTAAAGTAGTCAATGTGATTTTTCTTTGGTGCCAACCACCCACACCTGGCTGTCTGGCCAAACCAGGATAGCAATGTCATCACAGAGGCAGAATTAGATACAGCAGCCCACACCAGCAGCTGCTATTTTTATTTGTTTTGCCTGTTGTACAGGCTAGCAGAAGTGGCCTCTTATTGTTTTCCTGCCTTTTCGTTTTGTGTTTTTATTAAGTGATATCTCAAAAAGGTTGAATTGCACCAAATATAGCATTTCAAACCCAGGAGATTTATGTGCAAGGCTCTGGTGACAGAAAAGTAATATATTACAAAGTATTCGCTGTAAAAAAGAAAAAAAGTGACTTACCAAATATCAATTTTAAGTCCATTAGAAACCAGGAACTGGATGGTATCCACATGCCCACAGAGGTGAAGGGCTGTGTTACCTTGGTAATCAGTGGCTAGTAGGTCAGCACCAAATTTATGCAGGAGTTGACAGATGTCTACGTTTCCTCTGGCTGCAGCCAGGTGAAGGCCGGTTCGGCCTCGGCTGTCACGAATATTTGGGTCAAAACCGCTCTCTAACAGTCGTTTGGAATAGTTAAAATCTCCATCAATGCAAGCCTGCAGCAGAGGCACATTGGTCTGGGAAGAGTCGTTCACAAACACGTAGGACATTGTTCTGATTCTCGCTGGACTAGGTGTCTAACCTGCAAGTGAAAGTGCAAAGAAATGATGGTGAAACCAGGTAAATAAACACAATACACATATTGGGTGGACTGCCCAGGTTTCCAAAAAAGAATGCAAACAAATTCATAAACCAATTCTGAAATCTTCCTGTCCTATATACTGTGTGCTCCATTCCCTTCTGGGAATATGGAAAGAGCTCCTTTTAGTCTTACTCACACCTCTGGAAACACCAGCAAAGCTGCGTTATTACAGAAAACTGATAAGATCAATTCCACAAATGCAAGACAGTTGATTACCTTTCACCCAGTAAGAGATCACATGTAGTAGTATCGATATTAAAGGGCAAACCACTGTAGATCAGAAATGACAGGGAGAAGAACCAACATTCATAAATAGGGAAACTATAAACAATCCAGCTGATAGGTACAGTGACGCTAACTGCAATTCTCACCAGCTATAAGCAAAGCTACTCCACTGGGATTAGCTCCACCTGAATTTGAACTTTGATGCCCAAAGTACAGTCAGTTGCTAAAAATGCTTCATTACTATAAAACCTAATTCCTTCATTCTGCAAGAATGGTATTTTTCAGTACTCTCTGCAGAACATTATTTTTGTAGTGCCCCAGATACACAAACTACTGAACAAAGAAGAATAGCAATACGGACCGTGGAAAACTGAGTATATTATGGGAAATTGCCCACCTGAAAGTGAAAGCTGGAAGTGGGTCCAAGGAGGACAATGGTAAAATCAAGTACAGAGCTATTGTGGGTTCAACTAGAACCCCAACATGGAGAAGCACAAATGTAGTTTCCCGGGCTTAATACTAAATAAAGGATTAAGTCCTTTTCTACATCAGGACCTAAAAGAGAAAGATAAATGTTGTTCCACCATGGATTTCTTGATATGGAACATTTAATGAACTATGATTTAAGTTTTGCAGAAAAATATTTTAAGGATGAGTCAAACAATAAGGTATGATGACACTGTTCTTACAGGACACAGAAAACATGACTTGAAAACAAGGAAAAAAGAGAATGACTATGCAAGAGGATGGTAAAACGTGCATGAGGCAATGGTAAGAAGAGATGAAAACATCTAGGAGGCTGGACAGCAAAGCTTTGCACTGCCTCAGAGAGGAGGCAAAAAAAAGAAAAAAATAATCATATACACCAGTAAAAGTCCTTAGAAGAGATCTCAACACAGACATGACACGGTTCAAGTGACAGGAAGGAAAAGTGATTTTATGAGATAAGCTTTAAATGGAAACTGAACCGAAACTTCACTTGAAACAGTGTATTTCACATGCCCAGGGTTTGTATTTTGGGCTCAGGATGTAGCAATGTTCTGATTAACTATCTGAACCTCTTACTAAGGCCCCTATACGCAGATTTAAATTTTCTCATCTATATAAGGTATCCTTCCACACCAGTGCACTCATTCAGCCGGGAGAATGGAAACATGGCCAGTGGCCAAAGAATTCGATTTAAAACCTCTCCTTTTTTTGAGAGTTTGTAATGTCTATATTTCATAGCTCTTCCCCCATGTTTTAGATCAAATTCAAGATCAAAGTACCTACAGAAGTAATTTCAAAATGTTTACACATGGTTCTGATTAACAGCTGTAGCATTTGGGGCTGTTTGGGTTAATAAATCATACTCAAAATTCACTAGTTCGTATTTCCTATCTGGACAAATTCTGCTACATGTATCAACACTGCCTAGTTTCCCAGTGCAGGAATGCACAGCTTTTTTTTAATTTCTTGGAAGCAGAAGAGAAAGAGAGAGGAATAAAGTCTCCGTCCCCGTATCTGCACAAGGAATGATTTTAAGCAGAGTACATTCCCCTAAGCTGCAAGTATTTTTTTTAAGCACGTGATGATCTATCTCTGGCTCAAGCACAATCATATCCACAATCATATCCAAAAGCAAAAGGCCAGTTCACTGATGTACCGTAAAACATTTCATGCAAGACTGGTGTCATTTAGGGCACTAACAGCTTCCTTATAACCCTACACAGAAAGAAAGGACAATGTACCTATTCATCTTTCCAATGAATATGTTACAAAACATATGGAGGTTGCAAAGCTAGGATTCCCACTGACAGCACTTCCAGCTTTCTTGCTCATTTCCCTCCCAAATCATAATGGTAGGAGAATGCTTCTTCAGCTCTGCTGGTCCAACCTTTGCTGAGAAAAATATTGGGCCCAGTTTCTGTACGATGCAATTGTGACCTTTACATTATGCACTAAATCTTCCCTAAAGCAAGATCATAAATCATTTAAAAACCTCCAATTATCAGCCATAGTAACAGCATATCAACAGCACAAAACCCTACTTGTACTTGATAAAAGGATCGTGGTTCGCTTGTAAAAGAATATTTGAGTGTTTAAACCTCTTTAATAAAACAAGACCTAACATAAATCAACAACAGAATATTATACAGGAAGAGACATATTCTATTTGAGAAACAGTGTGGTATGCTCTGTTAAACGTAAGCTAATGTTTATATTTTCATTCCAGACATGTATGTCTAATAAAACCATACAGAATTCCCCCTCACTTCACATACAGTTCTGATGAAACACTAGGTAATAATACAAAAAAAACCCCCGTGACCACCTTATCTTCTCAGGAAAGGAAGCATAAAGATTAGCAGTTATCAGAAAGTGTAACTGGAAGTAATTCTGATTCAGAATTTATTATCACTAGAATCTTTTAGAATTGTAGAAGACTAACGTGAAAACTTAGCATTTCACAGTAAGAAAGAAAAAAAATCCTTCTTCCCAGCGTTTGAAAATTGTGGACTAAGCAAATGTGTTCACACACAAAAAAATCTGGACCATCTGGTTTGATTTATCATTGTGATTAAAAAGACCTTTTCTACAAACACAATTCTGTTTCACATATGGCTACCTAACCTATGCCAGATACGAGGTGCATACACAGCCGAACCGTATACCCTCTTTAAAATGCCAGTCCCAAAACGGTATGTTCTTGCCTCAGATTTAACCCAATTTAGCAAAATTTCCTGTCTAACAAAGCTCAGAAAAAAATTACAACAGTCAACTTAATTAGATATTTTTGAATAAAGACACTGTGGTCACATTTCTGTCTACAGTATGTACCACACAGCTCACTGCTGTAATGAATATCTAATGCAGTGGATTTAGAAAGAGAATTCCAAAGCATTAGCCATTCTCTTTAAATCACTTCTGAAAGGTGAATCAGGAATAACTCTGAATCTGCCTAAAAGCTGGTACCCCTGCCATTAAGCACTAAAGTCACAGGCACAAATTAGGACGAAGGGACTTGCGTTAGTAACAAGACACGAAAGTACTGCAAAATGAGCATTCTGAATATCCCTATAAATTACTACTACTGGAATTAAATAAATCTAACTTGGTTCAGTGAGTGCTTCTAAAAATGCATCACTATCTACTGAGAATGTATCTTTTAAATTATACTTTTGTTAAAAAAAAAAAAAGTTTTGCTGTTAATATCTTGGTACTTTGATAGAAAATTAGTTTTGTGAAAAAAAGTAAATTCAAAGACATCCTCCCAAGCAAGAAGGATTCCCATTAGAAAGGCATAATATAAGAATACATTTTCCCTAAATTTACACGATGTGGATATAGCCTGAGCACAGTGTACTTTTACTAATAATTTTAGAAATTATGGTGTAAGCCCTCTCTTCAATGACACATGGTCTAGTACAGGATAAGAAAATCTAATTTAACTGTTTTGTTTTCAAAAGGAATGCTTGTATTAAGAGATTCTGTAAGAAGAATTTATGTTTATTTATCAGAAGACAGTTGTCTCCCACTGTACTGTGTACGACGGTAACTCAGTACACTGATCACAGTCGATCTGTTGTGCAACACGTTCACACCTGCAGAAGCCAGGAGCGATCTTGAATAATTCAAACCATACAGCTAGATGCCAGTTCTGTTGCTTCTTAAACTAGTCCTAAATTTGCACTAACTGCGGACAGTTTAATTTTACAGTAAATGTATGTTGCTGTCTCTGCCTTCTCAGAGACAAATACCAATAGACACCAAGACCAAAGAGCCCCAGAAAACGGAGAGAACGCCTAGATTGTGAGACAGAATCACCAAGGTGGGATCCGTCTCTCCACTGCAAAAATATTTATGAACCTGACAAGTTGTAATTAATCACCCAGTCACTGCTACGTAGGATATACCAGTTCTTCAAAATCACAGTATTTCCAAGAACATTCAGAAAAACTGAAGTAATTGTCCCTACTTTAAAACAACACATCAGGACAATGGAACAGTATTAAATTGCTCAGTACTTGTGATTTCTCGGTATTAATACACACTCTGACATTTACAACCTCTCAGTAGGACTACCACTAGAGAAGCTGCCACCACCAAGAAATGTAAACTAAAATAAAACCAAGAAACAGTAACATCCCCCACCCTGCACCACCGAAACACACAACACGCGTTACTTGTAAAATCTACGTTTGCCAACTCCCTGGTGGCAAACAGCTTCCTCTTTCAGGAATACACTTTGAGAGCTCTGGCAGTGGCTTGCAGAGCTCTTCCTCTTCAGTCTTTAAATGAATGAAAAACATTCCAGTTCTTTGCTTAAACTGTAGGCCCATGATCTCTGAAAGCAAAGCTTCCTGGTCAAATGGGATCGTTCCCTTAAAAACATTATGTCCTCTTTGGATATACAAGATAATATTTTTAAGAGGTGTCATTTAATAATTAAAAAAAAGAAAACCAAACCACATTACCCTGCTTGTGCATCCTCTGAACACTGATCAGATGTTGAAATGTAAACCCAGCAATATTATTCTCTTTTCCTTTCCAGGTAGGCTGAGGGAGAAATTCCTTGGTTGGTTTTCATGCACGCTTGTATTTATGTGAAAGTTACTAAGAAGACATCTAACTGAATAAATGTTTTATTTAGTAAAAAAATCATACAATCAAATTGTCCTTTCTGTTTAGGAAAGAATCCCCCATTATCTACATCATGTTCCACTGAGAGCTCTGCATCTTTTATTAAAAACCTTTTATCTATTAAGTCCAACTGGAACAGTTTTATTGCTCCACTAATGTGGATCCGCTACTAAAATCAGCATCTCAGACTCAGTACGGCACAACAGCTGCATTTTGCAGCATTTTTCCTTCCTAATTTGAGCTATTTTTTTGACAGGTCCTGGATTCAAGGTATCACAGCAGGTTCCTACCTCTCCTTTCACGTCTCTTGCCAGACACATGGGTAAGTGGCAATACAAGAACATCAATTTTGCCATTTGTTTTCAGTCATTCCCATTCCCGTCTGCAGACATGGGACATACAGGTATATTCTTTTGATGTCAGGACCGTCCTGTAAGTAGAAACTTTGGTGCATTGCATATACATAGTGCCTTGCACCTACAGGCTACAGAGTGCTTTATGAAAAAAAATAAAATAGCATAATCATTGCTGCTCTTTTATGGATCAGCAGATAATGGCATTGAACAATAGGGAGCTTTGCTCATCATTGTACAGTACATCAACATTACAAGATTAAAAATAAAAAAAATCCCAAATGCCAATCCAGGGTTGCAGAATGCTTCCCCAGATAATACAGTACATCCATTGTGTATTTATGTACACAAAATAAGGTAATGATAGGAAAGAAATCATTATTTTAGAACACCTTTATTGACGAGCAGATTCACCAACATTTTATCCTTACTACATTTAACTGGTAATTCAGTTGCATTACATATTTCAGTGCACTTAACTTCTATCCAATATACATTTAAGTATTTTTGAACCTCGTTTGTTTTTCATCTTCTGCAAAGGAACTCCTTTGGAAGAAAGGCAATTTACAAATTTCTTCAAATCACCTGTAACTTTAACTCCCCACAACTGGCTCAGAGAAGCCAGTAAATAACTGCAGTATCTGCCTGATTACTGTAGCCAAGTTTGAATATATTGCTTTTATGAAAGTTATTGAACCACTTACATTAGTCATAATTATCAACTTCGTCACAAACCTTTATTCCAACTCCTCCTTTGTTTCTCTTGGGAACGCGTATGTTGGTCAAGAAACAATTAAGGGTTGTTTTGTTGTTGGCTTATTTGGTTTTTTAACGGACTAGAGAGAATTCATTCCGCTCCTAATGAACTGTTTGTGTTTGAATTTGCTGCAAGGTTGAAGCAGTGTCCAGGAAAAGCAGAGGGGTAGCTGAGGAGCCAGGGATGGCTGTCTGGCAGGCAGCAGCAACCACACTCGTGTCTGGACGCACAGTGCCACCGCGTGGAAACAGACCCCGCTCCGGCTGAAGGGAAGGGACGGTGGGGTGGGTAACCCCAGACCCACACAGGATGCTTTTTCTACATTTTGTGGTGTTTTCTGCTTTTTTCTAGGAAGGAAATCATGGAAAGCCTGAAAATAAGATTTTATAAAACCTGATAGAAAAGAATTCTGAAATCCAAACTGCTAGTCCCTTGCGGTATAAACAGCAATCTCCTTTAAGCTCTGATCCTGTCTTAGTGAAATGAGGACTTTGGTATGTGGCTTGAGTTCTGAAGGCAAAGCTATTTCCTTAAAAAAAGTAGGCATTTATGCCTGTTTCTTAAAAAAGCACAAAAACTAAAACCAAAACGCCCCCTCCACACCCAAAAGCGCAGCCAACCAAGACAACCAAGAAGTCTGAGATGACAAGTTCACTAAAATGGGAAAAACTTTCTGCGTCTAGCAGGAATCATCAGAAATCAGAGCTTAGTCAGCTTTATTCCAGCAATAAAGCAAACATAAAAGTAGCCACAGCAGCTCACAGCAAAGGTCTATTTAAGCCTAGTATCATTTTTCAAATAATGGCCAAAAGCCAGTAAAAAAAAAAAAAAAACAGAATAGGGCAAGCATATGCAATACTGTTTTCCCCATTCTAAATCCTTCTCAGCTGGATGTGGTTCCTAGGTATTTAGCATCCCTCAGTGCCACCTCCCCTGTGAACTTGTCCATTCTCCTCTTCAACACATATACTTTTAATATTCACACCATATTCTGGCTAGTTCTCCAACTCCATTACCTGTGAATCATAGAATCATAGAAAGGTTTGGGTTGGAAGAGACCTTAAAGAGCATCGAGTTCCAAACCCCTGCCATGGGCAGGGACACCTCCCACCAGCCCAGGTTGCTCAAAGTCCCATCCAGCCTGGCCTTGAACCCCTCCAGGGATGGGGCATCCACAGTTTCTCTGGGCAACCTGTTCCAGTGCCTCACCACCCTCACAGCAAAGAATTTCTTTCTAATATCTAATCTAAATCTCCCCTCTTCCAATTTAAAACCGTTGCCCCTTGTCCTGTCACTGCACTTCCTGACAAAGAGACCCTCCCCAGCTCTTCTATAGGCACCCTTCAGATATTGAAAGGCCACTATAAGGTCTCCCCGGAGCCTTCTCTTCTCCAGGCTGAACAATCCCAGCTCTCTCAGCCTGTCTTCATAGGGGAGGTGCTCCATCCTTCTGATCATCTTCATGGTCCTCTGCTGGACCCGTTCCAACAGGTCCATGTCCTTCCTGTGTTGAGGACTCCAAAGCTGGACGCAATACTCCAGGTGGGGTCTCACCAGAGCAGAGCAGAGGGGCAGAATCACCTCCCGTGACCTGCTGGCCACAATTCTCTTGATGCAGCCCAGGATGTGGTTGGCTTTCTGGGCTGCCAGTGCACATTGCTGGCTCATGTTAAGCTTCTCATCCACCAACACCCCCAAGTCCTTCTCCTCAGGGCTGCTTTCTAGCCATTCTCCACCCAACCTGTATTTGTGGCACGTTCCCAGTGCAGGACCCTGCACTTGGCTTGGTTAAAGTTCACGCGAACTTCATGCAGAACCACATCTTTTGATCTTGCTGAATCAGGACCATGTTAGCTTCACTTGTGGTCCCCCAGCTCTCCCGCTGGAAGAATGGACATTCGGCCCCTGCCCATTCTTTTCATGCCACTCATGATTCCACAGGCCTTCCTTACATCCTCCTCAGACACCCCTTTCCAGGATGCATTCTGGGTGCCAGCTTTCCTGGTCATTCCTCATATGGCAGGGGGTCTGTCTTTGACCATTCCTTCTTTGTTTCTCTAAATCTCACTCATTTTCACTATATGCTTTCTGAGCTGGGGATGGAGCAGGGGAACCACATCGGCTGTTTGAGATGAACCATGGATTAACACAAGGGCATGACAAGATTCTTTTGTTTGTTCCTTACTGTTTTCCACCAACGTTTACCATCTGACATACCTTTTTGTCAACACAATGGCATGACAAGATTCTTTTGTTTGTTCTTTACTGTTTTCCACCAATGTTTACCATCTGACATACCTTTCTGTCTGCTGCTGAGCATTGTGGTTACATTTTCATGGAAACGTTTATCATAACTACTAAATAGTGCTCTTTATTGAGAGCCGACACAGGTTTCCCTGTCAACCCTGCCAAAGTCCTTCTCTCTATCCATCTGAAACCACCCTCCCACCAGCCCCAGTAAGCAATCCCCATCATAGTGCCACAAGATTGGACAACTCTCACCTCACCCACTGCCTTCATTTCATCACATCCCAGCCATCTCCTCTCTCTTATGAACAATCCTGGCTTTCCAGTCATCAAGACATCCAGTCATCTAATCTAAATCTCTCATCTTTCAGTTTAAAACTATTACCCCTCATCCTGTCACTACACTCCCTGGTAAAGAGTCCCTCCCCATCTCTCCTGTAGCCCCCTTTAGGTACTAGAAGGCTGCTAGCTTTTAGGAGGCTTTCCAGAGCCTTCTCTTCTCCAGGCTGAACAGCCCCAACTCTCTCAGCCTGTTTTCACAGGAGAGGTGCTCTAGCCCTCTCATCATCTTTGTGGCCCTTCTCTGGACTCACTCCAACAGGTCTTTGTCTTTCTTATGTTGGGGCCCCCAGAGCTGGAGACAGTGCTCCAGGTGGGGTCTCACCAGAGCAGAGGGGCAGAACCACCTCCCTCAACCTGCTGGCCACACTTCTTTTGATGCAGCCCAGGGTACAGCTGGCTTTCTGGGCTGCCAGCGCACATTGCCAAGTCACGTTGAGCTTCACCAACACCCCCAAGTCCTTCTCCTCAGGGCTATTCTCAATCATACTACACTCCAGCCTTCGACTCCTCTCAGCTTACTCTCCAATACCTTCTCTTCAACTCAAAACCAGAGCAATTAGCCAGTGACATTTTCTGGCTAATTTTCAGTCGCCAATCCAACTATTCAGACTGCAAACATTACTACAAATATTTTTCTTCTAAAATCGCGTTTAACAAGTTCTTATTAATAATCTATTATATAAACAAACAAAAAAGAACAACAGATCTAAAATCTACATATAACACTAAGCTTCCTAGTCCCCTGCTGCAGCAAATAAAAGCATTACTTTTACAAACCAGTCACATTCAATTTAAAAAGTGCCATGTTTTTGCTCCTCTTTGACCTTTTGGACGGCTGCTCCTGAACATCAGTGCGCTCTGACGGTTAGAAATTTTCATATATTATTAATCTTAAAATCTATGTTAAATTATTCATGTATCAACATCATTCTTGAGCTCAATTTATTCACAGCGTTTACCTTGACGGTTCAATAGAAAGCAAAAAAGGTCTTTATTCTGCAAAACTAAAAAAGCGAAAAGCTTCTTTCAACAGACTCTTAATTTCCCTACCATTTCTAGGCACATCTTCCTGCACCTGTTTCACTTTAGCTTTTCACATGAGATGATTAACATGATATAAAATATTCTAGAGTTTTGTTCATGGATTATAGTAACTTCTTTTTCTGGATCATCATAGGTCAGCATTCACTTTTTCCATAACTGTATATCTTGTAACTACCCAATATACATTTTGGTTTTGTGGTGCTTTCAATCAGTAAGAATTTCAAATTGTGTGCTTACAAGGTCGCAAACACAAGCTCTGGTTCTTTAAATTCTTATTGTACTTATTTCATCCTCTAGATGTTGGGATCATCCAATTCTTTCCGTGTAGTGCTGTAACCCACTTCTACGTCGCCAATGCTTCCCAACTCTTCATTGTTACTAAATGAGAACTGTAAAGTTTTAATTGTTACATCAAGATTTTTATTAAATATTTAGTAACATTGGTGTCAAGATGGATCTTCAAAGAATTTGTTTTATAATCTCTTATACTCAGATTTGATGTTTTTTCCTTTCAATATTACTCACAGTTTGCCTCCTGCTACTTCCCCATTCTCTTTACAAATCTGGTGTTACCCCTATCTTTCCAGCACAGTAACAAATTCCTTTGCAGCACCTGATCAAAAACATTAGTGTTGTCTAGAAAACAAAGAAAACCACTCCATTTCCCTTAAAAACAGTAATTACTTTATCAGAGACGCTTTTGTGGCCAGGTTAAAAGAAGGCCTTCTGGCAAAAATATGTGTCTTCACCGTTTTCTCCTAAAGAGTATGTTCCAAAGCAGCACCCACAGGGGCTGCACGCTTGTTACCGTCCTACCCGGAGGGCAGCCGCTCCCCGGCCCCTCTTTCCCTCCCGTCCCGCGGTGCCGGCTGGCGGTGCCCTCCCCGTTCTCTCTCTCATGTGACACCAGCACCGCCGGTGCTCCCCCTCACCAGCTCTCGGGCCCGCGTCGTTTCCGCCGCCGCCTGCGGTGCCTGTCACCGCCGGGCCCTCCTCCCCGCCGCTTCCCGGCCGCGGCCCCACGCCCTCCGGCCCCGCTCCCCGCCGGCCCTCCGGGGGCGGTGCTGACGCC